>NC_090897.1:3646298-3955308 GCF_040956055.1 Brachionichthys hirsutus
CGTTCTTCATCAATGTGTTTTTTTTTTTCTCTCTTTCCTGCAAGTTTCTCTATTCTTTGCAGATAATCATATACGACACAGTGATGCTAGACAAACGGCTTCCTGTTTACCTCTAGGCAATCTACTCAAAATCCTCTACCGGCATCCACATCCTCTCTATTAATATGCACCATATGCTTGTATTCAAGTAGACACACTTCAAAAGCATGGGGTGTCCCGTACCACGAAGTACGTATGGCAATAAGGACTGAACTGATATGTGTAGCTTGTGTCATGATTGGTGATTTTTTGTTGAACATACACCCCTGAGCATCACCATCCTCCCATGCTACACCTTCCCACCCAATGTCATGAAAACTTGGATATTTAAAATAATTCCTCTACCAAAAAAAAAAACACTGAATCAATGAAAAATAACAATATCTAATCCCAAGACGCAGCTCAGATGTTTTTGTCTTGCAGACAAAGTTATGGTGGAATTAGAACCGCTATCCCCCTCTGACACGTGCATGACGAGCGAGTGCTGTGTGCGTTTGGGAGACAGTAAAGGACAAGCGCATGCATCATACCTGGCGGGATGGGTACAAGGATGGAACATGCTCCTCCTGTAAATAAAAGAGAGCTGTCCAGTCATGTGCAACAGAGAAGCTGCAATTTGTCCTCTTGTACCACTCCCACATGCGCACACACACACACCTACCCACAGAGGGAAATACACTAAACATAGGCCCAGAGCAATGAACACAACCCCAAAATACACCAACAGAAGCCTAATGTTGAACCAGCACTCCAATATGTTCAACCCATTTGTCTCAATCGGCTGTCGTCTGTTTGGTCAGTCACAATGGGAATACAGGATAGAGTGCAGCATTTTGTACTTAGCCACACTGTGCTCAGAATCGGTCTGACCTTTGTGGCCTTGCTGGATGGACTGTATAGAGTGCATCACTCAGTACAATTCAGTCGGGAAGTTTTGCAATTTTCATCCACAACATAAAAACAATAACCTACTGATATTTATATCAAGAAGCTCCAACCCATCGATGCGGTGTTCATTATGTATACTCTTGGTGATGATTGGATGGACTCTTGGTGATGATTGGATGGAAGGGGTAGAATTAAGGGGCACAAATAAATCCATTGCACTTTCTTCTCAGAACACTGTGTATTTGTCACTTTTTGTTTGTCCATGTTATATGTTCACTGCGGTGTGCACAGCCCTCTACGGCGGTAAGCAGGTAATAAAACCAATAAAATAGGAATAGGCTAGGCTGCCAAGAGGGCAGGTGACGGTCACAATCACTATAAGAATAAAAATTGCATAGAACTCTAACAGTGACTGACGTTATGTACGTCACTGTGGAGCACGAATGCAGACAAGGTAAAAGAGAAAAAAGAAGAAAAAAAAAAAAAATGTATAGGTCAGGCCCAACTCCTCGCTGTCATGGACACTATTTTAGGTCAAAAGGCAAGTCAGATGTATCCAACCTCAAAGATCAATTAACACATGCTGCAGTTTGAGTCCGCTGGATTCACAGCACCATTTGTTTCACTTGAGTTAATTTCAAGATGCCTCGCATGGGGATTTGAGGTGCAACGTGAGATAAAATACGCAAGGATACATGCAGTTTAATAATGAATCCATGTCCCCAGTAAATACCACGTCTGATCATGATAATGAAACGACAGGACCTCCAGCCAGTATTTGTCATTCCTCCCAAAATTAGCCTTCATTCACTGTGAGCTGACTGTCTGAGTACAAAGCAACCCATGCAGGCGGTTATTGATCCATTAATTGGAAAGTGGCCCACCGTAGTGAAAGGGCTGGGCAGTATAGACAGACAGGAAGAGATGGAGGCCTAAGATCAGCCTGGACTCTAATTGGCAGGGAAGAGGTTTCTATGAAGTGGCATAATGTGCTTTTTACTGCCTTGTGTGTGGGTGTGTGTGTGTATCGGGTGGGGGTTGGGGGTTACAGCCATGGACACAGTGTTGTTGGCCATCATTGGACTTTCATAATAAATAAAAAAACATTGAAGCATATCATTGGCAGGTAAAGTTTATTTAAAGTTTATATAATCCATCATAAAACATTGGTTGACTTTACAATCTAATCTAATGTAGGAAAAGTCAAGTGAATAAGAATAACTTTTAGATATCCATTTATCCCTTTTTCAAAAACTGTCATCATTTCAATGCCAAGCCATTTCACAAATGCATTCCTCACCTTTGACATTACAGAATTTTTGACATTGAGCTGAAAGTGTTAGAAAAAGAATCAAAGGTCAAAGTATGGAGGTGGCCTCTCTGAACTCCTTATACTGTACCCTTTCCACATCAGAGCATGGGTTACATTGAAATACTCTATTGACTGGGAGACGAGCTGTGCATGTGAAAAAGCTTTGCACAAGGAGATATTACTTACTATATAAGACATTTGAATTGACATGACTGCTATCAATTGGAAATAGGGCTGCACACTAAATAATATAAATATTTATCTTTTCTGCAATGAATACTGCCACAACTATGATAGATACTTTCTGTTTCCGTCCTTTCTGCCTCTGCACCCCGAAAAAAAAAGGGCTTGGAGATGTTCTGTTTATAATTTTAAGCAAGTATAAACACATTAGCTTCGGTCTTCCTGTGGTCTTTGCCGCTTCCTGCAAAGAATATCCACGTGTACTGTAGTTGCTTTCATTATTAATGTTGACATGCATTTCTGTAAATAACGTAAAGCAGCAGGGATCTCTGTGACATTTTATCTCATTTGACGTGATTAAAAACCCATTTATATGCACCCTATAATTCACTAAATGCAAAGAGCTTTAAATTGGTGATTGATCCAATCCATAATGTTTTGCTGGATGCAGTGCTGTTTCCGCTTCCTATGCCGTTATTCCATTATGTCACTGTTATTTATTTATTTTCTGTCACACATGCTGTTTCTTCTCCGGCCTACGCAAGGCGACAGCATTGGTCTGTCTTTGCAAGGTCTATTCACTCTGTAGCATGAAGTCCCCTGTGTATGATCAGGTAGCCCAATATCCAATAAGAAGCAGTTTGTACAATGCCTCAAATCCTTCTTCTCAAGATGTGAAGAAAACATATGATGCAGTGGCTCAGACTCATTTCGTGTTTGTTGGTTAGAATTATGTCTGCCAGATTTGATGTTCATCTCTGTGTTTATTCTTTAATGGTTAATTAGCGAGGCTTCATGCACTCAGTGAAACGGTCCAACCCGAACAATACAGAATCCACACTCCCAAGACTGCAGTATCTCTCTTCTCTGTCTCACTCATTTTTTTCTGCATAATTAATCATATGTCGGTCGGAAATCGGGTTTCACAGCAGGCCCTTCCAAAGCCCACTACCTACTTTTTTTTTTTGTCTCTCTCGTTCTCTCTCCACAGACGGACAATTTCCCCACTGAGCCTAATTATACGGGTAGCAGACAACAGTTTGTTCAAAGGTAAGAGTTGGAATCCATAACAATCATTACATTTCAGGCCTTGGTTTTCTTTCTCTAATGGTCCCAGCACACCACTATCCCATCGGTAACTAAACTGAAAATAAAATGCACCGAGCACAGCGACGAGAGAAAGGGCACGTGCGTTTAATTAGGTCTGAGGGCGGTCACTAACAGCACACATTAGAAGCTCTCTTTTTTTTTCTTTCGTCTGTTGTCTTCTTTTAGCAAACGTTGCCCCTTAAATCCTTAAATCCCATTATATTCTTTTGTTGACAAAATCTGACTGTTTACTGACACTGTCATTTTTTGTTGTTTTTTATTTGTGTAGTAGTTCCACATTCAAAGACCCCGAACGAGCGAGCCTGAGAGACAGCGGTCATGGTGACAGCGACCAGGCCGACAGCGACCAGGACACCAACAAAGGCTCTTGCTGTGATATGTCTGCCAAAGAGGCCCTCAAGTTGAAAGCTACAGGCATCAAACCGCCACCGTTGGAACAAGGTGAGACCTCATCAGTCGCCGCGCAGGACAAACACGTTGAACCCAGCGACTATCAATGCGTTTTTCATGCCGCCGATATTTGTGTTAACGATTGAGCTCCTGACTTGCCTGAATGCGCACAATCTGAACTCACACTTGGCTGCTTTACTCTCCGCTGCTTTGTTCCCTCCATTTTTCTCATTTGATGTGTGAGTGCTGTGTGCGTGCATGCCCCTGTGCGCATTTGAGGGTGTTGCCGATTGTGCATTCTACACACGTCCTCAGTTTATCAAAGCAGACAAGGCCATTATGTTTTTATAAGTCCAACTACTTCAGCCTCTCCATTTAGTCGCCCTTCCCTGAACACCCGTCTCTGAAACTTTGATAATGGAACATGGAAAATGACTTAGAGAGGACGAGGCGATGTAGTTTCACCGTGTGGTGATTAAATATGAATAATTATTCCCTGCACCGTGGGTCGGGCAGATTTCATATGACATGTGTAGAACAATAACTCCCTAGATATGAATTGTTCCAGTCCTCCTCACCAGGGTCATCTCAGTGTATCACAGGATCGCTGCAGACACACAAAACCGAGTTCCAATGTAGTTCCACCAGTCATACCTCAATGTGGGCCGTTACCTGGATGGAAAACCTGATATCGCCATAGAAACACATAATCATTTAAGTCTTTACCCGTCTGCATCTCATTGACTGGGTCTGGTTCTGCATACTGAACATGGATCCTTTCTAATGGCGCTATTAATCCCAGGAACAGAACGGCTGTTTTACTCCTTCTGGAAGGACAATGACAATTTGCGCAACACAATATGCGATGTGCACATTTGTACAGACAGCACTTCTTTTTTTGAATGTAAAAAAAAAAGCCACACACGTCGACAAGAGAAATTGGGCAATTAAATGGCTCCATATGCTTCTCATTTTGAAAATGATCTGTCTGTAAGGGACGAAATGAGAATCGCATTTATGGACTTAATGCAAGAGACCTGTTGATGAGTAAAGTGTGCCTTACTCGCTGCAGTGTCACCCCTGTTGTGTGACTTTTCTTCCACTCCTCCACCTTGATTAATGTGACAGTAGACAGTTAACTGGCTGCAGCTGGCTGTGTTTAACCAATAACATGTGGGCTTCGCTAGCTGTGGAGAAGGGCGAGGCAGGAGGCTCAGGCAGCGTGCGAGAACGGTGATGATGAGTGAGGGATGGTTAAACCTCCCTCTGGCACTGTTACGGTGTGCCAGCATAAAGTTGAATAACCTTAAGTCAAGAACAGCAAATGACGCCTCATTCGGAGTGAATATTTAAACGAAGGGGAAACATTCAAGTGTGATCTGATTTGGAGCATTTGTTTTTCACTTGTGGGTGAATGTGTTCTGCTGTTTGAGATGAAATGAAAGCATGTAATGAAGTACAATATGAATCTGAATTCAGACATTGTTTTCTGTGGTTTAAATAAAACGCTTCCTGTATGCATGTGCCGAGGGCCACAGGCACTGAATGGCTTTTATCTAATTTTAAGAAAAGGAAAAGAGGGCCTGTCATCGCCGCTGCCACCGGGGCTTATTTCCTTCACATCTCAGAATGTAGAAGCTACTTCACGGATCTCTCTCCATCCCCTCTGTCTTCCCTCCACCGTCCCATCTTGGGTCCTCTGTTTCTCTTCAAGCGTAGCCCTCCCAGTAACTCTCTGTAGCTGGGTCACCGAGGCCCCATTCACTTGCTCAATTTAAACAGAACTGCAAGTGCACAAAGCATGCAGTCCAAGCCCCAATCAACCCCCAACCCTGTTTCAGTTCTTATTCTTTAAATAATGTAGTCTGCAGTCTATACACAAAAGTGTTTTTCCTTTTTGCCATTTTTTTGACCTTTGTTATGCTTTTATTCTTCAACAATGGTTCATGTCCCCTCTATTCCACTGTTAATGCTGTCCTCTGGCAGTGTGCATTAGTAGAACATAGGAATAAAGCTTTCTGTTTCCGTGCTTAGAAATCATCCCCTTCTCTGATGTTCACTGTGGGTTCCATCCAGGCAACATAATCTGGACATCTTCACACCAGGGAATGGATTCAGATTGATTAATTACCCTTGCATAATTACTAGCAATGTATTAATTAAGCTTAAGTATATGAAACGCATTTTTGCCAGTTTTAAACAGTAATTAATTGTTAATCCAATGCCTCTGCAGCGGGTGTTGATACGGGGCTTGTGTGGCTCTGGCAGAGTGGCTGGCAGCACGTCGCTCCTGTCTGTGGAGATGACTGCCATGGTTGCTATCATGAACAGACAGGCGGCAGTGTTGTAGGGAGATGTTGCCCACTGATAGGGCTGTCTAACGGAACGGAGAGAGTGGGGGGGGGGGGGGGGAGGGGCGATGATTGAGAAGCGGAGAAGGACACTGACAGCGATACTGTTTAACCGCACCAGCTGACCTATCCTAATTAACTGCGATCGGAGCGCGATTATCAAGTTGCCTTCTCCCTTGTTTTAAAAGGAGAAACATGAGTGGGACACATGAGGAGGGTGTGGGGAGGAGGATGTGATAGGACAAGGATGGTGGGAGGAGACGGCATGATATATGTTCCTATGCTATGAGAGCACTGTGGAAGATGATTAAATATGACATTTGTTAGTTATTTGTCGCAAAGTGATAACGATGCCCTCCAATCACATCTTCCCTCAGGTGGTGATAAAGTTGCAATAAGACAAACGCCATGTTTTGGCTATTCTCACACATGCGATTTCTCGGTGTGTAGATTCCTAAAACATTTGTTGGAACAGCACAAAGTATGTGCAGTCCACACTGCATGTATTACTCCATCAAATCCAGTGCTTACATGTTTGTCTTATCTTGTGCTGAGTAATTAATGAGGGGGCTGAGGATGTCAGCGAGTCCTCAGCCTTTAGAGCTTATGTTAATTTTTTTAAAAGGAGTTATCTTCACTGCGTCTTAAATATAGATTCCTGTTAAAACGTGTTTTAATTTTAATTAACACTTATATTTCACTTAATATCTTTAGTTGTCATTAAAAAAAAAAGAATCTCTGATGCTTGAAAAAGTAATGACAATATCGCCATCCGGAATCTTACAGTTTTATCTTCGTATGTTGTTTGTCTGAATAATTGGTTTTCTCTCCATCACTTCACACTGAGACCAAACTTAATATTCACACTCTAATCCATCTTAAATATTCACCCATCTTCCCTCGTGGCAGTCTTAATCTTCAAACTCCTGCATTGCTGTAATTTTGCAAAAGAGTCCCAAGAACCCCCCCCCCCCCCCCCCCCCATTTCCTTTTTCTTTTTAGTCACTGCGATTACATTTAAATCATGAATGAATGTTTGATGAAAAGAAAAAAAGAATTGCAATTCCAAGATTAATTGACTGGTCTGAAGTCATATCAGATGCCCTTTTCACACTTGTAGCCATGGCAACCTCTGCCCTGCTCACTCTGGCCTTCAATAAACCTTTATCTGATTGTCGGAAAAGGGCATTCTATTCAACATCATTTATATTTCATGGACAGATAAATGCGGAAGTTTTTTTTTCCCAGAGTTGAGATACACACGTATTACATTTGTAATTTGAATATTTCTAAATGTATTTCATTGCTGTGACATTTTTGCATATGCAAACATGACAGCAACAAATAATGCATGCACATGTCAGTTGAAAGTAATGCTAATTCTCCAACATACATTAAATATGAACTACTTTTATTATTACTAATCAGTTGCACCATTGTTGCTGTGCTGTCGATCCAGTTCATCCTCTGAGTGACCTCCAACTCATATTTCCAATTCAGTAGAATATATTTCTTTGTTTTAGAATAGTCATCGTGACATGGGTTCCATTTGGGAACAGTAATAGTTAATAATAATGCAAACTGCTGTGCTGAAGCAATTCAAATACACAGCGAAACAAAGACAAACACAATTTAAGGCTAAATTGAATACAAAACACACACACACATAAAAGAACAACATTGCAAGGAATCTGGCTTCTGAAAGGCAGGCAGGTTAAAGATGCACTTCTTCTGAAATGTTTCCATTGAACGTTGGCTCCCAAAGTGTCGATGTGATTGAAGCTCCGTCGAGCTCACGCTTGTTTTATCCGTATCTTGTAAACAGTGACTTCGAGACATTTATTACAGTTGCTGCCGTTTTGATGGTAAAACGTGCTGCCGAATTCCCAATTGTGCGTCAATATTTGATTGTTTTTCCTTTGATATGCAGTATTTTCAATACTATAAAAACATTATTCTTATTCCATAGCCTTTAAGTATGTGAGCAGTAGACATTATTGCAGTGCTGCGTGAATAAATTCCACTTCTTAGTAGATGTCTACCTTATCGCTGCAGTAACAAATATAGCCTCTCACTGATTTACAAAATAAAAGGAAAGTTCAAAAGTACATTTTCTCTCCCATAAATCATTTTAAATGAAAATATCTATAGCTAACAAGTTAGCACAATGAACATATTATATGTCTTTGTCAGGCTGCGCCGCAGAGAGGGAACTATTTCATTTCTATGCGTGATGTTAAACCAATTGTTCTGCGGGCTAACGTAAAAACATCTGCTGAGGAAGAGGCTCCATTTAAGTGCATTTTAGTCACTTTGATTGACAACTACTGTAAACGGGCATCATATGGAGGAGTTGTTTTCATGCGATGCTGACACGGCGGTCTTCTTCAGTGTAATTAACTAATAATAGAGACTAGTACGTGCCTCGTTTCTGCGAACTCTCACAGCATGTGTGTGTGTCTTACAGAGTTCCTCTTTGCCATTGATTGCATGTAAGAGCTTTCTTCCGATGATTGATTCAGAATCAAGACTTAGCTCCTGTTAATTGAGCATCCGTTTTTTCTTAATGTCAAATCTTAAAGGATCATTTTAAAGGTTTCTAGCCAGGCCTTGCAGGGAAGCCATGAGACAAACACGCAGCATCTAAAAACAGCATCCAGATGCTCATGTTTCGTCCTACTGTTTGTGCGACCTGGTGGACAGAGAGGATTTGTCTCTGAGCCTTTCATCTTTTCCTGCTCCTCGTCTTCCCGGCTCTTCATTCGTATCCCCAGCTGGCCTGATGACCTTATTCATGGTAACATCGCCAGCTCCCATCCTCGAGTGGAAAATGAGAGCCGTCAGCAATCATGGACATAGCTCAAAGTCAAAGAAAATGTGTGAGCGTCTGGTTGTGTGTGTCTGTGTGTCCTCACACACATGTGCCAGATAGTGTGTTCACCCCATTCTTAGAGGATGTGGCGGTATCGTACAGCAATGAGGCGATTTGCGACTAAGCTAGTGGAATCCTGCGGAAAGCCTGAAATCTTGTGGGTTGAAGGGGGGGGGGGGGTCCTCGGATTTCTTCTCTGTCATTATAGAAGATTTGAAGGGATTAGTCTATTTTCTTTAATACATGAAGTTTTATTAAATTCTTTTGTTATATTCTGTATTTCGTGTCCTCGTGTCCGTCCTTCCTCTTCTGGGAGTGTCATGCATGGCTGGGATTGCCATGGGGTGTGATTTCCTCTTCCCAACCTCAGCTCGTCTGCATGGCGGCTCAGCCCTGATCTCAAGCACTTTGGAAGCGCAGTGTCTTTTACGACCATTTGGGCTATTAATCTTTGACATTATCCCTTCACCCCTGTGGTCACAGCTAATAATTATGTCGTGTTTACGGAAGCGATGAGTAAAGATACTGTATGTACTTTTTTTTTATACTGCATGATTGGACTAATCGTATAAACAACTTTAGTTCAGTTGAGAATGCTTTCCTCGTGTGCCTTCAAATAAGAGCTGCTCCCCCCCCTCAAAAAAAGATTATGGTTTTCCCTTCACACCACACAGTAATGAGAACAGGGCATTAATCCTGGGTGTGTGCTCACTCATACTAGATACTGAAAAAGACAAAACCAGGCAAAAAATGCTGTGGACTGTTATCCAAGGCCTATTAAAGATTGCAGGCGTGCAGGTATGGGGATAAATCCAGCGTCATAGAGATTTAAAGTCATTCTCATGTTTTTCTCATACATTTCTCATTTCTCCTCTAAAACTTCAATGGGATTAACATTTATTCTTCTGTTTTAGACTAGAACTGCCAATGTTAGCTTTTTAACACTCGTGATTAATGTGGAAACCTTAATTGGATAGTTTTTGTTCAACACAAATTAATCAAATGACCAAGTTTGACCACAATATCCTCCTGTTTGCATGGATTATCACCGGGGCATATCACTGAAATCTCTGGCAAATACTGGTACCGTAATGACCAAGGAGACATCCTCTGGCGTGTTAAGCATTAATTTATTCATTAGATTTTAATAGGCTTGAGAGTAGAAGTTTGGATAAAACCAAAGTCGTGTGCGCACGTTGATGCAATGACCCGATTTTCCCACTGAAGCAACAACTGAGGTGTTAAATTTAGGTAAAGCCAAAGATACTGTAGGAAGACAAGTCTGTGGAGGGATCAGCGTCAACAAAGCTGACCAATGCAATTACCAAATGGAGCGCCATTGACTGATTGTACGTCAGTGAAAAGATGCATTAAGGGTGAGATTTTACTCAACGATTTACAGGCAGTCTGTTTACATTTGCTTTGTTACTGTTTTTTGTTTCATTTTAAGTCATATGAGCCACCCCCACCAAAAAAAAAAGATGAGATGTATCTGTTTTTTTTTTACTTCCCTCAAATACAAAAGTCAGTTCTGGTATTTTAATATGGTGACTAATCATGATTAATCAGCTTGGTTGATGTTGAGCCTTTCACAGATTTTCCCTTCTGCATTCCTGCCAGTGCAGTTTGAAGTCCGCGGCTCACTCCTTTCTCAGTTTTAGAATATTTGCTAATATTAGAAATGATTTGTTTTACCCCAATTTAATTATTCAGTCACGCTTCAGTGGGAAACAAAAACAGTGCATCGGTGTGTGAACACAACTTTGCTTTTATCCAAACGTCTTCTCACATTTGATTAATCTTGATCAATCAAAACCTGTATTGTGTTGAACACAATTCATTTTGTAATTGATTGGCTGAACCTTTTTATTTTTTATTTGAGTGTGTCTCATTTATCTCTATTTAAGACTGATCATGGATGAAAAGCTGAGCAGTAGGTGGAGACGTCTCAGTCCTTGCTGTTGTTGGAAGCCTCGCCCTGCAGGTGGATTTGGATCTGTTTGTTTTTACTGCCTCATTTGTGTGTAATAGAACGCAAACGTGAGGCCATTTGGTTTCATTAGTTTGCATATTTCATGTTTAGACTTTATACATGCACACAGACCTGCTTGCTGTAAACACACAAGTAGCTTACATTATCATCCAGAGTGTTTTCATGCTGGTGAGAGTGGGAGGAGGGGGGTGGTGGGATCTTCCCAGTGAAACTTGTTCTGCCACACGCACACGCCTGCAAGATATATTCTTTCAAAGCACCAGCAAGAAGGAAAATCCAGTGTATTTATCTCCTTCATCATTGCAGCAGACAGTCCCAGTTGTTCTCTTTCTAATCACACGAGCCGCAACCTTGCAGATGCGTTGCCTGAGCTATAAATTAAATTAATTAGCATTGTGTTGCTAATCCCCATGGCGACGCAGCCTTCATTTTTTATTTTGTTTTTGCGTTTGTTTTAACATATTCATTGTATTTTTCCTTTCAGGCATTCATTTCGTAGTTGAAAAGCTTAGTTCAATTTGTGATAACGGCACCTCACAAATAAGATCGGAACTTTTGATGAAGAGATATTTTAAGAGAGACGCTCTGGGACTAGAGCGGCGCTGTTTCTCAGCAGAAGCATGCTAGTTATTATTGAAAATGTGAACAGATTGAACACTGAATCAGAATCAGTGCTTTTGCAGCTTTGCTTGTATTGGTTAGTTACACAAGCCGACAGAGAGAAATGACAGGATGAGTGTTTGCGTGTTTAGAGCGTGTAGTTGTGCTGCCCATTTACTATGTAAAAAAAAAAAAAACTCAGTGTGAGTTGTGGCAAGTGAAATAACCATTTTCTGATGTTTAATGCGCTCACAATCAAAGTGATTGTGATGTCACAGCTGCTATTTAAGAGTAAGTGTGACAGAGCAGCGGATCTGCTCTCAGTGGTTGAAACATGTTGTCCACCACAGCAGTGGAGAGCACACGAGGGAACAGATTATAATGATACAGAACATCATCACTTCCTGGACAAGAGCCACTTCATAGCCATCTGTGCATGGACAGCCTGAGATCGGGGTGTGTGTGTGTGTGTGTGTGTGTCAGATTTGATTCTAAACATTAACCATGCTCTTTTACATAACATTTAAAATTCTTACCCTTATTTTTCAGTCATATGCGTCATTAAAATGATTACTTTCAGCGCTGGTTTGCGTGCTCTGAAATGTTTATTGGTTTTAAATGAGGGGATTAAGTAATTTAAAGAAATCTTTAACAGTTTAAGAAGTACAACAATATGTCATGCCATTATATATGGACTTTAAAAGCAAATAAATGTGGTCGTTAGTCAGTGTAATAATCAGTCATGAGTTAATTTTGGTTGAAAAGATTTATCAGTAAGCAGTTTCAATTTTTTAACAGTCGAAGCAGTGTTTCAAGAATCTACAAAATGACACTTAATTATGCCGAGATGCTTGTGGTTTATTAGATTCTACCTTTTATCTTTGCTTGCTCTTATATTTGAAGTACACTTAGTTTCTTGTTAGCAGCATTGTGGCAGATTAGGTCTTTTTTTTATATATAAGTTTGTCTCTGATCGTAGGTTAATCATTTAATCAACTCTTGTCTCCAGTAAGTGTTTTCTGTACTTTTTTCTGCCATTTGTTCGATACCAAAACAGTTACTGGGATTAGCAAATTGATTGGTACTTGTGTGTGTAACTCAATACCTGCGTGCCATTGTCTGGCCACAAAAGGGATAGCTGAAAGCATACGATTGTACCGATATTGTTTCGCGATTCACTCGGCCGAGGCTCGGTAACGGAAATCAGTAACGTTAAACTGGATGTAGCAACATTGCTAACAATAAAAATGGCAAGCGACAGATTGCTTGATCAATTATATGCAGACGTTTACAAATGAGAAAATGTTTAGCCTTGATTGCTTCAACATGAATTGCCTGGTGAAAAATGTCCCAAGACAGAGAGTTCAACACAACTTCCACTTAACCATTAAAATAAAAGTGAAGGCCCCCTTTGTCCAAGCTGTTTCCTCAGCCTGATGTGAATGAATATTTGTTATGCCCTGGGGCATTGTTTCCCCCACGCTCCACTGCATCAGGAACCAGAGAGATAAATAGACCCGGCCTGTCCAAGGCATCAGGATTTCCTTTCTCCTCAACCATAACTAGCAATGTCTTCTTCTTTTTTATCCAATGCCTGCAGTGCTATGGATAATGGAGGAGCTGAATAAGAGGAATCACGAAAACAAGGGAAGTGAATGCGCTTTTTGTGTTGACAGTGGACGGTATGATCAGAGAGTTCTTGAAAGAATACAAGTGGGACATGTGAAGTGATATATGGAGGACAAGAAGCTGACCTGTAATATCTGAAATAATACTTAGATGCGTTGAGAATGAAGGAGATCTCTGGAACAGAGACACAAAGAAGGATGGAAGATACAATTCAAGGCAGTAAATAAGTGGTCAAATGGCAAAGAGTTCATGGATGGACGGATGGGTGATGCGGAGAGGTGGCACAGCAAGTGGGCTGCAGGAGGAGGAGCTTCATGCACCTCTGCTGTCACTGAGCCACGAGTGCATCTAGAAAAACAAACAGTCATTGCAAATACAAACCCTGCCAAAGACATGGCTGAAGGCAGTTTCACACTCAAGGAGATAATTGCACTCGCTGCATAAAAAACACTGTCATTAGGAAGAAGCCCCACAGCTGTAATATAAAAGCATTTGCACTATAAATCCCGCCGGCGGTGTCTGTGCAGATGACTGTACAAGCTGGGACATACGGATTTCATCAAATATTCCCAGTATACATGCGGTGTTGTACTCGCAACCCGAGACTGATGAAGATTGAGAGAGTGAATATATACGTGCATGTGGTGAGTTTATAAGGATGGTGACTGGGAATGCTTTTCTCCGATAACCTGAGTTACTTTTTTGATCCTGCTAAATTAAGATAAGAGGTTTGGTTAATTAAACTGCCACATGGCGATACCTTGAGGAATTGCGAAGCGAACACAGCTTTAATTGAGTGGCTGCTATTGTCTCTGTGCTGCCTCCTTTCCCCACAAAGGGCCAAAAAAACAAAAAAACAAAAAACCCTCATGGCTACCGGTAAAGAATGAAATTATGAACTTATGGAATTTAATGGAGAGGCGTGGGGCGAAGGAATTATTCTAAATAGAATTCAGGCAAATTAATACTTGCATGCCTAGCATGAGATGCCCAGTGGCTCGATGGAACGACAGTGGAAGATGAGACCAAATGAGAGATCGGAGTAGTGTAATTTTCTGTACATAGCTTCAGTCTTTGCAGCGTATTAGTCTCCAAAGCCCCATGGAGAGTGTCAGAGTGAGCTTTAAGATGCGCCAGTAATCAGCAGCATCCAATTAACAGCTGACTTCACTGTCCCTTATCAAACCACTACAAAGATCTATTATGGAGATTTAAAAGGCTCGCAGTGTAAACAAGTGCGATGAATCTTCGTGCAGTGTTCATGGGTGTTTGCGCCTCCTCTTATGGTTTGCAATCACTTCATTGAGATTCAGACCGTGGTGAGGTTTTGGACGTGTTTACTTTCAAAGAGAACGCTGCTCGCATTATCAGCCCTCAAGTGGAAGTAGTTTCAGCGTGTTCAATATATGCAATAAAAGGTCCTCCGTTACATTGTTTCAGCTGAAATCCAACAGTGTTGCCCCTTTTTTTTTGAGGCGCCAAACAATGCATCACATTAATTGAAATGTCTGCAGCTGTATCTGATACAGTTTTGGAAAATATCTGGTTGGTTAGATTATTACGGATCTTTGCGCGCGGTCGCTGCTGCTGGAGGAAGTACGCTCGAGTGCAATGGCCATTGTGTGCTTGCGTTTCAAAAACAGTTGTCCATCTGTCCTTGAAGGTGATCAAAATCTGCCTTGATTAACAAGTGGGTGATGGTCCCCTGTGTCGCCTCTCATCCCATCCCAAGTGGGGATCAGAGAGGATGACGTTTTGAGCCTGGGGATAATCTAGTTCCCTCTCTTGTGATAATGCTGCTCAGGATGATCATGTGGATGAGAGCCGGTTTGGTTTGCACATGGGTGTGTGTGTGGGTACATGCTTGGACGTACTTGTGTAGCACAAGAGAGGAAGCCGACAATAACAGAGCGAGCCATTGAATTAGTACGCACTCTTACTGTTGCCGTATCCAGGCAACCACATCAGAATTTGAGGAGTATCGAACAAGAGGTGATTGCCACGTCCTCTTTTTTGAGCTTTGGGCTCCTGAATTATGATCACAAATAGGAATCCTATACAATGGTTTCAAGTGACATTAAAATTGGGTAAATTCTAACACAAATGCAACATGTCAATAGAGAAAAGGTCATGCAAATGAAAGTGAATTGTATTTGCTTGTAAAATTGTCTGCCTGTGAATCAAAGCTGTGCTGAATGACATTTGAGTTTAAACTTTGCTTTTGCTCTGCATGGTCTCTTCCCAGCTTGATTTGTGTCTGGTGCTGGTGTCCAGCTGCTCCGTTAGCACGACAAGTGGTTAAGGGAACTCCCCTCATTGTTCACCAACCAATCACAAACACACCAGAACGCTGTCAATGAGCATTTTCCACCCAGCGGTTTGCATTTGCCTGCACCTGTGGTTTTAGCCCAGAGGGCAAAAGAATGCAGAAGGGCCCGGCAGAACGGGCAGAGGCTGGGCATTGGGGTGGAAAGACAACCAAGGCCGGGATTACGTTGTCTCTCTGTCTGTCGAGATTAAAGCAAATAGATTCACGGTTGAGTTTCTCCCCCATTTGGTTGTGTTTTCCTCAAAATGCATCGCAGGACAGCTGAGCCTTACCAACAGAATTTGCATTTTTTTAATTTGCATGAAGCCAATGGAGCTTGGAGGCAACTTACGGCTTTGTGTGCACGTATGCATGCATGCTTGAGTGTGTGTGTTTGCTTCGCAATTTGATAAGCAAAATAAAGAACTTGTACAAAAAATTCAGTACGGCATGACGAGACAGAACCTGCGCTGCATTCATGGAAGTCTGGCACCCGAACCGCACGGATGGTTGAAGCATTCGTCGTCCAAAATTGACTAGAACTCTTGGAAATTGCATTAATTGCCTCTCGTGACTTACAACATTTTGTAGCGCTGTATCGCTCTGCAGTAAAAGCTGCCGTGGAGAGCTACTAGAACAGATATACTCTGCACTGCAGTGCTTTGCAAGCCTGGGTTGTGAATCTTATCAGGCGGAGTTGTGGTAGTGAATTTTGTGTGTAAATGTGTTTGTGTGTAAACGTTAGTGTTTGCACGCATGTGTGTGTGTGTGTGTGTGTGTGTGCGCGTGTCCAGGCCCCTCTGGAGTCCATTAATCCCAAATCTAACAGAGTTACTGCAGAGGCAGCCTTTGATGTGTGCTGAATCCCTCTCTGGAATATTGGCTGTTGCTTCCAGAATATTCCCTTCCTATTCTCTCGTAAGGTACAGATTGTTTTGCTTTTGTCCATCAATGATGCCAGGATTGTCCAGAAGGACAGGTGGCCGCTGTGTTAAGAGTGTGTTTGCGATTCAGGTGTGTTTTTACCAGTCCTGTGATCTGTAATTTTACATCTCTGAGCTCTTTTAATCCCATTCTTATCTTGTGTAAGCCCTCTAATCTTTGACCCTATTCTTAAACCACCGCATGGAATGGGACAGTGAGGACCAAGAGGAGTTGTTTTTCTCACCTTCCCTGTCGATGCATGCGTTTGTCAGAGAGAGCTGTCGGCCTCCAGCCTTTGGGTTTTTCTCAACGGCCGGGTCTGGGAGGTACTTACTGCTATATATTTCTATGTATTTGTATTTTATTACAGTGGCCTGGAATTGAACCCAGCTTGCTTTAAAGCCTCATGCTCATAACTCAAAAGCAAACTCAGGAGCGGAACATATGGAGAGGCAAAGAAAGCATAACTTAGACAGTGAGATGGAAAGCACATTTTTGTTTGACTTGATTATTCCCCCTGATGGCGAGAGTAATAGGCCATTATTACATTTTGCCTGTTTATTTTAATCTAATCGTCCTCGTAAACAGCCGAGCGAGCGCGTTAGCGTGTGCGTATGTTTATCCACACGGAGACGCGAGCGACCAGCGTCTAGACTGGCAAACACCAATTTGGCGGGGCTTCAGGGGAACATCAATGCTAAAGCAATGTTGCTGAAACACTAGGCATATTCCTCCATCTTGCACGGGGAAGAGATTGCAGTGACAGACAGACGGTGATAAGAGGAGGAGGTGCGGCAGAAATAGGAGAGGTTGGCGGAGTTCACTGTGCCTAATACATCCAAAGTGTGTCAGTCAGCTCTCTAAATGTGTTAGGCCTCGGGGCGGAGAAAGCCAACACCATCGACTCAACCTATCTCTCTCCCTCTCCACCTTTCCACTTAGCCCCTGCTCAACACTCGCCAATATCCTTGAGGGAGCTTCGCCGCTGTTCATTGGCACAATTGATCAAATGCCTACATGCTAAAGTGTAAACTTTTCTTCTTGCACATACTAGTCTCATGTGTGCATATGCTGGAGGATGCATCCAGAATGGCGTGCTTCTGCGGAACGCAGTTGGCATGCCTTCACACTTTTATCGTTCTTTTTGGCAGATGTATCGTGGAGTTAGCAGGCAGCCAGACTGCAGACTCCACCGTTTCATTACGCTCGGTATTGATACTGTTATTTGATAGCGCGATACTTCACCCAGGGGCTGATGCCAAGCGCTAGATAAAGAAAAAAATAATGATCCTGACTTAACGACGTACATTTTCAAACATGACAACGGTGTGCATTATTTATTTAGCTAAATAAACACCTTTAAATTCTGAATGTTTGTTTCCCTGTGGCTGCAAGAATCACAAAGGGTGCATAAAAGAATTGTAATAATGAACAAATAAATGCATGGTCATAAGCCAGAGTGGAAGAAACGTGACAATCCGTAAGCGGACTTGGTCAGATTAGGCTGTTTGAAGACATTTTAACGGTGTCATGATTTACACATCTGTATGTGCTGTCACTTAATAATATAATTATTTGTAATTGGAGTAGAAAGCAAGATTTATAATCCTTTCAGGAGCTTTTATTGATGTCTGAAACATTTTACGTAACCCAAACACAAAGTCCTTCAAGCCTTGACGAACGTTACGAGATCTTCCACATGGCGCGCATATAGTCTCCAAACTACGGCGCATTTGGTGACTTGCGGATGTCCTCCGAGTCTCCTGGAGCACCTGGTCTACTGCCTCTTTGCATGGTCCCCAACCTGTGCCTGAAATCTTCAGATATTTAGTCTCTTTGACCTGTTTTCAATGGTCTGGAAGGAATGTTCCAGCTCTCAGATCGCCCGTCTCAGAACCATCACAGTAATCATGTAACACTCAAGCACCAGCTTGCCTCTTATCTGGGATTTTTTTTGTCAGCATTTTCCAAAAGTGAGTGGAAAATCAGGATTGCAAAGCTTTTGTGTACACTCAGCAAAAAAGAGCCCGGTGTTAAGCCGGCACAGTGTGGCGAGAGTTAAAAAAAATTCACCCAAGTTGTGTATGTAGCCGGCGAAGTTGCACCCATATTCGCACTCGTGAGGTTCGCAACGTGCACACACTCTGCTTGCTACACACTAGTGGTGCACAGATCTTTTAATGAATTTTAATTACAGTATGTTTCGCATCACAAACTCCAGAGGTGAACCCGTTTTTTATTTTTTATTAATGTGTGTGTTGTTCTTTAATGATACTCTTAAAGATTAAAGTGGTCGCTTTTTATTTGGTTTTTTTATATATATTTCTACGTCATCTCAAATACCACCACAGTAAAAACTGAAAAGCTGCTAGGCACATTTTTGTGGGATTTTATTGCTTCTGAAATGAATTAATGGAAAATTCTTTACCGTGAAGATCTTCATTTCAATCCTTGTAAACGTAATACACATTGATCACTTTAGCTGGTAATGTAATGATTATTAATCGGTTCATATGCAGTCAAACAGAGCTTTGTTGATTGGACAGTTTATTTCGACAAAGAAGAAACATTGTACACATTCTACATATGTTTGTTCCTTATGTCTCCTTGCACACAGATTATGGATTTTTTGAACTAGTAAAAGGGGCTTGGACATGCACTAAATGCTCTTGCTCCATACACTTTAGATTATGCATTATAGATTGTTTAAATAGGTTCTTGAGTGTTCATCTTCTCTATATGTTTTATTCACTAAGACGAAAGCATTGCTTTCTGACAGGTCAGCGAGAGCGTTAGACAATTTTATTTTCCTTTTTTCCATTATTAATAATGTTTGTTTGTTTTTTTTACATTTACTGCATAGATGTTTCCATTTCAGCTTTTCCCTCAGAGCTCAGCTCACACTCACTGTTAAAAATGATCAAGGTCATTTTAATACCACCACAACCTAATGTAATAGCAGGGCCAACTGTACATGTGTTGTGTTACAGCGAAGCTGCTGAATGAGACAATCCGAAGTACTTTCCTTAATCCTGCTGAAGCAGTACTTGTGGAAATGATTCCTTCATTACACAAAACCATGGCACCTTGAGTTCAAATCCTCGTGTTCACAGGAGTGGCAGGAAAAGAGAGCAAGACAATAAAATAAATTTATTTCATTTCTTAAGTGTGACAGCACCTGTGATGCCTGGTGGATCGCCTGTATGAAGCCTCCGCGATCTTAAACAGGCTTAATCGCTGCTCTTTCTGGGCCACCTGTCAGTTTATGGCCGCTACACCTCTACCAGTGCAATCACTTCAAGGAGAGCGGTGGCGATGGCACTGCTGAAGCGGCGTGATTAAAATGTGTAAATGTGTCGGAGTGAAGCACTTCAAAAGACGACCCTCTGTGAATTAGCAACAAAAGGTTTCCCTTCATTCTTTCTTTAATGGGGTGTTTGAAAACTGTTTTCTCCTCAGATAGAAACGGGGTTTCTGTAATGAGCTAGTGAGTCATTGATTCTCTCTGCTTAATATTTTTTAATTCCCTGCTCCCTGTCTTTTCTCTCTCTCTCTCAGGGTCTTTGTCTTTCCCCGCCTTGCTCCCTCTTTTTTCACTTTATTTCATGTGCATGCCATCCCTCTAAATGGGCCAAGGCAACTTTCCTTGTCGTCTACTGGGGGGGGAAGTAGATTAAGTCTGTTAACAAGCAAAAGGATGCTGATCAGTCTTGCTGGTCTCTGGTCTCATGTCTGATTCGAGCTATGCTCTCCCTCCAAGGAGTCTTCAATTATAGGCGTCACTCAAACGCTGCATTTCCGACAAACGTGGCCAATGCGATCTAACAGCATCAAGGAGGTAACCAAAGCAGCAGAAATGCGTGTTCTCCCGCACAGCTGAGTGGAAATGAAATACATTGCTGGCATGCCAGGAGCAAACATGCCTCATTGATCACGAGGTTAAAAGCAAGACACACAAGCTATATTTATATGATAAGATGGCGTAAAGCCGGGCCAAAGAGGGAAGAAACAAACAAAAGAGAGGAAAAGGAGGCAAGACGGTCCAGAAGCATCTCCTGTCATGGTGCAATCCCCCATGTCCTAATTACACAGGCTTAGAGGAAACGGAGGATTAGCCACTGATTCGCCACGCTTCTTGGCTCATCTTCTAATAAGTCCCCTTCATGTTGCCCTGCCATCCTTTTGTACCAACCTCCACGTATCTCTTCAGGTAAAGGTAGCAGGACTTTATTGACCCACGGCTCTCTCTCTCTTTGTTCCTATTTGCTAACACGTCCGCCTCAGATTTCATCTAACTGGGGTAACACCTAATATTATTTAAAAAAAAAAACGTAGGCTGTGTGTGTGTTTTTTCCCCTCTAAGCTTTTTTCTCCTCTGTTTATGTTCAATATAAAAGTTTGTGTATTGGTACTGTGTATAGTGAGCCTTTTTTTGTTATATACTACATATTCCTTTTTCAAATTTATTCCTGAGACAGATACATTCCACCAGTGAACAGCCTGAGTGTGCTTTTTCACAGCAACATATCATCGTTTATAATATTATCTTTAAAAAAGAAAGGCCGCTTTGCACCTTTTTTCCAAACATCTCCTTTAGCCGCGGACCATTATCGCTTTAAGTTAATTTACGGTGGCTACAGGATTCCCCATAGACGCATTTATTAGGGTTGACCAGCCACAAAATCACAGCAAGACATATTTTCTTAGCTGCGCGCTTCTTTCTCTCGCCTGTCGGTCCCTATACATTATCCATGGCCATATTGAGCTAGAGATTTTGCAATACCGTTTCCATCGCCAGGAGCTATCTCTTTCTATCTGTTCTGTATTTTCTGACAGGCTTATGTTGCAAATCTAGCTTCCTCATAATGGAACGCAACCCGGGCCTGCAGGACTGTTTGCCGTTTCCTCACCTGTTCTGAGGGAACGGGTTGTGGTTGCATTGAGCATCTTTGCAATTGAAAGCATTGCTCTTGTTTGGAACCATGAGGTGTTTCACTTTTCCCATTCCTTAAATGTCTGTCATGTGACACAAATGTTGCCAAGCGCTTGTATGGTACAAAATACTTGCTAATGGGATTTCAGCAGCAAAAAGCCATTTGTCACATACGGACGGATTATGCTATTGTATGACGATTGAATAAAGTATTTTCTTCGGGGATATAACTTTTGAAGTCAATAGTTTGAAAGGTATTAATAGTTTTATGACAGCAGGAGTGATGTAGCGGTTTCTCTTCTCAGACATCTATATCTAATAGCTCGCCTGTGGCTGTTATGCTGCAATTGCGCCACCATTAGAACACTTTAAGGAGTAAGAGAAAGACAACTTGAAGAGTGAGCTATAGCCAGAGGAAATGTGAATTATACAATATCACAGGTTAGAAAAGAGGTTTCCGGGGTTTTTTTCCGATTGGCTGAAGCATGGATCCTCTTTGACAGGTCCTGTAATATTTATATGCCGGTTCAGACGGCTGGTTGCAGCGAACGCCATTGTACGTAGCGAAAGAAAGATGCACAAATAACTTCTTCTATCTCGTCCTTCTTTGCCAGTCGTCTTTTTATTTGCCGTAATAAAAAAAACACACACGCCCGTGAAGAACACTTAAACATTGGTTGAATAGGTTGTTGAAAAGAGGCAGTGGGAATGTTCTGAGGAGTGTTGTCACACATCACAGATATGCTTACAGATAAACATCAGTTTTCCCGTCTTCAGCACTTTCAGGCCTTGGAATCGTTCCCACAGCCATTCTTAACTGTTGAAGACCTGCTTTTTGACGATGTCCTTTTTTTTTCTTGCCTGAGGTCTGATGGTAAAGAGATTATTGAAACAGTTTCTAT
This sequence comes from Brachionichthys hirsutus, assembly GCF_040956055.1. Classification (NCBI taxonomy): domain Eukaryota; kingdom Metazoa; phylum Chordata; class Actinopteri; order Lophiiformes; family Brachionichthyidae; genus Brachionichthys; species Brachionichthys hirsutus. Next base: position 3,668,733 of record NC_090897.1, read on the forward strand.
AACTCAAAACGTTTTAAATTGAAAATGAATATGTGTTCGTCAAAGGAATTTAAAAAAAAAAGATTGCTAAGTGCACAGTCCATCCTGCAGGCAAGCACGCACATCCACATAAGGGAGATGCACCTTGCGTAATTAAGTAGGTCACTTGCAAACACATTTGTATTTATAATGACCGGATTGTGCGTTTTATGGCTCTCATTGCTGCTTTGTGTCAAAAGAGAAGAACTATTTGAGGCTGTCCAGATTCTCCTCTTCCTTACAACCCACAGACCTTTTGCGCCACCCACAGCAAACAGCCCTGCTTGCTCATCATTGATCAGGCTTTGTGGAGTTGTTTTTGTTTGAAAATGAGCTTATGTTCCAGTTCCTCCTCCTCCTCTTGCCTTTTTATCTCCCCTCTCTTCTATGAATAAATACTCTCTCCTCCGAGCATTCTTTAAACAACTTAGCCAGACATTAGCTGACAGAGGGGCCTGCAGTTTGTGAGTGATTGCCTAAAGAGAGGACGTGTTTGATCCGAAGATGCACGTCCTTGATTCAGTTTCAGCATTGGCAGCTAGTGGGCAGCCCCCACTGCTGCAGCCAAACATTTCCCTGCTATTCATTGGTTTTCTCATGCCTCCCACTGCGATAAAAGCTATTACACAGGAGAGAAGCATCCTTGTCATTGTGCTAAGCCACCCACTGCACAAAGCGATGCAGATATGCTCCCTACTTAGTAGAACTGCAAATTAAAGGGTTAAAAAATAATGTAGCACCGTAAAATTATTTCAATGTGGATACAGACATGGCCCAGTGGCTTGTGGCCATTTTGTGAGGAGTTTGCATGTTCTCCCCGTGTCTGCGTGGGTTCTCTCCGGGTTCTCTGGCTTCCTCCCACCACCAAAAACATGCAGCCTAGGCTGATTGGTGACACTGAATTGCCCGTAGGTGTGAGTGTGTGTGTGGCTGGTTGTCTTTCTCTGTGTTGCCCTGCGATGAACTGGCGGCTTGTCCAGGGAGTACCCCGCCTCTCGCCCATTGACTGCTGAGATTGGCTCCAGCTTGGCCCGCGACCCGATGACGGAATAAGCGGTTGGAAAATGAATGAATGAATGAGGATACAGACACATGACATAGTTGGATGTACAAAGATATGTGTAAATTTATCATGAGCTCAGATGCCAGGGTGTATTTAAAACTTTAGTTTCTTCGGAATTACAATGTAAAATCACATCCTGGTGCTGAACAGAGCAGTTGGACTATATTAAATTGGCATCCTGCAGAAAAGTCTATTAAATACGACAACAGCTTGATGGAATTATTGTTGTCGCTAACTCGTGAAATAATGTTGCCAAACAGACCAGAGAGCAACCTGTCCTTCCAGCTCAGCAGAAATATCAGATGTAGTACTACGCTTGAGTTCTCATTTTTACCACAGCAATACCACACAAGGAGAAGGGAGTATAAAATGTCTCACTCTATATGAGAAGTATAATATCCTGGGGCTCTGTGACATGATAGGAAGCAACCACTGCGGAGTAAATAACAGAGGCGGTTCAATAGAGAGAAGCAGGTACTTGGTTAAAATTTGTAATTCCTACAAATTGAAAATTTACTTTTCTCTTATTTTTGTAGGAAGCAAAAACTCAAACATTAAAAAACACACTCTGCTTGGAGGTTGTTTTTTTTTTACTGAAAATTAGACCCCATTGTAGAAACTCATTTGAGCAGATCCAATATTTAGTCACCCCGTTTGCCTGGAAATGCAGGAAAAGGCAGGCCTGGGTGAATCAGCTCGGCAGGCAAGGAGATTAAAAACACAATAACACACACACACATGGACAGATGAACACACACTGAGAGCTCCCTCAGGTGAACAGGTGCAGTCATGGTGTGTCACAGATGCTCTGCACAATTTGTCAGCTGCCATTCCTCCTGTCCTGTCCTACCTTCGGAGTGTTGGGGGGGGGGGGGGGGGGTTGTGTTTCTACTACTACACAAACACGACACAGAAACGCGCACACACATAATATCAGGTCATGCTACACCCTACACTTGGATGCTCGGAGAGTTTTCTAATGACCGCTCAGGTGTGCTCGCTTAATTCATCACCGCTAAATTATCAGTTTGGAAGATTTGTACTTTCTTGTTTGGAGGAAATACTTTACGAGTTTGTCCTGTATGCAGCCTTGCTCTCAAAAGCCTGCATGTAGAGCACCCCCCCCCCCTCCCCTCCCAAACCCCTTTTGGAAACCGCAGTTTGTGACAGAGGGACATTAATCACAGGGCTGGGTAATAAAGCGAGGAGGGATGAGCATGTATGGCCAGGGGGGGCAGGCGTCTGGAGGGAGAAAAGGGTGTTTAGGGAAATCACACTATGCTTTATGGCACACACTGATACAAAAGCCGCACTTTTGAACTCACAGGTTTCGGCGCGCATTCTTTATGCAGCAAACAGAAAGCTTCCGCCACTAAATTGAATCAAGCCGAGGAGGAAGGACCTTCTGAGGATGGTGGCCAGTTTCGTGTTCTATTTGTCTTTGTTGACTTACATCCCCGTGTGTCCTTGGCCACCAACGTATGTTTTCATATGGCTCAGGGCCCTCCTTGATTGTTAATTTTGTAAAAAGACTATTTTTCTGGAAGAAGTGTTTGTTTTGTTTTTTTCGGTTGGAAAGGGATGAAAGGTATTTTATGGCACAGCAGAAGAAGAAGGTTTACTTTTGTTCCAGTGCTGTGGGAGTTTACACAATATTGATAACTCTCAAGACGAGGGTTAATAATACACTGTGGCTGTTTCTGTGTGGTAAAAGGCGAAAGATTGATCTGAGCTGGAGCTGTAGTGCAGCACGGTGTCGTAGCGGTTAGAGCTGTCACCTCACAGCAAGGAGGTGCCGGGTTCGAATCCTATCTGTGCGGAGTTTTTATGTTGTTCACATGGTAGTTTTTTTTGTCCTGCTTCTCCGGTTTCCTCCCAACTCCCAAAAAAATAAAATGTAGGTCAATTGATGATTCCAAATTGTCCATAGTGTAAGCGTGCAGTGGTTGTCTCCGTTTGACCCTGCTATACGCTGGCGATGCGTAGGCGGTGTGCCCTTCCTCTTGTCTTCCTCTCATCTCATCAAAAAAATGTACAGATGTTTCTGCAGGATTACAAACTGTTGGATATTGGACCATGATGTGTTTAACACATCTGCTTTCCTTTATTCCTGACCTGTTCAGATTGAATTTTTTTTTTCAATATCGACCTAAATCCATTCTGACATTTTGCAGAGAACATTTGCGTTGTGTGTGCGTGGGTACAAGCCGTGTGTCTGCTGTTTGCTTCTGTACTTACATGGTGCTCCGCAAGGAATTTAAGCAAAAGGTAGGCTGAAAGATGAGATACCAATAATAGTTCCTGTTCTTGTAAATCCACCATTACCGCAGCGCAAAGGAATCGGTGTTGGAGACACATCAGAGAAAACACTTAGGGTTTTAGCCCTAAATGGAATTTGGTAGGACAATTGGTTGTCAAATTAATTATAATTTATTCAACGAGAGCTGTTTCTAAAAACGTCCCACTCACTATAAGGGGATACATTTAAGGAGCAATTTCTTAACTGGTTCTGAAAGTAAATAAGAAATTCTTCATTCTTTTCCTCGTTTTCTTTCATTCTGCAGTTATTATCATGAGTTTCGGCATTTTTATTTTATCTTGCGATGTTGCCGGATTAAAGATCGCTCTGATTTATTTTCCCTTTGACACTGTGTGTGTCCTTTTGCTATTGGTCAAAGCTTATACTTTTTTCATGCGCTCTTAACAGTAAAGCTAGCTGGCAGCTACATGGCCTTCCTATTTAACTCATTGCTGCCCAGTTTTGCTATTCTGCCTGAAAGCAAGGCAATTAATGCTACAAGAGATTTGAAGATCTGGTTGTTTTATGTTAAATAAAGCATTTAAATCACAATAAAGTGTGTGGACTTTGTGTGAATATTTAGCTGGAAATATAGACATGAAAATGATGTGATTTATATTAGAAATTAAGATCAAGTATCTTCAATAGGGCTGCAGGGATGCAAACATTAAACAGGCCGGCGTCTTGACAATCCGATCCGAGCTCTTCCTCCCCTCTCCTATCTGATGCCAAACAGGTTTTAATCACATTATATGCTATGCAATCTAAAATTGTTGCATTGTCTTTTGTCCCCCCCCCTTTCATCTAATTGGTTCAAGGCCAACGCGGCTGTGAGATGCGCCGGCCATTTTCCTAGCTCGTACGCCAGATGGGTTTTGAAGACACATTTTTCTTCAGTCATTCAATGTCAGCATTCAAGATTTCAGACTCGATAGATGAGTAAACAATGGAAGATAAAAGAACAAGTCAGCCTGGGGCAGACCTGGATTGATATCTCTGAGTTCATGCTGTCTTTTGACTTTACAACCACAGCTATGATGTCATCTGGGGGAATAAAAAACAGTGTTTGTTCAAATAAAACAAGGAAAAGGCAAACTGATAGATTGAAGGAATCTAATATGACGGTAAAAGCTATTCTTTGAAGGATTTACACCATGACTTAATAAAGCAGATTGGCGCGTGTCATCATTTTACCATATGAAGCCGCCGACTGAGAGGTGAATCAAACAGTGCCAAATGCTTGCATGATTCACCACGTGTATCTGCACCATTTATATTGGATGAGCACTAAGGAAAAAAAAACTGAACAGGGAGTGACTGAACACGCCCCTGTTAGCCAAATCATCACACGCAAATGTGTCCTTGGTGGAGGCTTCTGTTGGCCATGCCATGGCGGAGAAAGAAAGAGCGCGAGTTAGGAAGGGAGTGGGAGGGAGATGAATGTCACCCCAGCTCTCATATGTCATATTGTTAGCCATAGATATGAGAACGCCTCAAGGTTGAACGTGCAGACATGAATAATCTATCCGAGGTTTCCTCCAACTGAATAGAGGGAAATATGTCTGTATGGATTATTTATGGCCTAATATGCCAATGGCGAATGGGCAATCACCTCTGAAAGCACGATGACATAGTAGAGGCTAAGTTCTACTCTAAATGGTGTGGGTCCAGAATGCCTGCGAAACCGGGTGTGTGGCAGGAGTTGCTTGTCCAGCTGTTAAACCTGTCAAGTGTTTTCCATATTTTGTATGATGGGTTACCAAAATAGATCAATGCTGGGTGGAAAAGCGGATTCAGGTTTGCATGATGCACGAACAAGCTTTCAAACGTTTAATCAATTTTTGCCCCCTTGACATGCTGTCAATTTATTTGTTATACTGAAACCTCAAATAGCTCTTGCACAATCACAAGAACAGACAAACGGCACGTAGACACAAATGCTTCTCGGTGCGTGCAGAACAATTCGTTTAACACCCCCCCCCCCAACCCCACCCCATGCCATTTAACTGTAGTCCTTCTCAAACTGGTCTGGCCTCCGCTTTGCGAGCTCAACCTATTTCCTCTTCAGATGACTGCCTCGACAAGGGAAATGTCAGGCTCTCTTTGCCAGCGCTGTTTGGCTTCTTCAAACATTTGTGAAGTGTTAAGCTCATCTCCACAGCTTAGGCGGGCAGTCTCTCAGGAATCAAGGCTGCTGACCCGCAAGATGGCAAACACAGCCGAGCCAAGTGCACTCAAGCACATCTACTCTCTCCGCTCATTTGCATCAACAAAAGATTGTATTAGTCCCAAGTTTGTGGTCATTAAAGCAGCGCTCTCACTGTTAAAGGCCCATGCATCTCATAATGCAACTGATGGGGGTGGCTTTGCATTGCCTAACAATAATGTTGTTTTCTGAAATTCAGTGCAGCTCAGAGTTCACTGTGACCCATTTTACCTTTGAAACCAACCCTGAGGTATTTTAATGAATCTTTATATGCTTTATAAAGCGTCCTTAGGAATTTCACCTATCGATTGCGGCTTTAGACTTCATACCACAACAGGCTTGTTAAAATTAAGTGCTGCCGATTTATAATATGAATTTAGTCCACACAATCAATATGCAAACACAAGGATTAATCAATGGAATCAATGTTTAAACCAATTACGGTTCAGCAGGTGGAGGTGAGAGGTGAATAGATTGCTCTTCTGTCTTTCTTTCTTTCTTTCTTTCAGGCTTCGACAATGCAAATAATAAAAACAAATTCAGCTCCTTTAAATAGCTTCTTTAATTCGTCTTGGCTAAGAATGGTGCCTCAGCTCTGTTTGTGTTGTTCCAAAATGTGTGCTTTAGCAAACAAGCTTGTGTTGTGCAAATACATTGCTGTTAGAAATTAGAAGATGCTGCAAGAAACCTTTGCAAGCAATAGTTTGGATTTTTACAGGAGATGATTATGAAGCAAAGGTCTGGTTTTTTTGCATTTCCCGAGTTTGATTGAACTCAAACCCATCAAGATTACACTCAGTAATAGGATGAAGGATGTCTGCCTTTCGAGGCATTGTCCTGAAATGTGTTGTTTTACACTACCTTACAATGTCTGGTGTGTATTTGAGGATTGGAAATTAAGTACATATTTCATTCACAGAGTCTTAATTTTATAATACTGTAATTGTCTCTTCTTGGTTTCATCCCTCCCAGCCAATGGGGGGGGGGGGGAATCATTTATGGGACAACAGATGCTCCATACTCTCTCTTTCTCTCTCTCTCTAATTTTCACTTTCACACCCGAGAGGCGAAAAATGTGCTCCTATTTTTATATATATATATTTTTTTCAATCCAAGTTCTGGATCAGTTCCTTGAAAAGGTGTGTGTGCATGCATGCACATCTGCATGCATTTGCAGTCTTTGCAATGGGACATCCTGAGCAGGCACCTCCCTTTTTATTTTTGCAATCTTTCATTAAGCTTGGTGCTACTTCTCTAACTCTAGGTTCAATCTCTTCCTACGATCGATATTCATGATAGTCCTATGATTCTTTTACCCTCTGTCATCTGTGTTTTACCTGTAGGCACTCTACCTACATGAAGATGACTTTCTTCTCCTTCCACCCCCTTCCTTTCTTTGTCTCTCCTGCAGATGAGGATTGTGTAAATTGTACAGAGGAGTGCCGGGTGCTGGGCCATTCTGACCGCTGCTGGATGCCCCAGTTCCCCGCTGGAGGAAACCAGGCAGAGGGCATTGACTACCGCAACAATATGTTTGTGCCGGCAGGGATGGAGGCGGTGCCTGAAACGGAGACCTACGAGGCAGTCAATCCCAACTGCAAGAAGACGTTCTGTACATTTGGAAAAGAGAGACGTGACCACACAATCCTGGTGGCAAATGTCAAGCCCTACTTGAAGGCAAAACGTGCCCTGAGTCCACTGCTCCAAGAGGTACCCTCAGCCTCTAACAGTCCTACCAAGGGATGCTCAACCATGTCTCCTTGTTCCTCAGTCAAAAGCCCAGCTGATGGAGCTGAAGGCAAACCGCCTCCCGCAACCTGCTCTGGCCATTACGGGCCTCCCGATGGTCAGTACCTGTCCCCAAACAAACAAACCAGAGACCAAGGGGTCTATCCACCCTTGCCTCCTTCAGACCCAGTGGCCAAGGTGCTAGCAGAAGCACGATCCAGAATCAGCCAAGAGGCAACGGGCGAAATGGAGCGTGTCATGGAGCAGGTGGAACCCGACGCACCCCGCGACAGAATGGACGCTGACCAGGTGGTGAGAGACATCGACAAACTACTGCAGGACTGCAGAGGAAGTGAGGCCACTGGCACACTCAGGAAGTGACAACAAGGACTGCAACACAAAGAAGTATGCAGGTAGAGAGAGGAATATAACGCTATTCCAAAACCTCTCTCGCCAAAACTGTCACTTTCGCCAAAACAAATCGAAAAGGTCAAATGGCTCCTGGGAAAGGAGCCCTTTTCATTGTATTCATTGTTTTAAGAGTAAAGACACTGTAAGGATGATGAAAACATTTAGAATTTGGCACTAATTCTGGTGCTAGGATCCCTACCAACGAAATGAACTGGGTGACAAACATCTGAATTCTGCAGAATTTATAAACTCTTTTTTTTTTTTTTTGATTCTTGAGCAAATTTCAGAGGCTTATGCCTCTGGCACCTTGCAAGCTATATCTAAGTGCCCACCAGCTCATAAGTGTGTTATTCATGGTCTCTTGTGAAATCCTACATATCCAAGTGTGTGTAGGTGGATTTCTGTTATTTGTGATGGCCATAGAAACTGAATGAAAAAGGACTACATATGGTCAGACACGACAATCGATGCAGAAGCGGAGAAAGAAATTCTAATCTACTTGGGACAGTGAAAAAATAAATAAATAAGTAAATACACAAAACGATCTTATCTTTCTGACTCAGATGTAAGCGTTTAAAGTGTGATGGCTCCAGTCTGAATGTGAAGAGACTGGTAAATCAAAGGTGTTCTTGCAGGGGTTGGCTATGGACATGGAGTGGGAGGGGCTTGATGCTACTGAAGGAGGATTATTAACTGTATAACCATAGTTCACCTGTCATTTGTAGCCACGTTTGTGAGTTGTGTCTGTCTCGCACCTATATTTAAACATTCATGTTGCCGGCCGTTATAGCAGCACTTACCAATTTTACACATGTGCACCACACCTTGCCCACTCACACGCTGACACCCACATGCAACGTTATCCCAACACACAGATGTACACTAATGCTTGCACATAACTGGCCACCTGTGTAATTGTCTTAAACATGAACATCATCAGCTTTCAGTCCCTTGTGTACAGTGAATTATCATGTGTGTGACGATGCCTTCAGGCAATCACAAGTTGTATAAAAAGGGACATTTTTCCTCGACTGTGAAAAGATATCTATATGACTATATAGATGATTATATGTATGAATTCATGAATAGTGTCCAAATATTAACAAAATATTTATAGATTTTTTACAAAAAACATGAAGAAAAAGAAGTTTAATGAGGCATCTCAGCAAAAAAAAATTAAAACGTGTCCTTGAGTTACGGTCGAGGTGTTATAACTCAAAAGAACTGCAAAGGACGCTGCCATTGTTTCGAAGACAACTACCCAAAAATATAAAACAAAAATGTCCCTTCACATTATCACTACACATATTATCATTGTATGTGTAAATGTATTCAATTTAGGTGTGTTTACATTAAAAAATGACATATTTTTATTGATTTTACTGCAATTTCTGTGCATTTGAGCCAAATTGTTATGTGTACAAAAGCTATATTGTGTATTTTATTAAATTAATATATAGTTGTGTTGCTATATATGGGCTTATAATGTATTTGGCAAAAGTTGCCTTAGTAGCTGTCAAACTCTGTGAGTTTGCTTTCGTTTGGGTTAATGTTGGTGTGTTTCTTTTTTTTCCTTCTCTTTCTCTCTCTCTCTCTCTACTCTGCATATTTGCAGGCTGGCTTCAGTGCTTTTGAGATGTCGCCTCTTTTTACCCAGAGATCCGACTGGATCAAATACAATAATTGATGAAAGCTTAATGAGCCAGCTGATCTGAAACAATATTCAAACCAACAACAAAGAGCAACAACTACAGCATAACCGTTGAAATATTTTTACTGAGCAGATTTTTACAGGGCAGCTATTTTATTTTACAATTACAAGTATATGTATATTTCATTTTTACTTTCTTTCCAAAAAAGAAACCTGCCATATGGAAAGTTGAGTGATTTTCTTGGTTATCATAAAACTGCCTTACTGTCTCTGCGGAGCGCTTATTGTATCTGTGGAGCTTGTGACTGCTTCTAAAGCCCTGGTCCACCAGAATGTGCATTTTCTATAATGGACCAAAAAGGTTCATTTTCAGCAGTCCGTGTTTATGTACGTACCGCTTCTCTATACATGTTAGAATTCTCATACTTTGCAGAGAAACCAGAGACCCGAATACCCTGTCTTAAGTTACTTTCGATTTGATGTCTTAGTTGTTTAGGAACACGGTTTATATAACCAAGTGTCTTCACATTCAGGCTTTCTTAAAAGAATAATGATACAGACTTATTTTTGAAAATTTTGGCATATTTCGGCCGCTCTCTGAAATAGAAATAAGAGGTACTTTTTCTAATATTCTGACAGTGACATGAGCAGAACAGCAGGTTGTTAGAGTAGATGTGTTCTGGAAAATATGTCCACAATCACAAAATGTATGCAAGATGCAGCCATGAGAGGGAACGGTGACTCACATTCATTTGGCTTGAGCCGTGTTTACTTTAAGTGCGTCTGAGCTGAGTGTGAATCCTGACAGTTTATAACACATCACGTCTTTCTTGCATGTCACTTCTGACTATTTGGTATTTCAGTTTCTTTTACCTTCAGATGAATTTTATTTATTTTGGACATTCTCCTGTTATTCGGCTGCTTCTACTGCTTACTTGCTGCCTTTTTATTTATTTATTTATTTGCTCACTTCTCTCACCCTTCAGCTGCTTGCAGTCTCGCCTCGGAGGAGGAAAGCAACTGTGAGCTTTTTTCTCTGTAAAGCATTTGGTTTAGGTTTACCCTTGCTCTTTTCCTCGGGAGATGGCAGCCACTGTTTTTTAGAAAAGGGCCCAGAACATATCACAGAGCAGGAAACATTTATGGTTATTAAATCACAGTTTCATTTTATTTTTTGTTATCCTTCTCAAATATTTGAATAAATCAAGCAAGCCTGACACTCGCATCATGTAAGCAGCACAATAAGGTTAAAATGTGTTGTTCGGAGTGCAAATTTGCGACTGCTATCCAAGCAAAAAAAAATAAATGTTTTGCACATAATCACTCGGGCACTTGAGCAGCACACTGCCTTTCATTTAAATGCATTGCACCTTTGTGGTATAAAGAATGCTTAAAAAAAAGGACACAGACACTTCCTTTCTCCTTTCATGATATATTTTCATTGTATCTCTTTGTCTTCATGCTGGATCAAAACATTGACTAGTTGATATGCTTTGAAGCCCACATTGATTCATAAAACAATCCTTTTTTTCTCCAAAAATGTTATTTCTGTTGCATATGTACGATATATTTAAGTCCAGCTATCATTAAATCTCTGTTGCTGGGCCTTTCTGTCATTTGGGCATTAATTAAAACCAAGTACGAGGTTACTGCAGGTTTTTTTTTTTTCTTACTGTTTTCTCCCACAAAGAGTCACCGTCACAGTTCAGGCACACTTAAAGCGCTGTCCCCTCTAATGGTATTTCCCGAGGCCTGGCTACTGTCTGCACGCTCACAAACTGTGGGCAGGAAATGAGCTGGGTCCTGTGGAATGAACGTAACTCTTTAAAGCCATGCCCCCTCTCTCAGGCTATTTGCTGTCTAATCGAGCTGAGGTTGCTGCAGAGGCCAACTCATAGTAGGAGACTGAACATAATGTAAGGCCTGTCATTGTCTTATTACACGGTTTTAGCATCATACCCTGTCGACAGTGCATTACTGTACTTAAATTTGGATGGGGTGATTTTGGCCCACTTGAAACTGTTGGTTTTACCAGGTGATTAGAACAGGGCCTTGTGGGATACAAGGCCCGACGCCAATGAACACAAAGATACAACATGCCATTTTGGTTAGTTAAAACAAGCACCCGGTATATGTCAGTGTAATTTCCTCACCACCGATCCCAAACTTATAGCATAGGGCTCCACGCTACAATGGGCAACTGGTGCAAAGGCCAGAGTCGTTCATTTGTCTGGATTATTTCAACTGCTATTGTCTAAAGGCTGTGTTCATTGTGATCTATCTGGAAAAAAAATATATTAAAAGATCCAATAAAAAGCAATTACTAATAATGTTTGCCCATGTCCTTGTTTGGTTGGCCGTGGGTGCGATTTATTTCCCAAGAGATTGCCTTAACCTCTCGTGATGTTTTTGGTCCTTATCTCTGTTGACACCAGCTCTCCACCCGGTCACACATTCCACAGGAATGAGGGTTTCTATCACCAGATGATGCAAGTCATTTTTTTTTAAGTCACTCCAGCTGTGGTAACAAGCATACACCATCTATATAACGGACCAGCATGCATCATCGTTAATTGTCTCAACTCTGCCGGCGTTCAAAATGGAGGAAAAAAAGGAAAAGAAGCCGGCACGGTGCCGTAGCGGTTAGCGCTATTGCCTATCAGCGTTTATATGTTCTCCCTGTGTCTGCGTGGGTTTCCTCCCACCTCCAAATACATGCAATTTAGGTGAATTGATTATTCAAAATAGTCCGCAGTGTATGAGTGTGTGCGTGAATGGATGCACCCACGATGCGCTGGCGATGAGTCCGAGGTTGTCCCGCCTCTTACCCATAGTAAGTTGGGATAGTCTCCACCAACTCCCTCTAACCACAAAGCGGAAAGACAATGGATGGATGGATACGGCACCTTAAAACGCATACATTTTCTACATCATCCGTCAGCTGGGGACATAAACAATTCACGCTGCATTTATAGACAAAGTATCAACCAAAATTCACAGATGAGTTTTTCTTTTTTTTTTAAGAGCCATAAGTGCAGCAAAAACATTTCCTGGTAGATGACTAAACTCATCAGACTGATTTCCGGGGCTTGAGCGAGGATGAGTGGATCTGAGGACATGGATGTCGGGAACAGAGAAGCAAACAGGTTCAAGATAAGTTCACAGTCGCACATGTTACCAGGATGTAGCACGGATGATCTGCCGGATGCCGGATGAGAGATTGGCGAGTTTGTGTGGGGGAGAACAGGTGGAGTTGATGAGATGATTGAAAGCAGGTGAGGAAGTTGGATTGAGCTGGAAAGTAGGTCACAGTGGCCACGCCCCCCCCCAGGAACAATAGGGAAGACAGGAAACAGAGGATGCATACGGGAGGAGTGGGGATGGCGCTGCTATCGTTTACTTAAAAAGTTGGATTATTTACTTTCACAGTTTGAGCTTACTTTGTAATATAAGTAAATAAAAACAAGAAGTTTTTCAATTGTGTTCTCACACTGACATAAAACCTTGCTTTTGGCAAATGATTGATTATGTCCATTACATTAGGTCACATTTTTGACACACAAAAAAATACTGCTTTTGCCCTTTTTCTAATCGTTCACAGGAAAATAAATTGTGCTCTCATGCCGAATGGGTGAAATCACGGGTACCCATCAATATTAGCTGGTGGTGAAAAGAAAGCACTCTATGCTCCAGGTTCATATGCGTGGTCAAAGCTGGTTTGTAATTAATGACTAGTAGGCATTGGACGTGAACTAGCAGCAGCAGATGGGACTTCCCTTACGGTGCTCGGTTCCCATATAGGAGTAATAAACAAACCTTTTCTCGCTGATGGGTGCTTGAAGTATTAGCGCCTGCGAATGAGTTTTTAATGTCCTTTTTTAGTGTTTCGTAACACAAGATGACAAAGTGTGGAAGCTAATGATTTTATGCTGCTGCGGCACCACGTATCAATCAGAACGCTGCTGTCTAAGAATCATTATTTCAAGAGTGCGGTTCAAAGTTCTCATTTGGAATCTCCCCCTTATGGTTATTTTCTCAGTGCCGACTGGTTTAAATATTAAAATTGACGAATTATTTGAAGATAACTCATGACTGAAGTGTTTGTAGTTGTCTCAAGATTTTACAAACTAATTCGTTTTTGTTTTTTTTGTTTTTCTTTATTATAGTGCAAAAATGGAGCGTGTCATGGAGCAGGTGGAACCCGATGTATGACCGTATGATGCAAATTACATCAATCTGCACAACATGCATGCAATAAAATAAATCATGATATATACAGACATCATATACGTTAGATTATTACAAAGAGCAAGAAAATACACCTTCAGTGGAAACACTGGAAGCTGGCTGGAACTCACAATAGGGATGGTGTTAGATAAATCTGCGAATGTGTTTATCATTAATTCACCAATGAGTAGCAGTAGTTATGTCATGGTTCTTTTAAGGCCATTTATCCTTCATAATCTTACTCAAGATATTCATAAAGTATGTGACAATCGTAGATCTGTTAATATGCTGACTAGACTGAAGAAGTGAACACTTTGTGTTGTCTGGAAGTGCTATCTGCTCAAGGTTGGAGTCTTCATGTCTGGGTGATTTACGCACGTACACATTCTTATCTGCTAATAAAACCAGCTGGAGGGGAGCTGTTTCTCTGAGAATCGAGGACGAGGCTAGCAGCAGCCACTCTCCCTTGCTGGGAGAGTCGATGGCACGGCTAGAGAAGGCAGCTCCATTCTCCCTTGCTGAAAGAAAGAATACTAGTCTCGTTTCTTACCGCAAGTAAATTAAGTTATTGGGTTGAATCTTTGGGGCTTGGTTCTGATTTTCTCTCTTTTACAGTGTCACAAACCTGACATTAATTGGCGTTGTCGGCAGGATCCAATACACCCGTCTGCAGTGGGCTGGCTTGGAAGAATTGATTAGAGGGTGCACACTCTAATTCACTAAGACCCTTTTCCGGGGCCAATCCTTCGCATGCCAGTCCCTGGGGATCGGGTTGACGGGATCCGAACCAGAGCAGACCAGCCTGAAGGTAAGACACCCTTTTTCTTATTCCTCGGGAAAGCGGGTAGGGCTTAGCTAGCCCTAACGTAGAGGTTTCCGCGAGAAGGCGGATGGAGATGTTTCTCATCGCGCTGAAACAGTAATGTTTCTTAAGTTCCTCGGGAAAGCGGGTAGGGCTTAGCCCTAACGCAGAGGTTTCCGCGAGAAGGAGGCTCCTTAAGGGAGACCTCATAGCGGATGGAGATGTTTCTCATCGCGCTGAAGACGAGCGAATAGGGGTAGCAGCGGTCCTATTGCGCAGTACCTGATCAAGTGATCAATACAGTCTTGTTTAAAAGGAAGCTAGTAGGGTTCCGGTACGATCCTATTGAGCAGTGCATACAAACGACGTCATTAAATTTAGAGGCCTCAATAAATAATAATAATTAAATGCGGATGTAAAGGCCTGGAATAAATTAAAGCATACAAAGTTGTTGTTGCTGAATAAAAATAAAGTACAGATCTGCTTGTTGTTGTTAAAGTCTAGACTTAAAACCCTGTATGTACGTGTCTGTGAATAAATGTTTCATGTGGATGAACGGAATGAGTCAAAGTTGTAACAGTAAAACAGCCTGAGTCCTCATGGGATCACTACACGGCTGGACGGTCTGGAACCTCACGGTGTCAACGCAAGACCGTCACTGGGGAAGACTTTGTGAACTCATTCATGAAGGTTAGTGGTGATCAGACTGGAGGGTCTAAAACGATATGCAACTCTGTGTTAGGACGCCGAGCGAGAAGCCGGAGCAAACAAAGGTTTGCTCTAGAAGATTGCATCTCGGGAGTTGCACTTCGCCCCATTAGGGGGATTCTCTCTGAGTTACGTCACGTGTGGAATTCTATATAGCAGGAAAGGTATTTAAGATAGAATAAGTAAACGCTGAAGAATAAATAACCTTTCTACTAAACCAAAATTAGAATTTACCCATCTGCACCTCCACTCGGGAGGGGCATAAATAAAAAAGTAGCGCCCCACCGTTGTTGTCCGCCCACGTAACCAAAGTCAAACCCAGACTAAATGCAAGAGAGAGAGGTGTTTAGACAAAGACTTAACTACAGTAAAATAGGACAAACAAAGCCAAAGTCTGATGAAGTTATTGATGACTTCAGAGCAGGACTAGAACAGTGCCCTTTACGATGTTAATAATGAGGCCGGTCCGTATCGGCAACAATTAAAGAATGAGCTCCATCTCAAAAACAAAACCTTTAACACAGAAATCAGCCACTGGCTGACGAAGCATTCTGTCACCTTGCTAAACTTAACTCTGTCTGAATTTATTACATGGGGAAAACATGAAGAGAGTCTAATGATATGTTTTTGATGGTAAAGAGGAAGTGTTTTAGCGAGACAGAGAGGTCGGGGTGCCAGAGGAGGGGGTGGAAGGAAGGTGTGAGAAACACACGATTCAGCATGTCTAGGTAGGAAAGAACAAGTAGATAATCATGGAGTGAAGGACAGATAGGGAAAATAAATATAATTTTTTTTTTTTTAAAAGGTACCTACACTACCAGGTCATTGATAGCAATGACATCAACTAGGACATTCACGTCTGCCTAAATCTGTCTACATATGGGCAGCAATATTGAGCCGTGGGCGTTGCCACGCCTCAAGAGGAGGGATAGTGGCACAAATGTCTTTGTGCCTTTAATCATTATAATAAAAAAAAAAAAAATTGTATTCTGTTGGAAGCCATTACTCCTGTGAGTGTTATGAGTGCTATTCTCCTACTGTTTGCTTCCTTCGCTTTAACATGTCTTAGGTCTATGTTACAAAAGATGATAGCATGCTAAGCTCAGAGGTTCAAGTTGATTGATGTAATATGATATAATACAATATGCAGGAACTAATTGTTTTCCTTTGCTCCACAAACTGCTCCACTGTGCTGGAGTTTGGCCCCCGCGGGTCACTCTGTTCCAGCCACGGAGGGTTGGGTGCCTCCTCCCACCGTCCACGACCAGAAGAGACATCAATCACCATCACCATCAGACCAGAGGTCACCGTCCACCTCAGGGTCTACTCCACTGAGAGTCCAGTGCCCCCCACCAGCCCACACTGCTCACTCGAGCATGATATGTGGGGCTAACAACAGACTGACCGATTGAATACACCACGTCAAACATGCTAAGAAAGAAGAAGAAAAAGACTTTCCTCCAAAGAGCATGCAACGCTCGATGTCTCAAGGCAGCGTGCCTCCCGTGAGAGGACGTCCCGTGGGAGACATCGTCACGAAGGAGAAAGAGAACATGCTCTCTTCCTGTGGAGGAACGATGACCAGGCGGATGCTTCAATTGTGAACAGAGGGGACGCTGGATGAGGGAGTGACCGGAACCACTGAGGGACAGAGGCCAGATAAGGGGTGATCAACAGCGGTGTCGTGGATGAGGGGGCGGGGGTCGCTCCTTCTCTGTGGCTGGCTCGGATTGACTGACTGACGGATCGCCCTCCGGTTCACGTGAGATGCAAACACAAACACACACACAGCTCAACTGATGTTTAAACTTAATGATGCAAAGAGATATGAGCTCAAACAGCAGCAACACACGTTACAACACAAAGCTTATGAACAGCATCCTGTTGTTCTGTTATTGATGAATGGGATTCATGTTTTATGTGTAACCGATTCTGAGGCTGTGACACACAAGCCTCTATCTAGGCCTGTTAAAGGGACAGACTATTGAGGATACATGTTTTAGATTATCACAGAGTTTTTGATTTCTTCTTTATGTTCTGATAATTTTTGCTTGGTCAAGATTTCATGACACCTTCTTTGAAATTACTCTTCTTTTGTGATTCCAATGGCGGTGCCATTCCGCGCATGCGCCATGATGTACGTGTATAACTGATCACTGCACAACAATGGGGATTTTTTAATGGACTCGATGAAACAGCAGGTTTCATCAACTCATGATGTGGTGACATCACATTTATTGCATTCTACAGCTTATGTTCCTGAGCAGAGATGAAGCCTTTGAATCTGCATTCCTTAAAGAGACTCTATTATGATCATTGTATGCCTGACTCCTCAGCAACCTGTATTTGTCAAAACTTTCTTCACTGGCAAGAAATCTGGATTTGGGGGCCCGCGCTGGGCGCCCTTGAGGACGATTGGTCCGCCCCTGACGAGAGAATGGCGTCTCCCATTCTGAAGGATCTCAAAGCACCGTCTTTGTTTGATGTTTATTATTTCCTGGTTGTTCATCCTTTCTCAATTTCACAAGTGCATTAATTGGTTACTTTTACTTTTGTTGACTCATGGGTTTGACCATGTGTCAAAGGGGAGGAGATGTTGCTATTCTCAGGCTCATTGGTTCCAAAAATATATATATATATATATACACAAAAATATGATCTTGATTGCATGACATAATGTTGGACGGACGCATCCATTGACTTTTCCAATGACTTTTCCATTGACTTTTCCATCAACTTGCTCGTCTACCTCAGAGACGTTGTCAGCATCTGATGATGGACTTGGTGGAACGCTCACCTTGCTTTCGAATTTGGTGGAAGCACAAAGAAACAAAGTGCTTCAGCGATGGAGGAGATGACTTTCTCTGACAATGGTTCAATAATGATTCGTGTGTTGCTAACAAAATGCTTTCAGAACTCAGTGACAGACTCAAGTTGGAAATAAAGACACTCTGAAAGCCAGATGAACGAAGTTATGTTGGAATTATCCTGGTTTACCTTCTAACCCTAACCCACAGCATAATCTGTCGTCAACAAGTGAGGTGGTGGTTGGACGACCTCCAAACACTGGACTGGTTCCTATGGCCAAACACACTGTGTGATGATGCACTGACCCAATACTGCATGATAAATCTGACGCAGGTACTGAGAGACCAAAGAGAGGTCGTGTCGTCTAGCAGCAGCAGCAGCAGCAGCAGCAGCAGCAGATGCACCTGCCCGAACATCGGACCCAGAGACTTTGTGCGGGTAAAGAACACCCGACGAGTCCTGGGAACACCAACGGTGGTGGGATTCCTTCCGAGTTCAGCTGATGACCCACACGGCTGAAAAGGTCGCCGAAGGAGCAACTGGGATGCACGCCACCCACTGCAGGTGCTACCACAACTAACAACGGTGTCCGGTGCAACGTGTGAGTAACCCTCGCACTCAAAAGATCACACCTCCGATCCCGAGCGACACTGCGCAGATGCAGAACCTCACTGGATGACAAGTAACATTGTTAGCAAACATTTTTAGCTGCTCCAGCAGTGCGTGCTAGTAACCACCTGCTGTAGGCCATAGATGAACGCCACCATAGTCTAATAGAAGAACCTGTCAGTCGACTCCTCAACACACACTCCTGACCGAAGAAGCTGTGCCAGAAGAAAAGGGTGATTGGTGAATAAAAACGCATCACTCCACCGACCCCTCAACACACACTCCTGATCGAAGAAAAGAGTGATTGGTGAATGAAAACGCATCACTCCACCGTGCACCAACCTCAGACTGTCGTTACCCCTCGGGGTCCCTTTGCTGGTGATTTCAGCTTTTGTAGTGTGACAGAACAAGCTAAAGCAGTCTCACCTACCGTACTGGGCAATATAAACTGTGACTTAAATAAACTTGAGGTTCTATGCTTTCACACACACTGAGGAAGTCTGGCTGCAGGCCATGACTGTTTTGATTTCCAATTGGACAATGTAACATGCTAATAAGTGATTTTGACATGGGTAAAGGTCAATTATTCAAATTATCATGGGTGCTTATGTTTTCCCTTGCATTAAAAAATCACTGCCTATTGTTTGAAAGTTGCTATTGCAGGTACGGATCTCACGGAACCTGATCCGTCACGTATAGATACATGAGAATGAGAATGCCATTTGAAGTCGAGTTGA
Source organism: Brachionichthys hirsutus (assembly GCF_040956055.1). Classification (NCBI taxonomy): domain Eukaryota; kingdom Metazoa; phylum Chordata; class Actinopteri; order Lophiiformes; family Brachionichthyidae; genus Brachionichthys; species Brachionichthys hirsutus. Next base: position 3,688,000 of record NC_090897.1, read on the forward strand.
CATCACATGATGTTATGTTTATGTGTTCATTAATGATAAAAAGGGGGGAATTGTTAGATAAATCTGCGAATGTGTTTATCATTAATTCACCAATGAGTAGCAGTAGTTATGTCATGGTTCTTTTAAGGCCATTTATCCTTCATAATCTTACTCAAGATATTCATAAAGTATGTGACAATCGTAGATCTGTTAATATGCTGACTAGACTGAAGAAGTGAACACTTTGTGTTGTCTGGAAGTGCTATCTGCTCAAGGTTGGAGTCTTCATGTCTGGGTGATTTACGCACGTACACATTCTTATCTGCTAATAAAACCAGCTGGAGGGGAGCTGTTTCTCTGAGAATCGAGGACGAGGCTAGCAGCAGCCACTCTCCCTTGCTGGGAGAGTCGATGGCACGGCTAGAGAAGGCAGCTCCATTCTCCCTTGCTGAAAGAAAGAATACTAGTCTCGTTTCTTACCGCAAGTAAATTAAGTTATTGGGTTGAATCTTTGGGGCTTGGTTCTGATTTTCTCTCTTTTACAGTGTCACAAACCTGACAGATGGTCAAAATTATCGACTTTCAAAATTGACCACTGTTGTGGACTAGTTGTTTTAGGGAATCATGTCAAATTAAATGACATGGCTAAATAAGCATCATGAATTTTAATCGATAAGAGGTCTTGACATAATATGCAGTAATAGTTTGAAACTAATCACAGTCCGCAAACTGACAGCTTTTTTGACCAAAAAAGTGGCTACTTGACTTGACTACAAAAGGAAATGCTATCAGCAGTTTTTTTCCAACTTTTGCATCCATTAGATCCATTCAAAAATCCTGTTACTGCACCCCCACTGCTAAAACTGCCAGTTCACCTTCATGCTCGACTCCTACGTGCTCCCCAGTCAGTAAGTGTTCATGCACCAGAAGAAGGTTAGAAAGCAGCAAAATAATGGCTGGAAACAGCCGCAGTGAAGGGACCAGCTCACATCAGGGACAGAAAACACCACATGAAAAGGTCAATAAGCAACACAAGAAACTTAAAGTCGACGTATGAATTGAATCTCATGGGTTAGTGCCCCTGGCAAAGTGCAGGAAAGATTAATGCTGCTAAAATCAATTTAGAAATATATTTGGATTGTCAGTCGCTGAAAAGCTAAGAAGACATTTTATTAAATGCCATCTGGACTTGTAAAACAATTCCAGTCACCTTTTTTTTTTGGCGCCACTGGTCAATGTTTCACTTTTCTTATTTGAAGTCAGACTAGATGCACCTTTTCCTTGCTTTATTAAGGTTACTTTCTTGGATGATTATTAGTCATATTTGTTTTCTTTTATTTGAAAAGACAATGTCAACTGGTCATTTACAATTTCTTTAATAAAATAGTAGAAAAATATTTTTCTTCAATTTGCTTGTGAATGTTGATCAAATTCTAAAACCATCAACCCAAATAAACAGCTTGGATCTCTGTGAAACAGATCTATTATTATAAGAACTTATATGTGTTTGTAAAGTTGATAATAGCTGGATGAATTGTTAGAACATTGTTGGAAGATGATAACTTATCACATAGACAATCACAGTAAAGATGTTTTAGATGAAAGACAAGATAGATGCCGGTGACTGGCTGTGCAATAACAACAGGATGTGATTCGGGACAGAATGTCGGAAGGGAGCAGGAACTGTCAATATTACAGGAACACAATACGACCACGGCCCTGAGCATCTTACTACCGAGGTTGGTTGAGCTGCAACATTGATCCGCGGCTCTAATATCAATCAGCTATGCCATCATTAAGTGAACTTTACCACAATGTCATTTCAACAGCGCTCTGTCTTGAGCTACCCGCGCCTGTTTTTGGTCAAGTTTGTATTTAGATGTTCTCTGGATCGGGTTTGAGCTAACAAAACTTAGACAACTTGAATTACACTGTCTGCTTGGAGAAATGAAAAAATGCTGGTCTGAAAATATGGCTGAAGAAATGTGAAAACACACACAAACAGACATTCACCACACCACATCAATTAGTTTAACTCCATTACATGGTTTAGAAAATAAATTAACAGGAGTAGATCATTAAAATATGTTTTTTGTAATTCCCTTAATGGTTTATGCTCTTTGTAAAAAATTATATTAACATTTTATTTATATTTTAGGCCTTTTCTGTTATTGTCAACTGCATTGTAATTGTGCAGCTCTGTTTGAGAATAGCTCTGTTTGAGAATAGTTCAATGAAGAATATCTGGTTTAATTTAAGACTACCAATGAAACATGCTACATATTTGTCTGGTCTGTTCTGTTCAAAGACAGAATAAAGTTTTATGGTATCATGCAGGAATAACAACTGCTAACATTTAGTATGATCAAAGCGTTTCGCCTCTGCTTTCCTCCTTTTGTTCTCAAATTCTATGCATCTCCGGTACGAACGCAGCAGCGGGTATCACACGAGGACAAAAGCCCTCTTTCTGAACTCAGAGACACCGCTGACAAAGCGATTAAAGCTGTGCCTGCATATCATTAGACTATTCCTTAACTTCAACACTGAAAGGCCAAATGAAAAGGAAACGCACAGCCCGAAGCGAGGACCGAAAAATGTAATAAAAAAAATAAATAGGTATCATCAAGAGAATGCAAACAAAGCCTTGCTAAATAAGCTGGGTGGCATGCAGAGGTCTTTTCCTCGGCTAATGGTTAGTGCATGTAGAATGGACCTTGATGGATTTAAAGGGTTGCGGCTGACACTTTAGACAGTCCAAAACTGATCTACAACAAAGTGAGAATATGATGCATCTGCAAAGTACCAACCCAGACAGGATGAGAGTCGGTCCCCAGAGATGTGTGCCACATAATACAAAGACTCACCGGTTCGAGATCTTGATTTGTTTGAATGCTCCGAAATTTACTTAAACATCTACAGGGAAAATATCTTGAAGGAATTTCGGTTTGGCTCGGCAATGCCTTTTGTGTGTCTTTCTCTATTTTGAGATGCATCCGAAGGTTTATTAGCAAATGACAATGAGTACAGTTAGCATTACTGCACATTGTGTGTTGCTTTTGTACTGAGCACTGAGCAGCAATCCAACTTGATACGTTCTGAACCAAACTCTGCAACCAGCCTATCGCTGACGCCACGCTGCAAGGGGAGCAATTTAAGTCACCGTGAAATCATGCCGGCTCCAGCTTATCCAAAGAAAAACAAAGAGGTCCCATTTCCATTTATGTCTCGTCTGTTCTTATCTGGTCGAACATCCCTGCGCCACATCTCTGTTACCTTTAATGGAAAAAAAAACACAGAAGAGTGCCCTTCTCCTGTTCCGCTCCTTTAGACATACTGCTCTTTCTCTGACTCTCTCCATCTCTTTCATCTTCCAGACCACCCAGACTTTCACAGCGAAAGACGCGAGTGCATGAGTGTGTAATTGTGCCTGTGTTGTACATCTGGGTTAGTGTTACAGCTCAGATCACATCTGAGCACCTGGTGTTCAGATGTTAGTTGAGTGGCAGGAGGACGGCCACGGCGCCGCTGACTCACGTCTGTTGTGCGTGACACGTTTACCATGAGGTGTCGTGTTGTGCATCAAGTGATCAAATCAATCAGCAGATCTTTTTTTTTCTTGTAGGAAATCATTGTTACATTTCTTTTATCTTATCAATTTATTGATCAACTGACTACTCAACAGATTACACTATTGATTAAACAATTGATTTGGTTTGCAGTGCCATCATGCACCCAGGGTCCCAAAACCACATGACCTAATGAGATACGTACGTCTATGTACCACGTCGGTTCCGGCACAGAGTCTATTGCCATGTTCATTCAAAGGGGGCAACCAAAAAAAACACAGACAGGACAGAGAAGAATCTGAGTCAGTTGTTTAAGTCATATGATTTCTTTGAAACTGGCACATTTTAGCAAACGAAAGACGCACAGATTTTAGAACAGTTTTAAAGCCAATTGAAAACGATGGTCAGATGAATTAAATTCTAAAGCGTAACCCACTCCTAAACACTTGTCAGCAGGTTTTACGCTACAAGAGACCTTCATGTCAGAAAACAGAGATTTGTAAATCCACGTTTTACATTAATCAAGTTGTCCACATTGTAATTTTCAAAAGTTTTTTTTTTAATTGCAGTGGGTGGGGGATGGGGGGTGGGGGGGGGAGTATCCAATTTTCAGTTCTACGGGGAAACAGCCAGATGGTTCAACCCCGTTGTGCATGAACCGTTACATTTCAGAAGGTTGAGATGATGCCATGGGTGGAAAAGCTGCATCTGGCATGGCACTGAGAGATTTGTGTGGTATCTAGACCACGTCCATTCCTGATGGCATCGTTACTGGGGCAAAAACTGGTAGGGTCACATGAAGAACCATTGAAAGCAGGCAGCACAGCAAACAGAGGAGAAAGTAATGAATAATGGCCATAAATACAATTTTATTTTATTTTGTCTTCACACTCATCTTCATACAGGCTATTGTGATAAGCAAAATTGTTTAGTATCTGAAAAACCATGCCTTTTTAAAAAGAGGACTATTCTTTTCATGAAGCCTCGTTATTCCATCTCACTGCCAGCAGAGGTCTAAGAACCTTGGTGAGCATAACAATGACTCTTTTCAGGATTAACGCTTGGAATTTATTTTTGATTTTGGTGGACTGGCATTAGCTGTAACATTTACACATGCACGTCTGTGTTTCAATGAATTAAGTGTCCAGCACATTGTATCGAGTGCATATTGCTGCCGTTGTTTGCCCCGAAGAAGACTTTCCCCTTCGGGGTTTGACGGCACTCAACAGACGAAGCTTGTTGTCACACATAGGTTATGCAGACTAGTGAGGACAGAGAAGGGCACTCGCCTTCTTTCTAAAAAATATTGTCATAAATACTTCAGGGTGTCGCTTTGTCTCACCGGCGTACTCCTCACTTACAAGACAGCTGCGCCTTGGTAATGTGCTTCCCAGCATCCGCCCTGACAGGCACCATATATCATGATGTATTGTTAATGTTCAAATGTCTCTGCTGTCATGTAACGGAAAACATAGTCATAGTCCAAAATAAGGTTTGATTTAGGCTGTGAAGTTTAGACAGAGATATAGTAAGTTAGCACATGATTTGCAAAAAAACCCAAAAATCAGTAATCTTAACTTGTGGAATTGCAGTATTTACCGATATTATTTATCAGGTTTGCACAGCTGACAGCCTGAGGCTTTGCATGTACAGTATAGCCCCACTGTGGAAATGATGATGTGCTAAGCTCTTTAAGGTCACAGTTTAGTTGAGGAGTTTTAAATTGCAGAGCGGGTGAATCACTCAGCAGACACACCTGATTATAAACTTAAGTCGCTCTGCAGGAGATGTTGCTTCATTAGAAAAGGTGTAATTTATAAAAAAAAAAAAAAAAGAAGAGAAAACTCATTTTGACAGGAAAACGTTGGGCAGGTTTGCATTTCGGTACGAAGCCTGACACTTGTTTACACCGCAAGTTCAAAGCTGTCCAGCTTACAACGCTGCTTATTGGGATGAAGAGTAAGGCCCTGTAAAAAAAAAAAAACATATTTGCATAAAACGTTTCATTTAGCGCAGACGAATGCTCGGGATAAAGTCTCAGTCATTTTGTCGAGGTTAGAAGAGTTCATTTGTCACATTAGTCAGCATTAACCTGTGTTGGTGTCGGCAGTGTGGAATGGGAGCAGAAAGGGAGGCGAGAGGAGAGATCTCAGATCACACTGCAGGGTAGACGTAGAGAAGAAAGTTCTTCTGCACCTTGTGTGAGGTGCTCCCCTCATCTCATCCAACTGGCAATAGCAAGCTTTGCACCCAACTCCCCCATGGGGAGAGGAAGAGCTCCCTTTGCTTCTTTTTTTGCCTACTTCCTAGGAGGCCTTGATATGTCAGAGAGGAACCCGAACAGCTCCGGTGGACTGCACCTCTCTTCTCCCCTCAGCGTGGCGGCTGGAAGGAAGTTTACGACGACAGCTTGAGATCTGTTGTGATGAAGGAGGCCTGTGGAGTTAGATAAACTGCCAACTGATGTCTGCTTTAGAGGGGACCGGGATCTGTGATGCAGGCACTCGTGCAAAGAGAGTGAACAAGGCTCAGAGGGAGGAAAACGGAGAGATGAAAGGGGAGACATTTATGGGTAGATGGTGTCGTCGTGCTGTCGTCTTACCCTCCCCATCTGGGGTAACCTCTGCCTGTACAGCTTGAATATCACAGAGGTCACGTCTCCATAAATGCAGCAAGTAAACAAAACCAAGGGAGATGGAGGGAGAGAGTGAGATAATCAATAACAGTTTTCCTCACAAGTCTTAATACTTGTTTCTATCTTTGGCGTTTCATTATGTACAAACGCAAGGGAAGCTGAATAACATGACCTTGAAGGTTATGTTGCCTGCTTTTTCAGGACTTTCATCACTTTCATCACTCACTAGATTCATTATGTTAAATAAATTATATCCCAATTTGTAGACTGATAGATATGAGAAGGAAATACAATCTCTGAGTGTCTCAATGCAGCCAATCCTGTCCTACGTCCCCTCCCTGGTACTCACAGCTTTGTCCTTCATCACTTCTCAATCTCAGAAACCTTTCCATCCATCCGGGTTTGTGAACCCTCTTCTTTTCATCATCATAAACCAGTTTTATCCATCTAGACCTCTCCCTCTGCAGTCCTGCAGAATGAGGTTGGTTCTACACCTTTAGCCTAAAATGAAAGTTACGCTGCAGAGTCCTTCCTCCCTGTTTAAGCTTCGTCTCTGCTTTTCTTCACTCGGAAATCTTTAACCAACTTTTCAATCCTCTTCCATCTCTCTCTCTCTCTCTCCCTCTCCCTTTCCTTTCCTCACACAGCTCTAACAGTGTCTTGCCATGATATGTGGATATCTCTGTCTTCCTGAAATTAGAATCACACTGCCTCTTATCTAAATATAAGTGTGCGTATTGCAAGCCTCCACATTTAGTTGTCAGTCACAGCTACGAGCCCTCGCTCATCACAGTGTCATAGGTGTTGATTAGAAAAAGACTGTAACCCATTTCCCCATATGAGCATTCGAGAACAGCTCGGTGCCTCCATCAATCCTGCCTCCATCTACCTGACAGCGCTGTAATAACACAAATCGCAGTGACTTTCAAATGCAAAATAAAGTTGAATTAGTAGTCAGCTCACACATTCGGCCATTCTGACAATGATACGAAACGAGTCAAGGTGGTGCCATGGATAATAAAGTTGGCCTTTGTGGTTACAGTATGTTTTCCAAGACGGCCAACTTTGAAAGAGCTCAAGGCTCTGGCTGCTTCTATTTTAAACAATGCAACTTTATTTGTATTTTTCCATGAAATGGCTTAATAAGACAAGTTGGAAATATTTTTGCTTTCACAAACCAGCCATGACAGACTGTTTAAAGCTGCTGAGCCTGACACCCAGGCTCAGTTTCACTCTCGCATTCGTCCATTACCATTATGGCTTTTGCTCTTTTGGCAGCTGTGTGTAGCTGCCGTGGAACAATTGATGACTCACTGTATTCTTCAAACTTCACTTCAGTAGCTGTTGAGGCTGGGAACAGCATTCTTCAATCAATCTTTTGTAGTCAGTCCAGAACTGGCAGATTTTTTAGTCAGAATCCGGTTTCCATATAACTTTCAGGCTACAACGGGTGTCAAATGTTCTTGATTCAAGCATGATTTTAATAGTCTCAGTTTTTTGAGTGGTGTCAGATTAAGTTGGTGCGCATTAGAATGTTGTTTGACGTCTGTGTCGACACTCATTCGGGGGCTGATGTGAGAATAAAGTTGTAATATTTAAAGAAAGTCTTAAGTAGAGCAGCATTTAGGCTGTGTGTTTCCAATGCAGCACCAGGGCTCAGTTCATCTTCACTGTTATAATACAACCCAGTCTTTCTAAGATCGTCTCCAGTATGTGTGCTGTTGATAATGCTGCGTGTAAATTTACTTGACAAACATGCCCTCAAGATAATCATCTAAAAAAAATTATTATAAAACTGCAAGAATTCTAACTTTAATTAGTACCCAGCAGTTACAGTGCTAACTCTGTAAAGATACTTTTAGGTGCCTGCTGGGTAGAAAGGCTGAGGCTATAATACCAATCATGTTCCATTGACAAAATGAGCAGTGGCAAAGTTTTTGTTTCCAGAGCGTTTCTTGTGGTGATATTAAACAAAAAGAAGTGCCTGAAGCTAAAAAATAGCAGCAGAGCTGACCGGTGGCACGACGCTGGTTCAGGCCCGTGTGAATGAACAATTCAAACAGGCCAGGCTTTGTGGGAAAGGGCCCAGCCTCAGTCAGGGGGTTTCAAACAGAAGATCACTCCTGTGCTGCAGTAATGAGCAGAGACATGCAAACAAAATTCTGTACATTTGAACCTATTGTAGTAGACACTTATAATAAAAATATAAAAATGCGTGCTTTAAATCACTGAACTTGACCAGCTTCCCCCATCTGCAGTTTTCCAGTGGTTTTTCCCTCATCGTCGTAGAAACAGGCTCTGTGCATGTGCTTGACAGATCCTGCCCAGGGCTATCTTTGGGATATTTTGTTAATTCTACAAGCCCACTCAGTCTGCAAAAGCAGCAACAATAGTTCTATTGTAGTTTCCAGTATGCCAGCAGCAATGACCGCAACGTTTCTAGACATTTGCAACCTTACTTTTTTCAGATACATTTATTTATAGCATATAATTACAACATTTTTTGAACCAAGCACTTTAAAAGAAGAGTCTGGAGTGGCACTATTTCACAGAAACTAGATGGGATGAGCGAGATGAAGAGAATAGGTAGAGAGAAAGAGGGTGTGAGGGACAGGAAGGCAAAGACAAATGTGAGTTTTTAGATGTTATAGTAACTACACGCTATTCCGTTTTAATTAGAATTAATTACAAAACATACACCATGTTTAAAAACCAAAACATAAAATATCACCTCCTGTAATAGAAAGTGGCAAGAGAAGTAAGAAAAAGCACTAATTATGTGTCATTTTATGGTTTATTCAATTCAAATTGTAAAGAAATATAGTCTTGTTTAACCAAACCTAAAAAAATTGTTTATGAATTTAATTGAATATGAATGGAGAGGGACAGAGAGAGAGAGAGACAGAGACAAAGACGATCTTAAAATAAGGCCATTTTGAAGCAACCAAGAGGCCGCATGGTTAGGTCAGGCCTATTGCAATCACTGCCCATATACAGTAATGATTTTATCTGTCACCTGTATATAACGGTAATGTCACATACTATAAAGCTAAAACTGGTCGGAAAACATGACAAACTCAGCATAGAGCTGCCTCCCCTGTCAGGAGATCCCATTAAATAAGCAGTAGTTTCGGATAAGCTTGCGCACCACTCTCGCGCTCGAATGCCTAGTTTCGGAACCATGCATGCGACTTCAGCCATCCAACTGGTTTGGAGAAAGATATTGCCTCAGTTGTCCAGAAAAGCTCCAGGGGAGCTGCTCAGTGGGAGAATCTTCCAGGCCTCCCTGTGGAGACAGGGAAATCAGAAAAAGAAAGAATAACTCCTTTCGACGTATGGAGAATGTGACACCAGCTGTGATAGGATTAAAAGGAGATCAGAAAACATTTGACTTTTGACAAGATGTTTAGTCAAGTTCTGATGATTTTAGGCTAATATAGGAGTCACCATGCCTGCCTTTTTTTTGACATTTGCATTATCTTTTTATCTAAGCTTGCTTTAATGGAAAAACAAGGTGCAAGTCAGTATTAAAATATTACCCTCCTGTTTTAGCATCGTCTTAATATATAACACATTTTTTTTTATCATAAACCATCCGCCGGTACTGCTGAGCTAATCACCAATGCTATATATAGTTAAGCCTGTGCCGTGAGTATAGCTCAGAGTTATCAGGGGAAAGAGGCGTTTCAGGGAAGCTTAGCAAATGTGATTCAGGCAGACATTTCAAGCAGAAATCTTAAACTAACTGTGTGAACAAAAAGCTGCCACAGATGATTGAAGTTGCAATGCCACTGAGTTGGCCTTTATGTGACATCTTGTGTTTTTAGATCTTTTATTATTATATATCTCCTGACAGGACTGCCTTCTTTTCTCGAGGCATTAAAGGATAAAAAGCAAAAAAAAAAAAAAGAAGCTGACCATGTCAGCAAGGATCCAGGGTTTGGAAGCACATGCATTATAGTTTGAAGAAAAGATGTTTTGTGTTCCCCTTCCTATTCTTTGTTAGAATACGGCCTGGTAGCATTCAATGAACATACAGAGAGAGTCTGTTTCGGTCTGCGGTCTAAACCCTTCAAAATGACCTTGATTTACTTTTCTATTATGACTTGTTTTTTACTTTAGCCAAACCACCTCCCCTAAATTTGCACCCACCCCCCTTTGTTGTTGAGGCTTATTCGCAGTGTTCTTGTGTCCTACTTTTAGTATGAATATACAAAAATCATAGTACAGCACTAACAGGTTGTCTCAAAATAGCAAGAGGACAATGTTGCACATTGCAATGGAAAAGCTTTGTGCTGTAGTTAATTTAATCAAACTACCTAATTATATCACAACCATGAAGTAACGATGAAAGAAGCAACTTTTTTTTTCTGTTGCCATTTATTCATAAAATGACCCAAATATGCAACTGTCATGTCAGTGAAAACAAATTGCCTGTATTCAACGCCACTCACTTTTCATTTGGTTAAAATGCTTTGCAGGTTCAATGATCGCTGGCCATGTTTTTGACGGTTACAGGTATTTCCGGTAAATAAATATTCCTTCATTCTGTTGGTTAAACAGATTAGCTCAGAGAAAGAAGGTCCAAATTTGGCGTGTCATTCTTTGGCTTCGCATCACCTGTCTAGCTTTCGGCAATGTTGATGCTGACAAGGAGATTTGCCAAACTCCTGAGTGAGAACAGCTGTTCCAAAATAAGGGGGCATTCTAAGACGATGCCAGAAAAAAGGAGGCAATAAAAAACCTAATTTCATCAAATGGTTAAGAAAACATTAAAAATTGATATGGGGTCATGCTTACTTTTATTTCTTTAAATTAAAATATTTTTAAATTAAAGCTGTTGATACACGAATGGATGTAAATACCACCCTAAGGCTCTTTTAACAGAATGTACAATATGATTGTTGTATAAGTTCAAACCACACAAGTAAATATACAGTAGATTGTCTTTTAATGAACATGAAACTGTGTAAACAATGCCAAATACAGTTAATACACCCAAGTTATTCATTTGAACCTATAGTGCTTTGACTACACAAATCATATAGAGTACAGAATAGCATATATGTCACAGCGTGAGGCGGGCCTGTGCTTTTCCATGCACTAACTTCTCCTGTCTTCCAGAGGCTCCTCCTGCAATCAACTCATTCCCGTCACCTGGGCTCCGATCCTCACCTGCAGCTAATCTCTCATCAGCCCTGACTCTCCATATACTCAGCTCAGACAACACACCCTTGCCAGATTGTTAGCCATGATTCCTACATTCCAACGTTCTGAGTTGACCTCCCGTGTTTTGACCTTGGCTGACCTTTGGATCTGTCTGCCTGTTCATTCTGGTTACCCGGTTTATGAACTCTGCCTGATTTCTGGAACTGCCTCATTGCCTGCCCCTGTCTGGATTTGCTTGCTGGTTTGGACTCACCTCGTGGTAACGAACAATAAAGCTCCGTTTCTGGATTTCCCTGCTTCTGCCGTGCGTTTGGGTTCTCACCTGCCTTTGTCCGTGACAATATCTGACTCGGTGGTCTTTTAACGAGCCGCCTGTCTGTTACACTACGGACATTAGCAGTTTTGATACAGTACAAGCATGAGGAATATGAGACCTGAAAGGAGACCACGTCACGACTTCAACAGGGGCGCATGCATGCATGCAGTCAAATGGGTCACAGCGCCTCATGAATCCAAACCACTTTAACATGGTGCATCTCAGCTATTGCAGTCCGGGTTCACCAAAGCGGCAGCCCTCTTCCCATGGTCATCTGAGTAAGTCGTTATTTTGGTGTAAATGATCAGCGTATTTTACTGCTACGACTCTTTGTATCTGTTTTCCCAAAAACACAGTTTCGGCATTTTAGCCCACAACAGGCTCCCCTTTACATTATTATTGCCATCTAAATGCCAAGAGGCTGCATTCACTGTATAGCAGGGGGATTGAAATCAACAGGCCATCTGTGAATAGACAGAAAACAGTGCCAGAATGGGGTGGTAGTAATTCTCCGTTCCAGATGTGACCTTATGCCATGCTGGACAGGACGAGGGAAGTAATCTAGGGGGAGGGATGGAGGGATGGTTATGGGGGCGGGAGGGCTGACTGGCTATCCACTGAGGGGTGTAGAGCAGATTTGTTTTGAGCACGTAACAATGAAGAGGAGGGTGTGGAGTGATGGAATGTCTGGCTTTTGGGCAGATACAATGAGAACTGAGAAGCAGCCAATGACAGGTCGGAAAAACAAACTTTGGGGACTGAGGTGGAAAGGCAGATGGGGCAGGAGCCGGGGCCAGGAGAGGACAGCCATATGTGAGATGCAGCTGATGTGTGAAGCATTACGCCCAGCAGTTGCCATCACACTGCAGTGTATGAGGGCACCTTGGCCCCCTCAGAGCCACATAGATAAACACTATCCAAACCTCATTTACAGCTTCTCATTAGTTAGAGTGGGGAGAAGGAGGAGAATGAGGCTGAGCCTGCCCATAACACAGACATACTGAATTGAATTAGAATGTTTTATATCGTGTTATGTTTTAAGGTGTTGTTTTTTTTAAGGCTTCCTTGAGCTTGATATTTTTTATGAACAGATGAAGAGGTTTTCAGACATTTTAATGTCCCTGATTCACTCCTATTGTATTTCATTACACCTTTTAAGGAACATTCTTCTCTTTGATTTTTTTTTGTTTTGTCCTTCCTGAATGTCTTTGGAAGTACTCACTACTCAAATCTAGCCAGATAAAGCAATCCTTCATTTTATATCTCTGCATTTTTGTTGCTTTTAAAAGTTTTTTTTTAATATATAAATAATGATTTTCAAATAATGTTATTGTCTTGTGATTATGATTTGTTAAAACACTTGCTTTTGGTCATAAACTCAGACTTGAAGTGATCCTAGAATGGAAGGCTTTTGAAACAAACCCTGCCCTCATCAAAGATGTTTTGCTTCTCGTGGCGATGTTTCTCACCAGAGTTTAATACCCTGATGGTTAGAACAGCAGGTAGATGTGAAATATTTAACTTCGAAAGTCTTTCATAAATTATTGTTTTGTTGTCAGAAGAGAGAAGACTCCACAATGCCCCGCTGCACAGAGAGTAGATGATCTGTCAGATATTATAGTCTGCTACACTCTGACAGCTTGATATCCGCTGGTATCTTGCCATGAGCTCAACTGGCTTTTAGTCTCAAGTGCCGCAACGCTGTATTTGCATTAAAACTCATGGCGCTCCTACTTGTGTTGTGCTCTGATGCAGACCGTGCAATGGAGTGGTACCAATGGATAGTCGCTCAACTCCAGAAAACTGCTTCCAACAGTCAGCGAGGGTTCACCTTGGACCAATACGAACAAATTAACCAAATGTGTTATCCCCTGCCAAGATAGAATCGCAGCATATTCATTCACTCGGGGCGCGTATGCGTGTGCTGAGAGAAGCATATGTAATGGAATCACTTTGCCGAGTGCAGAGCTTTTTTTGGAAATGAAAGAAGTTGAAGAGGTCAAGGCTGAAGTTAACCTCCCCCCATGCCAATTGATTATGTTTACTTCCTAATCCCAGCCAGTGTCGAACTTTGCCTCTGGTTATGGAGCTGGCACAAGCGTTGCATGTTTTCCTTTGCCTGCACGACTTATTAGCAGGAGAGTACAGGAGTCCACAAACAATTCACACTTGCAAGATCAGCTCTTGATACTTACCTGAGAACAGTATGATACAAGCAAATCATCCATGAGGGTTCATAAAAGGATTAACATGCATGTATAACGACGTTTTTTTGGTTAGTCTGTGAATTCGGCCTTGCGGCCCACGATTCTTTTTTTAAATTATTATTAGCATTGCGCTCTCTCTTTGAATAAAGGTTCTTGGCCATGACGATAAAATATTGACAATTTTGTGACCTGATGCATTGAAGGTACAGAAGTGCAATATAAGTAAAAGGGGTTGGATTTTGGGGACATAAATTGTCATTGGGCGTGGAGAGGGCTGTTGTTAATCACGGACAATTAAATTAGCAACTGCTCCTTCTTTGAATTCAGACAGGTTTCTCCTTGAGAAAAACGTGGGATAGTACTTGTGAAAGGAATAAAAAAATGCAACGGGACAGGAGGAGTGTGTTCAACTTGATGATACAGTAAAGATGACGAGTTTAACTGACACTAAATAACGTTACTTCAAGAAAAGGGTAATATGCAGACACGACTGATTTCTTCAGGGTTTTTCCTCTCCTGTATGTCCTTTGCTTTACTTTAAAATTTACCCACATATTTAATTGTCTCAGTCTAAAGCTATCTTAACTTATTTGCCTTTGCATCTCTTGCAACATGCAACACTCACAGGAGGATTTAATTTGATGGTGGTGTCAGGTGGTGTCAGCCACCTGAGAGAAGACATGCAATAGCCTCACTTTTTGAGGCAAATCACTATTAATTACATCTGCACAAAAATATAGAAGGGACAGAAGGACTTGATATAGGACGCATGGAGTAATTTAGACCGATTTCCATTTTGAATCGAAATTTAATAAAGATTAATCAATTGATTCAATGCTGTCATCGAGGAAATCAATTTAGTCCCATGGCAAGTCTGATATCCATAATATATTCATAATTCTTTATGATATACATGAGGTACTTATACACAGTAATTTGTCATCGCCGATGGAACAATGCAGGTCTACCTATGCTAGATGGACGTGGTCTTCATGCAACTCCCTGTTTTGGTTTCCTATATTTAATATTCTGCTCAGTCATGTGTGAACTATTGAGTCAATGAAATATCTTATTGGTTTAAGTTCGTAAATTTACTTTTGCACATTGATTATGTGTCAGATGAACAAGACATCAACAGTTCTGTGGGAGGTCGCTTCATTGATTCGCTTAAGACGCGTGCTGTATACTTTTACCGCAATGACGGTCTACTGGCAAAAAAAATAATTCCTTTGGATCGATGATTAAATGTGTACCTCATAAAAATTGGCCTTGTCATAATCGTCAAATGTATCTGTGATAGTGATTCATCTACTGCAGAAGCAGGTTACATACTGTAACTACCCCTGCAGTAGTTTGCTTTTATTTTGTGAATTAAATACATTTGTTGTTAAATGAAGATCTACTGTAAGTTCAATCATGGAGATTATATCTTCACATTCTTCATAGCTATATTTTATGCTCTCTGTATTTGGCTGTTATCATGTCTGGAGCCATTAATTGAGTACAGCTTTTCTCATCACCTGGCCACATCTATCCAATAGCACAGCAAGGCATCTTCATTGTCAATCGTCTTGTTGCAGAGTTGCTCACTCCATTCTGGAGTATCTCAACCCTCCACCTCCCCATCTCCACCCAGTCTTCAATATTCCCCAACTTCATCAGCTTGACCTGTCTTTTCCTCAGAGCCACTGTCTCTAAGCCGTACATCATGGCTGGCCTCACCACTGTCTTGAAGCTCTCTACCTTATTTACATCTGTTCCTCACTGTTCTCCCTGGGACCTTCTCATTTGCACACACACTCTGTTTTACTTCTGCTGACTGCTCTTTTCTCTTTTCACAGAATGGTTGACTGGTGGTGTGAAAATTTTTATAACTGTTGGATTTCATTCCATAGGAAGAATTTTGTGACATAAAAGAATATTGATGGGAACAACTGCCTGTAGATGTATGTGATGATGCATTTTAAACAAACCCAATAAATCTATATCTGCTTTTCTGGGCCTCTCGAGTGTGCCTTAAAGGCATGAGTCCAATCTTCCTTTGGTAATCTGCTAAAGCAGTCAGGCAACAGACACACTGTCTGTCAGATCCCTCTGCCTCTTAATCTTTTCAATAATTTATTTTGCTCTGAAGCAAGATATGATTATACATGTGTTTGTACAATGAAGATTATTCCAGACCAACTGTCGTATATCTTTAATGCTGTGTTTATTCATATAGTATCTTGATTCTCTAACAATAAATTACACGCAGTGGATCGGCTAGTGTTTTAGATGTACTCACATTAATTACAGTTTTAATTACACAATTATTTCTGTCATCAGTATCTTAAAACAGTGAATGTAAATTGTTCTCGCAGATTTCTGATTAATCATTCATGTAATTGAGGTTATGATGGATTTGCAGTACTTTTGTCTCAAGTGCAATTTCTGTATTTGTCCCGATGCACACTGCAGCTCCTTCTCTTTCCTTTGCTTCACCTTGTTTTGGTTCTTTTCAGCTCGTGATGCTTTCTAACAGTTTGATCATTGCCATTTCTCACTTCCTGTCACTTGAGCCTCGCTCCTAAATGATTAATCTTGGATCAGTCACACCTGCAAATTATCATGGCCAACATCATTAACCCTGTTGACCTGCTGTTCCCAGTCCAGCTCGTTTTTTTCTCTCACTGCTGAGCCTGTTCTTTTGTCATTCATTACTCCATCCTGACGTGATCTCCAAACACCATGAGAGGAGAACAGCATGCCTTATTGATTTCCTGTCAATAACTGGATTTGACAAAGAGGAATGTGATATTAATATTCTCTGTTTGGTATTTTATGTATAAAAGGAGAAAGAGGAAGATGTTGGGTGTGGCTGAAAATATCTGTATCTCTGTATAGATTACTTATCTTGTATGTCAGTATAACTTAAATACACTGATCGTATTAGGAGAGCAAAGTCCTGGATGGAGCAATTCTCATGTCAAGTTTATTAGTGATCGAACATCATGACATCACAGAGGAGGAGGGTGAGGCAGTCACTATTTTACATGCATCTCTGCATTTCCGTGAGAGTAGTTGCCTAGCCATAACGCCGTAGAGACTGTCATTCCCACAACCACTGAAATTAATCCAATCAAACATTAAAAGTAGAGCATCTGGGAAAAAAAGCAACACAACAGGGGAATTGTTCAGAATGACGAGATAATAAAACGTGGATTCTTGAACATTAGATTGATTTACAACATTCTGTTGAAGTACTGACGTTCCTCGAGACACACGATTTTCAATGAGGGGTTCTTGGTCAAATCCTAAACCAACACTTGATTCCAACTCATTTCAGAAGTGTTTTTCTTAATCCTATTCACCCAATCTGGGAAACATTACAGGCAAGCTGCTCCTGGTCAATATAGACTCTTTTTTAGCAGAATTGCCAGAGTTCTCATCAGGTTCAGTCACTAAGAGACAAGTAAATTATTGTGGATGATTTTAGTATTCATGAAGACAGAAAATAATCTCTGTACTGTTTTCATCTCAATAATAGAGTATTTTGGCTTCTGTCCGGGTGCACATAAAACCCCCTAGCCGTGTTAATCACAGCCTCAACCTTGTTTTGACATATTGCTTTGAAATTGAACATTTAATAGTCTGTCCAAAAAATTGTCTTCTGCCAGATTTGTATTCAACAATACATGTTGTTGGGTTTGTTTAAAATGCATCAGCACATCTACGGGCAGTTGTTCCCATCAAAATATTATTTTATGTCTCAATGCAACAGAAAACTCTTATCCTAACGTCTCTCATCAAGTGATAATAATGCTGGAGGTTAGTTAAGAGCAACTCCAGGCTGACTACAGTACAGGCTTTACTGGCGACTTGTCCATGATGTGACGTCAGCTGGGATAGGCTTCAAGGTAAAGCAGTGACCCGGATTCGAATAAGCGGCTGAAGACGAGACAATTGCTGCTTGTCTCATATCTGAGAGGAAACTTATATGGATAAAGGCAAACATAAAAAAAACCTGGAGTCCTTTATTCAATCGTCGCCATATGGGAGTCTTTATTCAATTTTCAATTCAATTATTCAACATTGGTGACCACACAATATGATGTATATAATATATTAGTGTTGTTTTAACCCAACAAAGGGCCAATAAGTGATGACGCTCTTTAGCTGTTAGCCTAACATGAGTTAAAATATCTCTTTACTGCACAATGGCTGCACCTAGCCCAGCAGTTACCCAAATGTAATCCCCTAAAAGCAAGGAGCTTAAATGTATCACTGTTTTAATATTTAGCATTCATTGCATAATACACATTTGCGCTCTTCCTTGAAACAGAAACTTCAAGCAGCCGTTTCTATTTATCCTTATGCTCTTAGGCAATATTTTAATCTCCTATTGCTGCACCAGAAACAAACATTTGAGCACAAAACACCACGCTTGCATAAGTTATTTGTTGTAGAAGAACTGAGAAAACGCTGGAAATTATATATTCTTCCAAGGTTGTTATTTCAGACATGTCTCGGTTGAATTTCTTTTGAACTGCTGTCATTGCAAGAGGAACTCCAACTGAGAAACGTTTTAACAGTTCGTCTCCTAGCAGGGAAGCAAATCCAGGTGTTGTTTTGATGACTGGAATATGCCTCTACTTCTGACTTTGAGGTTGAAACACTGCATCTTGCCTCTGTATCACTGAGGCAATTTGTTGCCCTGTGACAATTTGCAATGCATTTTCAGTCGTCTTTGACTCATGAGGTTTAGTCTGAAGACTCTAGACAGAGCCCGCATAGCAGTGATTGTTTCATACTGGCTAATGAAGATTCATCATGTCATCAAACAGGGTAGAGAGCACAGCTGAGCTTAATCAAAATTAATTTGCTGCATTGCTATATCAATTAGCAATTCTTGAAGCCGTCTGAGCCATGTGAGTGTGGCATCCTTGTGTAATTCTCCCCTAAATGTGTTCTTTACCACAACAGGATTTCTTTTATTTTCCGGTACTAGTCATTAAATGATCTGGGGATGACTCCCTTGTAATTCATTCATTGAATTGACCCCTAAAAAAAAAAAAGTTAAACATCCTAAAATGATTGTGTTGTGGGGAAAAAAATATGATATGATTACATTAATTTTAATCAAGAGGGAGATGCCAAGAGTAATGCTGAAACTTTGCTTATATGCATGTTATTAATTGTAATTATAATCACAGTTGTGTTCACAGTAATGCTTTGTTCCCTTGCCACCTATAGGTGGAAAATTGATTTTTACTCTCTAAAATGTTTTCAGTTTCCTCCAGAATCATTTTTCAAAATTGATAATACACAAAACAAGAAAAAAGAAAACTCAAATGTGTTCTGTTTAAAAAAACTGATGCCAAAAAGCAGCTTGTTTGAGCAATCAAGCTACAAGTTGAAAGATTTATACAGCATTTGTCACCAAATAGTAGCATTTATTGAAGCTTGATTTTTTTTAAAAAAAATTTAAGATTCAAACTCAGCAGGAAAAACTAGATGGCGGTCCATAAGCCTGCTCGGAGTTCTGTAAAACTTACTATGGAAAAGACAGCTTGGTGAAATTTTAGTTACACAAGGGGCCGATTTGTCCAATTGTTGTTCTTGTAAATATATCAACTGCAGATTTTCATCAAAATGTCTACAGATATTAGTGTTTCCTTTAGGAATTACCTGAAATATTTCACAGATCACTGACATTTTATTCCTTATCCTGTTTGTACTCTCTAACGGGATTGTTCATTTCAGTATGTTCAACTGACTCCCGTCTGCATCAACAGAGAGACTGAGTTAAAAGGAAAACTATTAATTCTTTGTTCAGCTCTTTTCATAAACTGTCAATTATCTTGAGAGCAAGTCAGGACTACGACATGCTTGCAGAGGTCATCGTTTGCAGCCAATGGAGCGTCTGTGTGCTGCAGAAGCGCACGCAGGGCACGTCAACAGGCCTGTATGGTTCTCATGCATTTAAAGTGGGCCGAAGGTCAGAGACTACTGCCTTTCAACAAGCATGCTTGGTGCCTGCATTCAGTACAATAGGGAAGAGAAATGTGCTAGATAAAATAGTGCTTTCCCAACCTCGGTAGCCTGAATATCCTTTGTTGTCTCATGGAGGTATTATTTGGCATGGGCGAGTTTTATCGCCCTTCTACCACTCCCACTACTGTCATTAAAATCACTGATCGAAAAAAAATGCCACAAGAATTATCTATACAGTAAGTTTATGTTTCAGATTAATTAATCATAACAGAAATGTGTGCTGCATCCATACATTTACTGTAATTATTAAACCGTCCACTCACTACTATGCAATTAAATATTAAGTTATTTTACTGACTACATTTTCTTGAGAAAAATAAACAACCATCCATGCAGATCATTGGAAACAAATATCTAAATAAATATGCAGGGAAATTGAAGAAAAACAACATCTAACTGAAGGCTAAATTGTACCACTACATTAAGCCATCCCATTGTCAGCATTCAGACAGTATATGTTACATTTTTATTCCAACAAGTGTGTGTGTCTGTGTTTGGGGCGGGGGGGGCACGCTTAGCGCCTATATCAAAATAAATTGCAGTACACATCACTTCTGTCTTGCGTAGCAGCAAATATCGTTGTAAATGTATGCATACATATGCTATATATTAAATAAATATACACACAGTATTCATAATTAGGATGGACTTAGTGAGGCTTCTCAGTATCCAGGTCTAAGTCATTAAAGCAGAGTCTTAAGCATATACACTCTTTATCGGTGTGTTAATAGCATTTGATATTGTCTTCACTTTGCTCTCACGTCTCATTGTGTGCATCAGAATCTTCATCTATCAGTCAAATTCTACAGGAACAGCCCATCAAATGTATGCAAAAATAGGTTTCCCATGAAAATCTAGCTCTGCGTTTCATGATGTCATTGCATGCAATATTTTTAATGAGGTAAGAACAGTTATGAAGACCTGTTCAATCTGATTGTTCATTTTTGTTTCTAGCTGCTGATAGCGTTCCAGCTTCTTTTCTTTTTTTTCATCAGTTAAACCAAAGCGTGGTGCAAACGCAACATTGACTCTCAAGGGCCCGCACGGCTAACCTGAATCCTTCTTTTAACTTGAAAAATGGCTTTCTCTGCCGACCACTAGGGACCGAGAAGAGGAATGCCTGGTCTGCCCACCACTGCTGTGTTAGGTTACTTATTGACCGTAACATCTCTCTTCAATTCTGCCTAACTTCATTTCCCTTGTTGGACCTTCCTCCTCCACCACCTTACAGCCTCCTGGATTAGAGCACCGTACAGACGCCCAAGAGTTTGGTTTCCACAGACATCGCGGTGAAAAAAATTTGTTCTAGAGGCCCAGTTAAGGCAGCACGTACAGAGGCAAAGCCTGGTGGGGCCAGCTTGAATGGATGAGCTGTCAGGAAGTCCGTTCCGTGATGAGAAACCCAGACTGCATGTAAGCTCAAATGGGAGGCAGTAGTATCAGTTCCTGTCATCCCATGGCATAGCCAGCCCCAGGATAGGTGCAAAGGTAGGAGGGGCAATAGCCTGGGGAAACGGCGAAGGGCTGTTACAGACATCGTCTTTACTTTGGTCAAATCCATGCACAGCGATGCATGCATACACATAAAAACAGCATATGCACCTGCTCTTTCAAATAGGAAATGATCGGAGACATCCTTCCACTGTACGTATAACTATTTAATTGCCAATGCTAATTCCTAGATTTTCCAGTAAATATATTAATTTTAACTCGGCCCATATTTCTGTCTTTTATTATATTATTATATCTTTCTTCCGAGATGTACCACTGGGAAAGGAGACAGGACAGGTGACAGGAGACTCCTGGGGAAGAAAAAAAAAAGTATCCCAGGATCACATAGAGGGAATAAAGAGACAAACAGGGTTCCCATGAGAGTTTGAGTAGATGAGACAAAGACAGTGTCTGATTGTGGGATGTGGAGTGACGGCAAAGAGAAGCATTAGGAGAAAAAGGAAATGGGGAATAGGACAGAAGTTAAAAATAAGGAGAGAAACTGACAGGGAGGACCAAAGAATCCGTAATATCTATCTGTTTTCTTTAAATGAAAGAATCTTGTCATTGCTCTTGTGCTAAATATACATGGATTAATTATGTCCTTCTTTGCTTAGCTTCATAATTCCTACATTTTTACATATTGCATCAATATAAAGGATAACACATTACAAAACTTAGAGTAGCATTTTATTTATTTATTGGTTGACACCAGGGATTTAATTGTTGGAATATTGTGGCTGTATTTTTGTCTTATCAAATCACAGAATGACAACTTAAAACCTGATATTTTGATTCATAGATAATTAAAAAATATATATCCTGTATAACCATTCATTTCTTCACTTTTGAATGTTGACTGCAGCTTTTATTCGGTTTGTATCCAATTCCCAGCAGTAGTTTTTGTCATAGGAAAAGTAACAACAGCTGTATCATAGTAGGAAAATAAATATGTGCACATACAAAGAGAGAAACCCCTAAAAAGAGGGCACAAAAATTCAGCAAGAGTCTCGGGGGGGACATGTTGGGGAAAAAGCTACTATGGCACAGTTGAGGACAAGCGGGAGAGAAAAGTAGAACTGGCAGAGTTAAGAGGAGCAAGAGCAGGAAAACATCAGTGGAGAACTCATTACAATGCAGCGCAGCAGAGGAGCTCCCGGCCTCCACCACAGGAATCCTATCTTCAGGGCTCAAGTCAGGTAATAGAAGTGTTTCAGCCATTAATGCTTGGAGAAGAAGCCCGGTGTTGTCTGCTGAACCATTTTCTTCTGCTCACCTCTGATGCAAAAGGGAGCCGCACCGGCACCCTGAAAAGACGGCAGATCGTGTCCGGTATGGAAACCAATTTAGATACAAAGACATCCGAACTGAATACTACAATACTGTAAACACAAATTGGGGGATTTATTTATTTTTCTTTTGTCTTCCCTGGAATCAGGCGAGGTGCAGCAGTTCTGTTTGAGCATCCTATATATATATATATATGTCGGCTTTAAGACCACATAGGATGCTGGCTGAAGCAGATTGTGGGATTTATGCAGTTTATGCTGTCTTTGGAAATAAACACATCTAAGTCACACATTACTGAAGACTATCTGATTTTTCCAACTTTAGCCTGCGGTGTGAATGAAGCCAAAGTGTGATTTCGTGTTGTGGGATTGGCATTTATGCTGCTCTGCTCGACTCTGCCTTGGACTCTATTTGCCTGCTCGCCTGTTCCGCATCTGTTCATCAGCCTGCAGGAGTTAAACATCTACTCTTTGCCAGAATTTGCAGTCTTTGCATAGTGTGGTACAGATTGTCAGCGCCATTACTCCTAGTGACTTTGTACTTGCCTGCCACTGACATGTGTTCTACGCTGCACCTGGATCAAACCCTAACTACCCGACCTGCCGGCTATCCAAGTGCTCCAGCCCATTGTCCCCGTCCACTGTCTCATTGTCTCCTCCTCTCTCACTATCTCGCCAAACAAAGTACGAGCGGTCCCCTGCTGGGAACCTGATGCCTGTCCCATCTGTTATTATATTCAAATTGTGTTTACATTTTTGTTACGGTTTCTTCCTTGGACAACACATAAAAAAAAGTTCCCCCCACCCCAAAGCGCAGGCAATTTAGTGTAAATCATACTTCCAAGCACGATGCACATGAGGTGGTCGTTGCGAGTGCGTCAGGTGCATCGCAGCTCAGTAAGTGATGATGATAAAGAACTGAACTGATGATGAGATTTGGTATCGTATATCTAAGGGCGAGAACAATTCCTCCGCTTGTGGCAATTCAAAATACAAATTGAAATTCAGGTGTCCAAGTCAAGCCGACTGATGAGATACTTTTGTAATGGTCTCTTTTACGCATGATCAGCAGAATCTTCCACTGCCTCAACGCTCAGAGCTGCGACCCGGCTTGTCAGTTCTTTAGGGCAGCATTCACTTTGTCTTCATGTGTGTCTCCGGAAATGTATGTCCCAGTGTGGATTGATGTTTTTCCATGCGTGTAAATAATTCAAACAGGTTAAATGTGGCTATTTTAACTAAAGGTGTCCAGCCCTGATCCTGAAACATCCCGTTTGCCTCCTTCAGTCACAGCCGGCAACATTTAACAACCGTATCTCTGTCAACAAAAGAAAATCATAGCATGGCTAAATAAGATTTTACAGGGACTCGGCCACGGCAGCAGCTAAAATTGAAAAACATCCACCAGCTTCTCCTCCCTGGCAAAAACTGCATTTGTCTTCTCCGTCCATAACGACTTTTGGGTTATGAGCAGATATTCATCTGGAGCTTCCCAAAGATTAGGAAGCCAAGTGCTTTGCTATGTATTATGGTAATGAAGGGTTGTTTTTAATAAGCCGCCTGCTCTATCTCACAGGAATGTGAGACTAATATCTCAACTTAAGTAAGAGGGTCACTTGGGTCAAATCCAGATTAAATTGCTGCCCTCTTTTAATTCTGAAATCTTCAGTATCTAAGGAAATACAAAAGAGAGAAAAAAAATCTATTTTGTGGTATTAGACATCCAAGAAAATGCACAATAAATGTTGTTTTGTTAGTTTGGGTCTTTTATTTTAATGCTAGGTAAAGTTGCACAAATACGTGAAAGTGATATTATGTCAGACTGTGGGTTAAATGTTACTTGGATAAAGCGCCATAAGATTAAACAAGGGATCATTCTCCTCTAACTCAGTGATAATAGCTCAACAAATACTACTTTAATCATCATACCTGACTTATCAAATATGGGTTTGACACTATTCGCAAAGTGTAATAGAGAAAAGTGCACTAATTTGAGGGTGAATCTAAATCTTCATATTGAATCGACTGCTTCACACATCTTGAAGTGAATATAGGCTTACTTGTAGGGCTGTTAAATTTCAAAGCGCTGCTTCAAGGCTCTTAGGCCACTTCATTTTTGAGTGTCCTGCTTAGTGTTGAGGAGAAAAGTCTGCTTCAGAGGTTTCTACTCCCTTTAGAAGGCCATTCCAAAAATCCATCATGTACACAAGATTGACTCCAGATTGATGAACGCTCACCTGCAGGCTCGCCATGTGGTCCCTTTTGTTTTCTTAGCAAATGAAGCTGATTATTGAGGAAGGCGGCTAATGGCAATGGAATCTAGCGAGCTTCTCTTTATTGACTTGGCCATATGATGCTTGCAGAAAGATGTGTATAATAAGACACAGCTGTACACAAGGGTACTAACATAATGATTGTGCATACAGGTGTTTGATAATGCATACAATCAGCTTTTAATTGCTTTGACACCGCTGATTGGGATGCAGCCAGAACTGTGGCACACATGGAATTATTAGCCTGCAGAGAACAGTGCCGCTGCATTTATCTGTTCCTGACATGTCAGTTAGCTTCCAAAGAAAAAATATGGAATGGTAGGCTCTTGGACAAATAGAGTTTGTGTGATTTGCAATTTGGATACGGATGCCTTTAGACATAGGAATCACAGGGAAACTCCAGGGTAAGACTTGCTCCTTTTTTTTTAAAGGTATTTCTTGAGGGCTTACTATTGATGGAATGGCTGAAGAGTGAGAGGAAGATCATAGGAGAGAATTCAGGGAAGGACATGCGGCAAAGGGCTTTGGGCAAAATCTAATTCCATGGGTGCCTCAGAACAGGTTCGCCCTCTGCACATCAGGCATACGCTCCATCGACTAAGCGTCACAGTATCCCCATTCAGATTTTAGAAAAGAAAAGAAAAGTGACGGCATTGGCTAAAGTAAAAAAAAAAGAAAAAAGCGTCTAATAAAAAGGGACATGTCTCTGAGCTTGTCTTGTTAGATTTTAGCTTTGCATTGAATAGCATTGACCGCCACATTCTACTTCACAGATTGAGACATTCGATTGGTATTAAAAGACCTGGAATAAGCTTCTTTAAATCCTGTTTGTGTGATCAATCTCAGGATGTGCACGATGAAGCAAGCCAAATCCTGTTTATCAGATAGCTATTCATTTTGTTCGTTCGTGTGACAAAATACTTTATCGCTTGAAACTTTTCTGAAGCGAAAAGCATAATTTCGTGTCCTCAAAGCCTCCCAGCCAGTGCATACTATAAGTGTTTTATTCACTATGAATGGCAGTATCAGGAAAAGCTGCATAATGCACAAACACACCTACCCGGGCTTTCGTTGTTTGTTCCAATACATTTTCAACTCACCCTAACCTGGAAGTGGAAAATTAGCCTGGGGAGTTTGCTCCTCTTGACTCTTCTCATGGCTGTGCCAGAAAACGGCCTTTAAGTACCAAACATGTGAATCAGTTATTTGCAAGGAGTTAATTTGTACAGACCCTTGAAATATTTATGAGATGCAATAATAAATTAGAAAAAGTACTCAGAGTGCAGTGTTATTCTGGGAATTTCATTATATTGGAATAATCGTGCACCTAAATGCCAGAACACTGTGTGTCTGCCTTCTTGAATGCTCGTACTGTGACAGTGCCATTCTTGTTGACTAGAAGCAGGCTTTCTGTGCTTTGATGATGCAGTGGATAGGCAGCTTTGTTGTTTGTTGAGGTTGATCGGATTCCATTACAGTGGCCTCACCCAACCTGCCTTTCAATTTTGGTCTGGGTTGCTCTAACTGCTCGTAAGTGGGTGGTGATCAGTTGTATAAAAACGTGATGTCACTCTTGTGCACCAATCAGGATTCAGCATTATTTAAATTAAAATGACAGTTGGGGTCCTGTTGCATGTGTTGTCAGATCGTAAAATTGAATGAAACCACATTTCCATAATCCTGAGGGGAAAAAAAGATTTTATCTTTTTCTGTTCATGTCAATCAATAATAATTAAAAATGTAAAAAAAAAAAATGTTTTGGATGGGTAATTAAATTCCCCATAAGCAAATTGTTTACAAATGAGAGCTCTCCTTCTGACATATTTGGTATTTGAGTCATATATCATGCATCACTATTGTTTTTGTCTAAAATAACACCCCGAGTTCCTTTCGGTTAGCTTTGTTGTTGTAAAATTCTTCCACCCACACCTGCCAGTTCCCACTGAAAAAAAACTTTCCCTTCAACCAATGGCAATTAAATAAAATTTCCTTAAATGACCTCTCAGCACCTACCCCCTCAATAAGAAAGACCTTTTTACAATCCCAAAGAAAAAAATAATTACCGGTACTTAAGCGGTGGAAAATGCCCATCCCCCAATAAATCTATGGATACCACCTTGTGACTTGTGCCCAAGAGTGTGTGTGTATGTATGTGGGGGGTGGGGGGTTGCAGATGGTCAGACAATAGAAAGCAGCCAAGTAGTTCGACCTCTTCCATTTCCTTACATCAGTTTCCTGAATACCCAAGCTGCTTTTATTACTCGTTGCAGCAGCTGCCTCTTGAGACAACCTACACATTTTCAACTTAACAGCCTTGAAAATGGCAGATCATCAAAAAAAAAAGAGGGGAGAATGAATGTATGACAAAAAAATACAGATGAGCCTTCTACAGACTACACATTCCTTGATAGACTTTGAAGGCCAAACAAACCTTCTTATAAATGTATTTTGTCCAAACAGAAGCAACCTCTTTTGTAGATCGACTTACTTGACAGTAACTTTTTTTTTTTACCTTGAATGCTTAATTAATGCTTTTTTAATTAATTTCTGAATAGACAAAATAATAATATCATTCCAAAACAAGAGAAAGAAAGAAAAAAAAGTTTTGTTTGAAGTCAAACGGCAGCATTTGATTTGCTGAAGCAGCCAAGGGCCACAAAATCTTGTGATGTGATTGGTGGAAATGATGCAGGCATTATTTTCCCCTCGTTTTCTTTTTATGATACATCTGCCAGGCAGCGGGACCTCTGGGGCTCCTCTCACAGTGGAACATTGCCAAAGATTCATCCGTTAAAATAGTGTGAGGCCCTGTAACTGAAGATCAATGGCTCTGAGACGGGATGTGATGTAGTTTTCTGGTCAGCTGATGCACACTGTGTGAGCAGAACAAAAGCGACAGCTCCAAGCACACGCGCCCTTATTGTTGCACTGAAACGGAGACATAAGCCCTTTTCCCTGGGGGGGGGGCTTCCTTCCACCTCCCCATCTGTCTTTGTTGTCTTTGATTGGTAGGCAGCATGTGGCTCCAACGGTGAAACCATATAAAGACCAGTGACAATGTTTTGGTTTGAAAATTTGAAACCAGAATGCATTCACACGTTGGAGAATGAGCTCACATGCATGGGTGGGCGGCTTCTACCTCTGATTAGAGGATCAGTTGATATTTTAACATAATATATGGGTGTAAATTGCAGATTGCAGACAGACCTTTCCTCCATAAGACATATTTGCGACCTTTTCTGTCCTATTAGTCACGCGTCTGTGTGTTTGGTGGCGTTTAAAGCAGTATTGTTATCTTTTGCTGATCACCACCTAGATTGCAAAACTGGTCTGTGGTATCCTTTCATTTATGTCTATTTCAGTCTCAGTTGCTGCCAAGTCTCCAGAAATATCAATCACATGGTTTCATGAGTCATATTTTTTTTCCAAGCCAATATTACCTTTCTCATCCCAAAATGCAGAAGCAATAATGAGCAGAAGCATCCATCCTACTTTCTGACACTTTATGCTTGAAGAAGAATTTTTCATGTCAGGCAATAACTGATAGTGAGCCTCAGCGGCACAAGCTCTGTGCTTGCGCCTACACCAGACCCTAATGGAATAGATCGGTTCTTGCATATCTGGGGGCAATCATTCATTCCATCTCATCTCTGACAGGACTCAGTTATGGCTTGTGGGTAATATCATTTCTGTTATCTTAAGATATCAAATTTCTGACTTTATTGGCAATGACCTTAGCAAACGGAGGATAGTTTGCTCGCTTTAGAAAAACAGGAGAGGAAAAATGAAAGCATATTTATCCCCCTCACATTTTGGATGGAGTTCTTAGGTACATGGTGACATTTGTGGGGGACGGAGATATTTCAGTTTGATGTCATGAATCTTTTGTTAAAATATAACATACAATTTCTTCCTGATGTAAAAGTTTTTATCAAAAACCTTTGATCCCGCTGACTTGTAGGGCGTTTCATAAAGTTTCTTGCTCCCGTACCCTTCTATTTATTGAAACCCATGCATTAAACTCATGCATTAACCGGCTAATGAGACAAAACACATTAATAAGATGACTTAAAAAAAAAAACATCTGTCAGGCCCAGTGTTGTTTTAATAATAATAATAATGATGCATTGATTTTATATAGCGCTTTTCTGGGTACTCAAAGACGCTTTACATGGTATGTACATTATTCAATCACTCCATACTTGGTAAGGTGACAGGGGCGAGGCTGCCAATCTCAGCCATCAGTCCTCCCGACCCCACCGACATTCAATCGCTCACTCATTCACACAGGCAATGTGGATGAAGTGTCTTGCCTAAGGACACAATGACAGTGTACACATGTGCCCGAGCCGGGAATCGAACCGCCAACCTCTCGATCATAGGACGACCCGCTCAACCACCTGCGCCTGTGGCGCCCCACCAATTTTGGAAATGTTCTCTTCTAACTGTGAAAGCGCTCTCTCCGCACTTCTGTTGGCAAAATAGGGTGTTGTTTTGGTGTGAGACAGTGTGATGGAAACGTTGGAGCGGTGCAGGAAAAAAGCCAAACAATCTCATCCAAAACCAAAAATTGACTCACCAGGAAATCCAAAACCAAAGATGAAAGCTTTTCTAAGATTTAGGACATCAACATTGGCAGGCCAGTGATTGCTGGCTGGTTGCATTAAAAAAAATTCATGAGACATTGTAAGTGTGCGGTTGTTGCTGCTTGGTTGTAAGCACAGCTATGGCGTAAATGTATCTTGATAACACATGACTCAATGAGGGTTTAATAATTCACATCACATTTCCTTTTAGATTAACATGTATTTATTGAGATTAATGTCCCTTTACCAATCAGAAAGGTTTTTTTGTTAAAAATCAGCAGAATCGTACTTTTAATATAGGCCTTGTGAATATAAATGGCCTTCATTTGAACGATGGGCCTACAAGTTTACCAGACAAGAGGACAAAACTCAAGCAATTAAACAAATGACCAACAATAAAATAAAGAGCTATGGGCAACACGGTAGTTAAACCAAAAAATAGCAGGCTTCCGAAATGAAATAACTGCCAATTTAACAGCATCCTCATGCAGTGCTGGGGTACGTAAGCAACATAAACGTCACAGCAGCTGTAGCCAGAAACACAGATATGAAAATGAAGAGCGGCGGACATTGTTTACACACCAGTGCTCATTCCTGTGATGCAGGGATTGCAGTTCGAGCCAGAAGCACTATAGTTAATCCATGAATTGGGAAGGCTGAGTTATAAAAAATTAACATTCTGATTGTTCGCCCATGGGTTGTGGGTGAGTGAAGTAACACATAATTAATGGAGAAAATATTAAAAACATCCCCCAGGGGCCAAAACAAAAAAAAATCACAGGATGAGGATGAGCTGCTTAATTTCACTGGTCATTCAAATCTCCTGATGCGTGGTTATGAATCAAGGAGATTCAATTCCAAACAGTACAGGATCACGCAGGGAAATGTTTTGGAGTGAAGCAGCCATCCTCATGAATCATAAGCTCCAACAGAGCTGTCCAAAATTAATTGTTTCATCTAGAGATATTCCTCTGCCTGTCAAGTTTATAGATACAGATTTTATTTTATTTTTTCAAGTGCGAAAACAAACATTATGGCCTGATGGTAAATCTTTGAAAGAAAAGGTCAGAGAAAAGTTCATCCTCCTGAGGATCAATACATTTCAGGGGAAGATGAGGTTGATGAGTCTGCAGTATGAATGGAATATCTTTATTTACATTATTCAATTGTTCATTCATCTTTTTTATCCTATGTGGGGTTACAGGCGAGGGCCTCAAGACTATCCCAGCTAACTTTGCCCAGAGGCAGGGTTACCATCACAGGGCCACAGGAAAGATGACTATTCACACTCACATTCATGCCCACGGTCTATTTTGAGTGACCAATTCACCTCAACTTTAACATTTTGGATGGCGAGAGGAACCCGGGGAAGTTGGGCAGACATGGGGAGAACATATAGAGTCTATTCCGAATAGTCCCGGGTCCTCAAGCGGATTTGAAACCGTATTGCTATGAGACACCGCTCCGCCACTGTGCTGTCATTATTCAATGAATCAAGGCCATTATAGTCACATTCTACTCTACTCGGCAAGCCTGATATTATTGTTTGTACCATAAAAATTGAGATAAATGAAGATTTATATACCCAAGAGATAGGATCATATCCAATAACATGCCAATCATAATGAGCTGAGCACAGATGGAGGAAATCTTTTCACCCTGTGCAACAATTGTATATTGCATCAAGCACGCACACACACGCACACACACACACACACACACACACTCCCCTGAGACTAATCTTCCCACCACCTATGGCTAATTACATGCTCACATAAACACAGCTGGAAAAAATATGTACAGGAACAATAATTCTCCCCTGCGAGTGCCAGACCATGATTGCATAGAAGAGCGACTTGAAGCTGTGATTGCATTAAGATCAAATCAACACAATTTTTGCTTTTTTTTCTTATTGTGAATAAATCCACACATGCTGTGATCCTGAGCAAAACTACATATCAATATTTAACACACATTCTATATAACTAGGAGTGCTTCTTCTTCTTCTTCTTTCAGCTTTTCCTGTGAGGAGTCCCCTTAGCAACTCAACTTTCTCCACTTCGCCCTGTCCTTTGCATCGTTCTCCCCAACACCAGCCACTCTCATGTCCTCCCTCATTACGTCAATGCATCTTCTCCTGGGTCGACCTCTAGCCCTGTTCCCTGGCAGTTCCATCCTCAGCATCCTTCTACCGATATAGTCCCTGTCTCTCCTCTGGACATGTCCAAACCATCGAAGTCTGGTCTCTCTGACTTTATCTCCAAAATGTTTAACCTTCACTGTCCCTCTTATTGTCTCATTTTGAATTCTATCCAACCTGGTCACTCCCAAGGAGAACCTCAGCATCTTCATCTTCTCCACTTCTAGCTCCGCCTCCTGTCTTTTCCTCAGTGCTAATGCCCCTAAGCCGTCCATCATGGCTGGCCGCACCACTTGTAGCAAAAATAAGCTAATAAGCACTAAGAGTGCCTATTAGGGATAAACATGGGTATATTTTGTGAACAAAGTACTAGTAGAAATAATAGGGACTATTTCTTCAGCAAGTTTTCTGAGAAAGAAAACAAATGTAATGAACTCACGTTGTAATAATGCAGTCATCATTGGAGACTCACCAAGGTTGAAGCACTTTTTGTCGGATGACACACTTTGACTCCCTGCTTGTTATTTAGGCCTAAATATCTTAAACTTCTCAAGGGATAAATAAGTTCCCCAATCCTCCACTATCATGCTGCCACAGAGGATAAATTATACACTGATCTAGTTCTGCTTCCTCTCATCATAATAATATGCTTTGCATGGCTTTTGCACTTCATCTAGAATCATGGTAATCCCTGTGCTTCTGTGTAATTATCTCTCCTCTCGGCTGATCTCAGTGCTCCTCACCTGCTCAGCGTAGTCACATTACATCCTCACTTTTATCTATGACTCTTAAAGCTGCTGCCAAGGGTCCCCTTAACTCACCCCACAACTTCTCCCTTCACACGCCTCCTCTAGCCCCCTGTTTTCACTCCATCTTGTATAAGAGGATGCAGTGATTAGGAGAGAAGGGAAAAAGGGGATGTCACAGCAACTTTGTATCGTGGGTCTATACCTCATTCATTTCTCAAACATTTTAATAAGTGGGATGAAAGGAAAATCATAGAAATATATTTATCAGAATTGTCAAGGAGTCATCGGATACCTGGGGACACGAAGGCTGTGCTTTTCTGTTTTATGTTTTAGAGAGTTTTCTAAAGCTCAGTTAATTCATCCTGCTCTCATGCAGTAGCAAAGAAAGCTTTCTTTTTTGTTTCTATTATTCCCAAATGCCCATGAATGATCTATCAGTGAGTTATTTTTTTCTACACAAGGGTCATGTTTTACTGCATTAATTTTTTAAAAGCTGTCAAAACTTGTATATTAAAGTATCAAGAGTTGTTTCACTTGTAAACACAATGTGAACGTTTAAAAATATATATATATATTTTCTAGAGTATACATTTATTTCTAAGAAATTCAAAAGGTTTTAGTTGCATAATCTGAAGGATTTTTACAACGGTCAAACTAATTTAGTGACCTTAGGAGTGCACTTCATTACTTGATGAAAACTGTGGGGTGACTAACGTGCCTGGGGAGGGAGCCAGCATTGACTATAGATTGACTGTAGTCTTCACCAATAAAATGGAATCTGAACTCCTATCAAACCTCTGCTAATCAGATATGTACTTCTAATTTTGAGCAAAGTTCGGTGAATTCCTTTATAATTAAAACATAACTAGGTGCTGCTGCAACAGAAAGGCAAGACAGACTATGACAATGATTGCAATGATGCGCTGAGAGAAATGTTGCCTACTTGTAATTTCCATTATATAAAAAAAGAAAATCTAAAAACAAAACATTAATTACCCAATTCTAGAAGGAGACTTGTTTTTAAAGGGATGAACTAATGAGGCCAACAATACAAAAAGTCTCAAATAAATCTCAAGCAGATTTGATATATATATATATATATTTACATTTGGTGACTTGAATGACTTTTTAACTGAAACATGTACAACAGAGCCTGTTTATTATTGTGATGTAAATGTTTCCAGCTGCCTTATGCACCACCTCTGGTGCAGGGATTCTCCTAAGGGATAACACGCAGGGCAGTGGTGCTAATTATTCTACAGATCAGCGATGTCAGCATAATTCTCTCATTGCTCCTAATTGTCCCTTTAGGGCTGCTCAGGTCCTCATTACAAGTCATTTTATGTCAATAATAACAACAGCGCCACTGCCCGTGTTATTTTACTGAACTATTTCAGTTGTATTTGGACTTTGAAATGTTTTTCATCAGTTTGATTTATTGGGGGAATCTGATGTTAAACTCACCAACATCTAGTTAAAAGCCCTTTTTCTGAGACATCAACTGGCAAATGTTAACTTCTTCTTTGCAGATATTTCAAGAGAAGAAAAATAAAATAAATATGTTCCTCTGACTTGACAAGCAAAGAGAGGAAAGCTTAAGACGGAGCCTTGAGGGACATATTTAGATCTTTGCTCTCTGCGTGGAGTCGAATCATTCAAGCATAGACCACTACTGTAAATCCTTCTCCTTAAGGCACAAAACATGATCCTTGCTCTCCCGTGCTTAATAAAATTAAGCTGAGACTTGATAGCAATCATAAGTGGCACAACAGACAGTAACAGAACAGGAAATTAGGTTCAAATTCAAACTTGTTTTTACTTACAAATGTCAAGAGTAGAGTTTTAAAACCAGAATGGTGCACAAAAAAGTCAGATTGAGATGGGTAGTCAGAAGTTCTGTCAAGTTGGAATCAGAGAGAGCGAAAGAAGTTGTCAAACACAAGTTTGAAACATCCCTGAATAAAATGGGTTAATAGGTGATGGCGTCATTGGTGAGTCAATCACAGGCAAGGATGGGACAAGGTTTGCACAAGGTAATGAGAGAGTGGGGATACTTTTGTTTGTAAATGCAGAAGAAATTATGTTTTTAATTTTGATTTGCACAGTGTCTCGTCTTTTAAGGAATTAAGGTTCTGCAATGTGGCGTTCTTCCAAATTTATGGAAATGTGCCGAGATCGATGAAAGAAACCTGCAGAAAAAACATAGGATGTTGGTAACCACGATGGAGATCAATTCGTTCAGTAAGCTAGTAAAAAAAAGAAAGCCTGGCAAAGTCTAACCTGCTTCATAAAACACCCCTCAGAGGTGGCAGAATCAAACCAGCTAACAAAAAGCAAATAGACAGGCGGGGTCCAACAGCACAAAGCAGGGCTCCAAAAACACTGTAGGAAAGACAAGAAGGTTGGAATGATGGATGAAGTGACAGAAAGAAGAAGAAGAAATTCATACACAACATGGCAGAGGGTGGGAAAATAAACAAGGGAGGGGTGAAACTAATTTGAGTGTCTTGGATAAACAGGTGTGCAACACACAATGGCAGGGAGAAAGGTAACGCACAAACAGTGTAGAGGAGGGCTTTTTTTATCGAACAGGAAGTAATGAATAAATTAAACAATACAAAGAAGACCGGAAGTTATTTATTCAAACACTGTATTTGAGCAAACATCGACACCGTTGAATTAAAATATGTTCACAAAAAGTCTCAGTAAACACTGTCTGAACCTTGTATTTGGTACCCCCCCCCCCCCCCCCCCCGCACACTTTTTAGGACACAGGGAAACTATTGTCGAAGACAATAAATTTAGTTAGATGATCGTTTACTGATAGGCTTACGTAAAATTGCACTTCTTCGTGCGGCCGGTTGAGTCGCTCCTCGCCGGCGGTTGGTAAAGATTCACATCTGCATCGGTTTCTCTCGTCTTGACACCTGCAAAAGCAAGGTAGCAATCACAATGACTGGTCGGATCACAAACAGAAGGAGTTGTCGTTGCTACCCGATGAGGTGCTGAAATTGTGACTGCATTGTGTCCAGTCCTCCGAGGGGGTCTGACATCTTCTGTCGGGGCGGTGCGTTTGATGTGTGACATTAGTCTCGACTGCAGGAGATCTGCAGCGCGGGCCGCTGCGACGGTATCATTCGTATGATCAACGATTCCTTTATCAAACAGGAGCAGCTTTTAAATGGTTTCCATCAAAAATAATGCCATTTGTGCAGATCTGTAAATTTGACAGAAGGAAATTGGAAAGGCATTGTGCGTGACATGTTGCATCAATGCAGATGTCAATTTTTATGTTGAGAATGTGCTGTTAGGGTAAAAGGAAACGGTGATACACATAAGTAGCTGACAGAAAACAGGAATTTGTTATTGCAACTCGTCAACAGTCCAACACTCTATCAATCGACTTGTCAACGATAATTATGCTGCTGCCGTCATTTTCAGATTCTAACAAACGGTTCACATTTTAAATTACTGGCAGGGTATTTCTCCTGTTTCAGCAACACTGGGTTCAGCTGCCAGCAGAGTCATACGTCCCCTTGATGCATATCTAGTTTCAAGGCATTCTTCTCAAACCATGCGTTTGACAGAATCATTTATTAAAATGTATGATTGCTTGCCGCGTCCTGCATTTAAATGACTCTCGTTGCTCATCCAGATCACATCAAGATAATGTGGAAGTAAATTTTGAATAGCCTCTCTTGTCTATTACAGCAAAAGACTGTCCCACAGTAATTTTGAATAAAGCCAGTTGAATGACTCTAAAGGTTGCCCCCACCCGCCAATTAGGTCAAGGCACACAGCAGTTCCTGAGCCAGTGAAAGTGTGAATAGTTCATAGAATTCGGAGATGCTGAGGCACAGCTTTAAAATATGCAACTGGGTCTGATTTAAAGTGAGGATATAAGCAGATATCTCCCCAGTGGCAGTAGCCAGAGGTGTCTCTCAAAATGCTTCTGCGCTTGGTTACTCAAGGAATAAAAAAAAAATACTGATTCAGTCTGTCCTTATAGATGACTAGGCAAAGAAGATGTTTACAGAATATAATCTTTTGAATCAAATCAGAATTAATTTCATCTTCCTCAGACACCATAACTGATCCAGCATCAGCATGCATCAGGAACACGTTGCTGTGAGCTAACCTCAATGTTGTTGTACCAGAAACAATGTGTGTGCTGCAAATTGTGATGCTTGTAATAGGAGGTCATGGTTCTGTTGAACAGTTTTGTTTGTTTGTTTGAACCACTATATTTTTGTCAACAAGTCAGTAAACAAGGATTATTTTTTTAAATCCTTAGAAATGAGAAGTTGTATAACATTATAATATATTGATTTTTTTTTTATCCCTATAGCAACAAGCTATACAAACCATCCATCTCCTTAAGATATTGTGTCATAGAGCGGGCTAAAGAACACAATTGACTGAGGCATGGTTTTAGGAATTACATTGGACAATTCTACCCTACATCATTTGTCTTTGCCACAATCTTCTCTGCAAAAAAATCTGCAACAACCAATAAATGTACTGGAATAATTGTATGGCAAGCCTTTTCTCTAACCAAATGGTCCCGTTGCCTCTCAGAACGCAACCATCTCGCTAAACCTCCAGTTTCCTCTCATCGGAAAAAGTCTTTCAATAGTTGGCTTTCACTGTGGATCGCATAATCTTGTGCAATCGAGCAAAAGAATGGGTGGATGAACTATATTTCGTGATTTAACATCAGAATCCATAAACACAGTCTCACCTTAACCAAACATTTATTCACAAGCATTTACTGTATTATTGACCCAAACCCTGACAAAACCTTCACTTTTATTCTCTCAATTCAGGAGATCAAAAATATTGTCATTTTGCCATGAAATATTTTAATCCGAGCAAATAAAAAGACTTTACTAACAACAAAACATGATGGCTCCTTTGCATTTAAGTATGCAGGTCAGCCTTGATACTGAGCATCAGTATGACATTAGATTGCATGCAGCCATGATTAATGTTATTATTTACAGCTGTGCTTTTCATCAAGTAAAAATGTCTGCCTTGTAAGAGTTCTACAGGGACGGCAGGCAGGAGGGAAGATATTAATAATACATTTTGCCATTTATACGGAGGGACTTGTTGAATAGAATCCTTGCAATGTCCATATTCAATTTCTGCATTGACAGGTGGAGACGACGCGCTACAGCGCTGCAAATTATAACCTCCACCAAAAGGTCATGTTTTCCACCCAGTTTGTTGGCTTTATCAGTTTGTCAGTTTGATTGCAGAAAAAAACAACTCCAGTTGTTATGAAGCTTGCTATGAGGGTGTAGAATGGGGCAAGAAAAAAACATATTACATTTTGAAACTAATCTAATTGCAGGGCAATATGCAAATTCATTTTATTTTTGGCAGGATAGAGCAGCAACGAGGAAGAGAATAGAATGACATTTTCTGATCTGTCCATGGTCAAATAAATATGGTCGCAACATTGCAGGCAGGTTCAGACAATACAGCACACACACAAATTACATAAACAAAGCAGACGAGATGGAGATTGCGATTTTTAGTTTATAATCTGCTTCACACCGTGCGAACGGTCACTGGTTTAAAGCTACGAGCCCATTACCCAAATGCTGAATCCCACAAAATTCCTGAACGCAGCAGCATACTAATATCAACTAATATAAAGAGAGGCAGAGTCTCTCAGGATTCCTCCACACATTTCCAGTACAGTAGGTTACTTAGTATGTACGTTATCGCTGAGGGATGACCTGATTGTAATCATGGAAAAATAACTAACTATTGATGCCTGCAGAGCTGCTTTCCATAGAATAAGTTATGCAATCTCCGCGTGCCGTGCAGTTTGCCGTTTCATTTTCCTTTTGACATGGGAAAAGGTGAGCCTGCAAGACCTGCAACCATCCCTCTTTAATCTCACGCCTCTATCCTCTTCGCTGTTTCCATGCTGCTCAAGCTGGCTTTAAAGTTTCTGCAGCTGTGACCTTGAGTGTTTGTTAAATGGCCAATTATTATATAAATACATTATTGGCAAGGGCGAGGAATCATCTTCCCCTCTCGGTCTGGGGGGGCAGACACTCCACAATTTAGAGTGGGCTTGAAACCTTTCTTTGCCCTCTTCCTCTCCACTCCTGCTACACGTTTTCATTCTGTGGATGCAAGCTGGAGCTTTTGGGACATCCTGTTTTGCAGATTAAAGGGGGTCGTGGTCAGACCTCCTGCTGCACAAACTAAAGAAAAATTATTTACTATTGTCTAGATCTGCACTACATTGGAAATGTTAGGTTATAAAATCAATACACATAAATCAGAAGCATTAATGATCACTGGGAATTGGCTGACACAGTTGGATTGTCTTGTCTCATTCAAACACACCAAAAAGGGGACAATTCTTACCTCTAACTATGATAAATTACTGAAAGAATTCTAAAATGATTTAAACAGATGAGACATACTTCCACTTTCTTTTTTGCTGAGAATTGCTTGTATGAATAGGAATATTCTTCCTAGATTATTATTTCTGTTCCAAGACAAAAAAAAATCCAAGTTATTTATCTATTTATTTCAAATTTATGGGTTAAACATACACTACAGATATGAAATAAGACCCCAAAACAGCTAAGGTTATTTTATCTCGAGCAATGGCCATAAATAGAACCAATGAGTTTCTTCATCACAGTGAATCAATTGCTTGAAGTTGTAGAAGATGTATTTAAACTTTTGCCCAACTAGGATCCAAATTTAAAGTGACTTTCAAGTGATTTGTGCAGGTACTTACCGATAAAAAGCTATAAAAGAAGCTATATCACAAAACATTCTGACTGAATTTGAATCAGACTTTTCTTCTAAAGGAAAATGGTAGTTGGAAAAGGACGCATGTAGCTCGCCGCCGACCCGTGATTCCCCTCTCTCTCAAGCCCTTTCTCATTTTTTTGCTTAGTATCAGTCCAAAATACTTTGTTGACGAAAATAATCCTTTTCAATCAGAAAGCCTCTTTGCATCAGTTCAAATATCCACTTCCTCCACCTGAATCCGCTCGGCAACAAGAGGCGTCTTTTCTTCTTTCCTTTGAGGAACAAAACAAAACAGAAAACTACTGTGAGCTACTTTCTTCCTGTCACACCTGTTGAAACATTGCTCATGTGTCTGCCCAGAAAATAAGCGGTCAGTACGGAGAAAGACACTTGTTTTAGTATTATATTTATCTAAGAG
Source organism: Brachionichthys hirsutus (assembly GCF_040956055.1). Taxonomy (NCBI): domain Eukaryota; kingdom Metazoa; phylum Chordata; class Actinopteri; order Lophiiformes; family Brachionichthyidae; genus Brachionichthys; species Brachionichthys hirsutus. The sequence goes on from NC_090897.1 coordinate 3,727,640, forward strand.
TTGAGTCTGCCTCCAATTTCATGAAGGCACATCATCACTCCACTCCAGGAAATTCATGTACTTTCACAGGGTGATTGCAAATTGCTGCTGCACTCCACGCTCCTCCTTCACATATACGCCGCCGCTGATGGATCAGGGCCATGTTACTGGCGGCCGCATTTCCCCCATGAACCAATGGCATGAATGCTGATTATGGATGACCATGAATAGTTGATGCTCTAATATTGTTTCATTGGTATAGGACATCTGAAGCAACCCTTACTGAACACTCGCACCTCAGACATTTTATTTAGACATTTTTGGCAAGAAGTCTACTGAGATATTCAGTGGAGAATTTGTCAAACAATGTCTTTGCAGTGATGACTGTGCACTCTCAATATATTTTAGATTAGAGAACGTATAATTCAGTGTGATTCTGGAACTTGGTTAGGTGCACACATCCAAATGTGTTTTTTGAGGATTGCTTCTCAAATGTATCACTTTGATGAGTTATTCTACACACACACACCATCGGGTAGTTCACCTGCATATTACTGAGTTCAGCTCAGTTATGACAGGTGTGTTGCAGAGGGCTTGTACAGGATGCTTCTTGTAACGTCACCTTCACGCCCCATTAGCTGCTGCATTATGGGTGGAATACCTGACAGGAGGAAACTCTTAGAGAGAGCCAGGCAGGTGGTGGGTCTCCAAAGGGAAATATTTGTAGAGATACACAAATTGATATGGATTGTAATGGGCTATAAATTAAAGATAATTAGTCCTTGGGTAATATTAGTATTTTTTTCCATCTTTTCGGGGCCTAGGTGGCCCCATGCTGCCCCCTCTGGCTGTACTGAACTGTGTGAACGTTTCTGTGAATGTTAATCACTCCTGATGAGCAGGTGTTGCCTTGCATGCTAGATTTTGTAATCTGTGTGTGTGTGTGTGTGTGTGTGTGTGTGAGTGTGTGTGTGTGTGCGAGATTAGGGTGTTTTTAGAAGGCATACAAGCAATTTGAGTTACGAGCTCGGTCCAGGAAGGAATTATACTCGTATGTCAAGGTATTACTGTATTTCTACACACATCAGATGATGCTCAGTGGGAAACAAACCTTATTTGTATTGAATCATACAAATATTAATTCGAATCTCTCATACTTGGATATCCAATGCATATTCGTGTTAGAGACATGTTGTAAAGGAGGGGGGGGGGGGTATGTATTTGAACAACTATCAACGATTTGAGCAGCTCTCATTGTAGGAAGCTGAATATAAAATTACAATGTATGATTAAAAAAAAAAAGCTTCTGTTTCTCAAACTAGCTCACAATTAGACAACTCAATGAGCAGTAAGGGTACACACTTTTCAGTGAACGACACATGAAGCGTCCAGATCACATGCGAGGATTCATTCTTCTGCCAGTCTTTGATGTAGTTTTTTGCCAGTTTTCTTCTCCGTTGCACCAACCCATTTTGCGCTTGATAAAAAAAAAAAAATTAAGCTGTCTCTATTAAAGCAGCTCAGCATGAAGCTGTTTCTGCGTTCTTTGGAATGCTAAAAGCCTTAGCTGACGTAAAGAGTGCATCTGAAGTGGGTAGTGCTGGGGTGTTATGGTGCCGGTTGAAATACATATACATACATAGTGTAGCTGTGTTATACGAGCCTGTAACAATGAACAGAAAAAGCTCTGCAGTTGCTACGTATTGCATCTTAACTATTCATTTGCAGATTGTCTCTTTGTCCACATCTCTGTGCAAGTTGTTTTCAGAATATGGCTATCATCATATTTCATATTCACTTTGTGTTTAATCAAATTCTTGTTTTTTTTGTATCAAGACTTTTTTGTTAAAATAAGAATATATCTTAGGGTTTTAAAGCTATTTGCTGTTACTTTAAATGACTGTCAAATATGTAATCTTACCTTTTTTATGAGAATCTCTTGAGGTGAAATTGATAACAATAACCTTCCAAGTTTTAAGCATGAGTCTCTTTTAATGCCACATGAATCGCAGTTAGGTTTTTCCCCTTGTATAATGAGGAATTATTTTCTTTTTTGGGCAACAAGGCTAAGCAAGGAAATCCTAGAGTCTAAATGTAAAATCTGATGAGGATCTACTCGAAGGAAAGGGTTTTTGAAACAGTTTAGGTCCAATTAAAGAACAGGATTTTTTAATTTCTTAGGTTGAGCATAGCAAGGTTACTGATTTTTCAGTGCAGATGTGTGATTCACAGGAATAAAACAGACATTAAGATAATTTTTCTTTCTCTGCAGCAAAGCAGGTAGCATGTTTGATCATAACATTTTAATGAGACTTGTTGGAATGCTGTTGAAGTCAAACAACTTTCTCTGACAAGCACGCACGCTTTGATCATGTGGTTTATTTCAAAGATATCATTATGAAGTCTGGTCACAAAGTTATAGAAGAGAATTGATAATACACATGCAGTTTACAAATGTAACTTATTATTTTGTTCCGCTGAATCTAATATAAAAGTTGAAATGGTTGTAATTACCATTTTACGTTGAAAGGACATTCCTCCGTGCTACTGGCAAAATCCTGAATGCCGTGAAAGCTTCAGTAAAGCTGGGCCGTCTAACAATTTGGGCTCCTGCCTGATCTAGACTTAACATCACTGTGACATGGACACGAGTACTCTGGGATAGAGACAATCTGAAGCAGGGAAGACAGGCAGAGGCCAGGAGTCGGAGATTAGAAACAGGACAGGTAAGACGGATGTAGTTGAAGGGGTTAATCCTGTCTGTGAGTGAGTGATCATGTCCATCCACCCAGCTGTGGCGCCATCAGGGGCCACAGGGTTTGGTGGAGGTCTGATGAGGCATCGCCGGCGTCTGCTGCAGGAGAGATCTCTCATTCCACAGCTCTTGTCAGCATGTGAGAGGTAGGTAAGAAGGGAGGGAGAAAGAAAGACCACATATTTTTAACATGGCTGTCTTACCCCCCCCCCAGCTTTCACTTCATTTTCACCAAGGATTTACTTCCTCCTTTATTTTATTTAATTTTAAATGACAAGCAGCAGGAGGAATGAATGCTCTTTCACAAAAATAATGAAAGCTGGTGCATTTAATTGCTGTGTGAGTTTATGTGAGAGCTCTCTACACCGATAATGAAAGAACATATTAGAAGGATATCAAGTTCATTTCACCTCGCACATCTTATAGTGACAAAAGCAAGACCCCCTGTTCTGCTGTAATTCTGGCAAAGTTCATGTTTTCACAAGAGCTACTGAAATAACTTTTATTGTCAATCATGAATAATTTTTCAACCTCATTCTATTCTTTCAAGCGGAATATTTCCATTGGATTTCGCAAACACTGAGTGTCACCCGCAGTATTTCATTCACATGACCTTCTTCACTGAATTATGAACTAATAGCTCTCAAAGTTATGAGCTCTAAAAGCTGTGCAATGTGTCACACTGGCATAACAAATTGCTTTTGCATAGAAAAAAAGCCAAAGCAGGAGATGACAATAACTAAAGGTTGAGCTCTATCAATCGGTGATAAAGTGTTAATGGCAGGTAAGGTATAATACAGTAAGGCCATAAACAAAGAGTGCACACACAATAAGAACTGCAGCATTAAAATTGAGTGGAATTTATATTCAGGTTGCTACAGCCGCAAGAGCCCAGAGGAAAATGTCGAGCTCACCAATGGCTTTTCTCTAGATACTATAAATCATATATTCCTATTTTAAGAGTACTGATTTCTCAGTTGTTTGTCTTCACAACTACGGCCCCCTCACCACCACCTCATTCACCTTCAGGAAAAATTAGGAGAGAAAAATAAAATCAATCTAAGATGAATAACTGTGAAGTCAAAGTGGAGGAGTACGAGATAAATATATATATATATATATATATATATATATATATATATATCTGACAGCTAAAACTGGGATTGGAGCTTGTCTGGGGTGATCAGCAGCACTGATTGTATTTGTGTCCACATGCAATAGATTTTATTTATTTTATTTATTTGTTTATTTAACAGGGACAGCGCACATTAATAAACATTTCTGTAAATGTGCCAGAATTGGCCAAAAGGCTATTTTTCATCTGTTGTCCATGGACAGAGCTTCCAAGGCACCCCAAATATATACACATATGAAATAAAATTAATAAAAAATACATATATAAAATAACCACATAATTATTATATATAGCTAATTTGAAATCATACCTGAGCCACAGCTGCAAATTAAAGGAAAAATACAAATGGATGCAGGTATTGCCATATGATCAGCTATGATAACATCCCATCATGTGTTTACATTGCCTTCTGACATGAGCAGTGGGACGCTCCAATGGGAATAAATATTTAATGTACCGGTACTAGACTGTCAAAATTTGATTTTTTCTTTCTTTTTCAAGATGCATCCCCCAAAACATTTTTTTAAAGCGTGTATACATCGGAACTATAGAAAATTGTCAATGGCTCGATTTTCGCGTGTCGTGCTAAGTTTTTAATAAAGCATAGCAACATGAATTGTTAATGAGAGAGGAGAACATGAACCCTGGTGTCATGCATCAAAGTCAGAAGCATTAAATTGTCACTTTAACACTCTGTAGAAAGAGACCACTTTCCCTTCACAGCCGGTGAACACAAGCAAAGGGTTACAATCATGTTGAGGAGGCACATTCACCATGAATGGAAAGAAGACAAAGGAAAAACTATGCATGCACATCAAATTAAAATCTTGACATTGCTTTAAAAATGAAATAGAGGCTTTCAACAGACGTTGAGTTTGGTCAATTATTTTATTCATTTGTTACATTTTCTTATTTCTGTTGCAAGGACCTTTCTGGTATTTCTCGTGTTGCGTCACCCTATTGATCCTAATTCATGCCATCCATTGCTGTTGTGCCAACTTTGTACTTCTAAATCCTGCTTTCTCTTCTGTCCAATCATTTAACCATCTCTTGTGTAGCCTAAAGACAGCTCCATTTCTGTCTGCACCAGAGCATCTTTCTGCTAGGCTTCCCTAACACATCCTGAAAATGTACATATAAATGCCATCAGTGCCCACACGCAGCCAGATTGCCCCTGTCGAGCAAACACACTCTGCCCAGACATTCGCGCTTGCTTGATGCGAAGCAGACTTGAAAAGTGAGACAATTCAGAGACACTGCAACCCATGAGAGAGAGTCTCATGAAATCTTTAAAGGAGATGCGCTATTCTCTTGGAGACAGCTTTTCAGTTAAGTTAGCAGCTCGCTGAAAGCTGTTTTCAAATGTGTACACACAGGCCTGTATCCAGAGGATTTTCTTTTGTCTCGGTTTTGCAGGCTTGACAAATAAAAGCATTTATCAGTGTCAATGCACTAAACCAGGTGGTATCTAACTTGATTATGTGACTTAATCTTTGCACAATAACCCCCTTGGATGACGTGTTTTTGTCCGTTATTGGATGTACTTATCTATACAAATGTATGTATAGATTGAATTCAGTAAAACGGGATTCACTTTAGCGAAGGTCATTTAAAAATCATTGGCTTATTGTCTTATTTTGTTTTTTTTTTTTATCATGGAGAGGGTTGAAATAAATGAATTAATGGTGCAGGAAATACACAACATCTGCATCTCTAGCTCAGGAGCCTCATAATGAGGCACACATTGTTTTGATTGGTGTTGTGATTTTAAAATGATGTATCACATACTGTTTGTTGAAAGCATATATTTAAAATAGATGAACCTGCACAAATGAAGTCCCTCCCTGAGATCTTTTACCCATGACTTGCCTTGACACGCTGCACCGACCAGCATTACACCGGTAACTTAACAGCATCTTAAACCCTCCATCAACAGCTCCGCCGTCACATTGTAATGCACTCTACTGATTGTGTATATTTACACATTCGGTTGCTGTCATAGCTCCACGCATGATGTAGATGCATGAGCAGATAATTAGCATCTTACTCTCTCTGCCTCACATGCTGTCACAATGTTTGGCCTTACGTCTTGTTTTCCAGGTCAGCAACAGCCCCCCTCTCACCCCATTACCGTCTTTCTCGCTCAATTTTAATGTTTCTCCACAGGATCACTGTGTGTCTTATATAGTAATTGACCTAGGACCTTCGTCAACTGCTTCACCCATGCACAATTCTGTAAGGGGGGTATCAGACTCACTGTGCATGCATTTCCGCTGAGAGATAACATCATATTGGTGTGAACCAATATGAAGCAATAAAACAAGATGAATTGCAGATGGCTTCAAAGGCGACCTCCTTGGCTCTCGCGACACAAGTCGACATTTATCTCATAACACCACCTATTCTTCATCTATGCAATAGTAGTCGTAACCTATTTTGCATCTGCACAATGCTTTTACACATTCCTTTCTAGAATTAATTGATTTGTGTATATTGCAGTTAAATTAAATAGTCATACAAATTCTATGTATTCATAATTTTTACTAGAATAAAATCGTAAATAAATGTTATTAGAAGGGGTCGTCGACTTACGATCTATGCGACTCGAACGCAATGCATTGCTTTTTTTGTCAGTTTACAATGTGTTTTCACGACATACCGGAAAGCAAGCGAGCGTATCGCGTGGACAGTTTCTGCCGTCTCACCCACGATGTCTATGAAGAGGAAATAATCTTTCTAATCCTCATTTACAGAATCATGGCACAGCATAATATACTTACGGTAATTTAGCATGTTAAAGTCTGTTTATGACAAAACCCTCTTTTCTTTCTTCTATCTCTTTCTTCATATATTCCTTCCATGCAGAGCTGACGTAGCCAAGTGGACATGTTGAGTTATTGTGCTAGAGGCAGTGGTCCTCTGCTGTGTTTCACAGATGATCATTTCCCAATTCCACAGCCGTGGAGCGCAGGCCCGCGGTAATTGCTACGATGCATCCAGAAGCCAGTTCTTATCTGATGCGGTGACAAGAATGGAGCATATTTTATTGGCCTCACACCCTATGTGATTCAGTGGAGCTTGCATCATTTCCTGCAGAAGAGATGACCATGGTGGTGTCACCTTAGGGTGCTTGATGCTGATTGGATGCAGTGTAGCCTTGAGCAAATAAATCACTTCTCCTCTGTTCAGGGTAGAAACATACACCCTATGGGTGACCAACCATTCTCATCACTGAGAGACACACGAATCAACAAATACGCACACTCCGCTTAGCACAAACAATTACAGCGTTGATTCCCAAAGCGCTAATCGGAGCCAACACAAGCCACATGCAGCATTCTGGTGAGATCATAATTAAAACCCCTTGGCATATTATATGACACATCCCGGAAGAAGGACTTTGTGACTGCAAATATAAGTCAGACTAAAGCACTCCAGCTGCAATAAAAAAAAGACTCACATGCAGCATTTTCGATTAATAATTGTTAGATTTTATTGAAACACATTAAAGCATTATATGAAATAAATTGCCATGTCATTGATTTTGCAGGAATTTCACCAACTGAAGAAATTATGCTGCTCCTTTAACTTATAACACGCAATAGAGGTATCATTTCTAATCTATACATTACGTATGCGTTGTACATTATACATTTTTGTTAGAATCATTTTTTAAAGACATTTGATTTTAATGGAATAAAGACCCATATTTAAATTTGTAGCTTCGGTTTGATAAAAATCCTTTGATCACAAAAAGGAAATAAAACGAAGCATCTTTCAGCTTTAACCATTGCCATTGTTAATGAAACAGTTTTAAACAATAGATAAGATCACTTAAACGTTATCCTTTTTACAGCCACAATGAGAAATGAATATCTTATTAGTAAAGGATACACAGTCATATGCGTCTTCACCTTTGACAGCGACATATCTGTTCATTGTTTTGTGCAGTCTGATGTGCTTTTACACAACTAACAGACCCCGCATTGTCATTGTTAATGAACGGAGGACAGGTGACTGAATTGGAGCTGGGCATTTTGTCCCTTTTTTCTCATTAGAATTTCATAACCCTTAATTATTCACTTGTGAGAGCTCACATATCCCAGAAGGCAGAAGAGAGACAGACTGGCTGACCGCCACCGGTTTATATAGTCGTGACAAAAGATCAGGTAAGCCATATCACCCTGGCGACCCAGCTCCTCCCATCATCCTCCTGATGGGATTGTCTTGCACAGGGAATTACCACAGCCATAAAACACAGCTCTTACTGTACTTATGGTCCCACTGAGAAAGAGGAAACATTTTCTCGTATTCTTTTATAACTTTAACCTATTGATGCTACTCTCAATTAGTCCAGGACAGAGCTCTTGGGAGCTAATAGATAATAAATGAATGGTGTAAAAGCTGTAAGAAGTCACGGCTCACGTTACTTTTTGAAATCTACAATTCTACAGTTGTTGCTGAAGATTTCTTTTGTAGCCTCCCATGTCAACATGATCAGAGAGGACAGCTTTGTCTGTGTACTATTTATTCCTACAAATATGATTTTACACTCACAAACACACCCACAGCAAAATATGTGTGGTGGACGACAGAGGGAATGAGAGTAAAGGCCAAAAGAAAGAAAACACAGATGAACAGCTGCCAAACATGCCTAAAGAATTAAATTGCTTTCTTTTCATCCCTCTCTCACAGCATGAACTAATATTAAAAGATCATTCTTTTGGATTGGTTTTGGGTTTTTTTTATCCATGAGTTCTTCTTGTTAACACTTTCTTTTTTTCATCTAATCACAAAAGATTATCCCTGTATCTGAAAGGTTTACCATGGATTGAAAGTGGCAAAAAAAGAAAAAACAAGGAAAAAGCAAATTCAAAATAAAACATGTCGAAGACATGAAGATAATTATTACTTGTATACTTATAACTGAAATTGCTTGTAAGATTAAATTGAACTTTTACTCAGTACTATAAAGCACAAAAAAATTAAAATGCCATTGTACACAATGTGTATAGGGAAGTACAATGAGACAGTTTGTGAAAGATCATGCCTATTTACTGCAGGCGTGCCACTAATGTTTTTTTCCCCACCAAAACACATTGAGACTTAGACTCCACCAGACCTCTGTCAGCGTGCTGTGGTATATACCACTGAAACATAACAGAAGTCCTTTAAATTATGACAGAGATCTGAGTCTCATGTCTCATAAATAGAACCAATATCCTAATAATTTGAAGAAAACAATTTGAACTTGCTGGCCTCCATACATCCCGGTGCCACCTCTCCCACGGGCAATCAGCAAGTCACTCACAGCAAGGTGTAATGCATTGTGTTATGTTTGTGTCACAACCAGCAGTAAACTTTCCAGCAATTTGTGCTACATTATCTCTTCTATGGGATTTGAACAACAAAGGCAAGGCTATGGTGCTCATGGACATAAGCGTCTTGGACACCCCTGACCCTGACGTTGGCACACCGGTTGACCTTCATTGAACCACTTTGACAGGTACTAACAGAGTTGGGACACACAACTTCCTACATGTCTGGGCAATAGTGTGAAGGAGAGTCCATTGTTCTGCTCTAATAGTATTTCTAAGTACATCATTTACACTTCAAGCCTGCTTGCTGTGTTGATTGAGGGGGTTTGTGACAGCATATAATTTCCATAATTGTGTATTATTTTCCTGGTGTTCTTCTCTCAGTGGCGAGTGTGTTACTGGGATTTTTCTTCTGTTGCTATTTTTGTGCTGAGACAACCCCACCTTTATCACTTCCACAAAATACTGAGCCGGGTTCTCGTTGTGCCTCTCTGATCCCTTGATGTTCCAATCAATAGCAGCTTTTCAGACTCATTTTATCTTCAGTCTTCTAGTAGATGGAACTCTGGAAATATCTTCCAGAGTATCAGCTGGAGAAAGCTACAGCTACAGAACCTGGTACTGTACTGCTCACAATAGCGGCCTACTAACTAAGGAACCCATTAAGGTTCTAGAGTACCGTATATCTTTGGGGTCCCTGAAAGACATTCTGGAACATTATTGACTGACTAATGAATGAGAATCAGAAATTCACATAAAGAGCTCTAACGTATTCGCTGAGGACTTCCGTGGTTGTGGACGAGGAACTGGTGGGAGATTCAAAGAATATTGAGCTTTAAAAAATTAAACTTGCATTTTAAAACTCCTTTGAAGCAAAGGAGTCCTGAAAAGGTGCAGGCTGTGCTCATTGTTGGCCTATTGTTGCTATGTCACTCAGTGTCACACACATCTTTTGAACGATGCCCTTGGATTGCAGATGTAGTGCTGGTTCCTGTTTCCAGTTAAGAGGATGGAAGGAGGCTTTTTTTATTTGCTAAAGAAATCACACTTTTTATTGCGTTCTTTAAAAAACTGACAGGTTACTGGGAACAGGAATCTGTTTTGTTTGATTTAATTTGGCTTTTTTCATCCACACAGATAACACAAAGGCTATCTTTAAATGTACTTATATTGGCTTAATATTTTTGTGGTTAAAATTTGGCTTTTGGTGAGAATAAAGATGAAAGAATATTGGAAAAAGAGAAGAATCATAGAGCTAAATCCCTACATACTCTTCCGTCAGGAGTGCCAGAGATGGGTGTCTCCTGTCTACTGTATAAACCTTTCATGAGGAGGGAGGAAGAGAATGTGGCTTCAACAAAATGAAGAGATGCTGCCCAATCAAAAATGGGACAAAGGAGACTTGAAAACTTGCCGGACGCTCAGTAGTAGGCAAATTAGAATAAAATCCAGATACTCTCAAAATTTGTTGCAAAAGATTCCAATAAATTAAATCCAGTTGTAATATCAGATCAGTTTTGTGTTTTCTTTGGTCCTGCTTACAAACAAACAGATGTTAGTAAAATCATAACCTCCACATTTAAAACAATGTTTAACTATTTAGTTTCATTCCTTTCAGTATTAGCAACTGGTGGAATCAAAGAAGTCTTGCTTTCACTGTAATTCGTGACTTCATTTTGCCCCAGCTGTTCGTTGTGTTTGCTTCAGTCAGCCTGGTGTAGCAGATGTTGCTATATGGGCAGTACCGCATGGAAAATTGCAGCTTTCATGGAGGGAATTATGTATTATTTGTGACTGTGGATGGGTGTTTTTTTATGGATTTGCTTTCCTCTACAATGGTGAGACCAGTTATTTTTAAGGAAAATGTGAGTTGGCCACTTTCAGAGGTTGTTGTTTTTTCACTGCCTCAAAACGTGCACAACTGGTGCAACAGAGAGGCTAATATCTAGTTTATAACTATTCTGATGTTCCAGAAATATTTACAGTCCAGCTAACTCAGCCAATTGTGTGTGGTTAAATTGATAATCTGTGGTGCTGTATTACAAGCAGTAGAATGCGGAGGAACAGACTGGCTGGGCTGTAATTTGTACTCAGCTTCAGGTCAAACATCCTCAAGCACCATATTAAGTAATCTAGCTAACTCCCGACACGGTGCCTCCTCCGTGAGGGTTTCCTTTCTCTCTGCTCTTGTTGCCTCTGTGCCAATGAGCATGTCTGTCTCAGGAGGGGGCTTATCATGGGGGTGGGGGTTTGCAGCTTCTCACCTGTCACTTATCTACAACCAAGATCTGCTGCATTTAGCCGTGGCTTCATCTTCACTAGAACTTGTAGTCATTCCCAGGGGTATCCTTCACATTCCTGCTCAGCTAATGGTTGTTTTCCCAAGAGTGTAGTTTTCCAGCTCTTGCCTGACACCCGGGGCACACCCGGGACATGTCACCAGCGCATCGTGGGGCCACACATAGACAGACAACAACTCACACCTATGGACAATTTGGGCTGATCAATTCACCTACACAAAAAGTGAAAAAGAAAAATCAAAGAAAAGCCAAAAGAGTAAAAACAGTAAATTAAATATATTTCAGCATTTGTTTTAAAAGGAAATTATGGCTGATAAGCGACATAACTTTTTAATTTGAAATCAAAGTGCAAAATTCAAGGTTAATTTATTTGTCAAATCAAAACACCAGGTTGCAAAATATAAGATGCAACTTTTATTCCCTTTACACATTCGGGACAGTTGTTCAAGTAATTTGTTTTTATAATAGTTTAATAGCCAGCAAATAATTAATACTGACATGTTATGTATTGCTTTCCATAAATTAATTCCCTGGGCTGATTTTGGGTGAGTGAAACCACTGTGTCTGTAACATAGGGGAGAGATGGAAAGGTCTGTGCTGCACAGACGATAAATAAAAGCTATATCTCATCTGTTTCAATATTGTACAAAGCTCCCAGGCTCATGCCTCCCCAATACCTTTACAGCAAAATAGATAAAAATGAGATACCCTTTAAGTTCCCAATAGATAAATGCTTGGTTAAGCATCCTCTCAACCAGTATATTGTTGGCTGGAAAAGAAGATTTAACCGATTTAAAAATAAGTTTATACTATAGCTCTCCGACTGAAAGTGAGATGGGTATTTATACTCTCGATTATCCATCAAGTTACGGCTCTTTCCTGTTTCGAGGATGCAGGGAAAAAAAGAGCACAGCACAGTTTCTTGTGTCACCCTCTATCGAGGTCGGCCTGAGGCATTTCTGTCACATCTGATAACATGATTTCGGCGAAGCGCTTGCCAAATAAAAAGACTTTTCCCTTGGTTCTTTTAGCTGCTTATCTATTTCTATGTGTCTTATGTTGAGGCTATTTAACAATCGACAAAATTGATGTGATATCTCAGCGTCTTGGTGAAAGTGCAATCAATATACGATACGCTAGAAACAATAAATCTTACAAATCACAGTTTGTGTCATAAAACAAATCTGCAGCCTACATAATACAACATTTATTGCTAAATAGTGATAATAGGAGGAAGCAAAGCAGAAGAGGATGAAGAAGTACGCTGCAATAAGTTCAGAAAATGAAATTAATATTATTGGACTTTTTATCTGCGAACTTTCAATATTTCCAAGAGGGAGACAAATCTGCTGGCATTAAAACTATAAAGATGTGAATAGAATGCAAATCAATTAATTTAAGTTACAGAACTTAATGCCAGAATATTTTATGCAGTTTGAGAGATGAGCCGTCAGCCCGTCGCCATGGTGATTCTGCACCGAGCCATTGGAAGGCAAAAGTAAAATGCAAGATATATTGAAAATTATATTTTTGAGTTGTCTAATATATAGAACCTGAGATCCTTGCAATGCATTGTTCTGATGCTGCTCTCTTGGATTTGAATTGACTTTATATTTAAAGTCAGAATCCCAAGTATAGCCAATGCATGTTTGTAGACAATGAGAAAATTTTAAATTCTCATAACATGGGACAAACATCAAAATACATCCCCAGCTCCCGATGTATGCAGTATTCTAAAGCTTTATTTTACTGGCAACGTTATTGCTTAAAATAAAATTCCGGCAATAAAGTACAAGTTTGATATTGAGTTCCTCTTCCTGTTCCTTATGTACGCCTTAGAGACAGTGGCTCTGAGGAAAAGACAGGAGGTGGAGCTAGAAGTGGAGGAGCTGAAGATGCTGAGGCTCTCCTTGGGAGTGACCAGGTTGGATAGGATTAGAAAATGAGACAATGAGAGGAACAGTGAAGGTTGGACGTTTTGGAGACATGTCCAGAGGAGAAATGGGGACTACAGTATATCAGTAGAAGGATGCTGAGGATGGAACTGCCAGGGAACAGGGCTAGAGGTCGACCCAGGAGAAGATACATGGATGTAGTGAGGGACGACATGAGAGTGGCTGGTGTTGGGGATGACGATGCAAAGGACAGGGGGAAGTGGAGAATGTTTATTTGCTGTGGCGACCCCTTACGGGACAAGTACAGTAGTAGTAGTTCATCTTGTCCTGGAGGACAGATGTGTTTTACTGCTCTGACTATATAACATGAAATGCCACCAGGTCACTTTTTTAAAAGCTGTGACTAAGAGAAGGATAACACTCCAATGGCCACATCTGATGACACGCACCCACACACATACTCACCCCTAGCAGCCTCTGTGGGTGGAAGCATGATGAAATATTAATTGTTACTAATGGTTCTTACATTTTCATGTATGTCGGATAGGTGCAGAAACATGGATGACAGGTACTAGAGTATATGTGGTGAATCATTAATATTCATCATGAATACTAGATGGTGCCTTCATTCTGTGAAGTGTTACTAATATCCCAGTTAGAGCCTTTGGGTGCTTTGATCAGGATGTCATTCTATCCTCAAAAGCTGTAAAAGCATGCAGACAAGCCTTAGACAGTCCCTTTTTTCCACACAAGAAATCTTTTAGAGCCTTTAAATTTTGCAGTGGGTGGTCAGCTCTGAATCTCGTGAAAAGGGAGATTATTTTTCCAAGCATTCTAAGCTTCCCATGCACTCTTTCTGTATTTAGTCCTTGGTGGGATTCTTGATTAACTTTAACCCTTCCTTAGCCACCAACAGCATGGACTAACAGCTATGGCAGCAATTGCTAGATGTCAAAAACATTATCAGATTAACAGCCTTTGCTGTCCATATTCCTGGACAAGAATAGTCCCATGGCAGCACGCCAAGGGGGGGGCATGATGGAGCAGATGGCTACTCCGTTGATCTCTAGACCTGAGCTTTCCAGGTAGACAATGCTACAGGTGTGACAGCATGTCTGAACGATTCCCAGTTGCAGACAACCCCCCCCCCCCCCCCCCCTCATTACCCCTACTCACTGATACACAACGGCTCCTTGATCTCTGCCTGCAGTTCTCTGCATACGTAACATTTGCTCTCTTGTCCATCGGCATTGTTTTACTTTCCTTTGATCCCATTCACTTCCTGCTCCCCTTGTTTACCTCCATCCAAAGATCGATTAACTTGGTTCCCAAGGCCAGATGAAGGGAAGTCGAGTTGAAGTCGTTTGACGTTTGAAGCTAAATGTTATTGTCAGCATTCAGAAATGCTCACGATGATAGTGTTAACAATGGACACCCCAATTCAACAATGCTGATTGGATGATGGTGCTGGGTGATTATTCCAATTTTACCCTGTGAGGGAAATAAAATTGTTCTACCGCATTCCACAGAAATCCATACAATAGCTAACTTGACATTTATTTAATAAGAAAGGCAGCCAATTTGAATGTTTGTACCCAGTTTCGTAGCAAACACTTCAATAACTGCTGAGGTCATTTAGAATCAAAGTGATGAACAAAAGATGAGACAATGCCATCTACAACAAATGACGCTATGATTATAGCAACACTTACTCTCAAATTATCTCAAATGTGTACAACCAACTAGTGTGAGCACACAATGGTAGGGCTGATCATATGTTCTTGCTTTTCTACTTCATACCTTACAAAGCAGCGTTACGGGGCATGCAAGCACACAAGAAAAGGCAATGCAATTCAAATGCAGAGCTGTCTTGATCCTTTAAGGCTATATTGTGTGCAGAACACTATCCCGTAAAATATCCTGGGGCCGATTTTCATGCTGGTGCAAATCAACTGCAGTGACCTTTCACTAGGGATGTGTCAAAGGCATTGGTTGAAAGTAGATATTTTCTGAGCTTACGCTCACTTGGAGATTGTATTATTCCCTTTACACCAACACAAGCAAAACATGGTAGAACATTGAAGTTTTAGGAGAATTAATGCAACTGGTTTGATCTGCATAATTGAAACCAACACACAGTTTATTTTAACCAAGCCTTTCACACCAAACATGGGGGCGATCCAAATACATATGACCCTTTCCCCGGGCCCTTAGGTGAAGGGGTATTAAAGTTTCTGTCGCTCATAACATAAAATATTTGTGTTGCATTTACACATGGAATGTTCTGGTTGCAAACAAAACTTTAGTCCAGGCACATATTTTACATTTATCTGCAGTGAGCGTTTGAATCATGAATTTCTATGAGTCTGACTGAGCAAGAAAGGAGTGACTGAACGGAATGGAAAGAAAGGGGTCAGGAGAAGCCTGCAGGAAGCAAAATGGGTATAAAAATCGCACTGAATATTAAATGAAAAATAGCAAGCATAGAACATTTAGAAAAATAATGTTTCCAAATATTTATTTTTTTCTGATGGTTTGACTGTGGCAAAAGTACAGTATGAAACATTAACCAATTGTTTCCCCCTTTTTATTGTTCTTGCATTTATCCTTACATTTAATTAGTCTCTGGAAAACACTAACAACTCAAGCTCTGCCCGGCACCCCTGTGCATAATATACTATGATATTAAAGTGGGTTTTTGTACACTAAGTAGTTCCGAAGAAGATTTGGAAATGGTACTACTTACCTACTTTTAAATGACTAACAATGCTAAACTAAATTGTCCGTATAGGCGTGAACTATTGCAGGAATGATTGTTTGTCTATATGTGAACCTGGGATGAGCTGGCGACTCTTCCATGATGTGTCCTGCCTCTTGCCCGTAGCCAGCTGGGATAGGCTCCAGCCTAATACACGGAACGTATTTTAGATAAACGGCTGAAGACGAGGTAATTACGATTATCTTGTCTTCAAGAAGATGAATAAATGAACAAAGAATGTGAAAAAATAAGACTGCATGAGGTTTGTAAGAGTCTCATTATTTTTTTAAATTACAAACCAGGGTTCTGTCATTTTGCACAATCTTATTGACTGTTAACACACAGCAGTAACTAGCAGAAACTCGTCTTTGCCTTTTTCAGTTCAAGATTAATTCTACTAAATAAAATGGTGCCTTATTTCAGTAACCTCTTGTATCCCACTTTCAGCCTCCAAAAGATGATTTTCTCTTTTCGCCCATGGCTATTCTTTCTAAACCCTTAGATATGCTCATATTAAATAAGGAGAAAATTGAGTTCTGTAACATCCAGCTGGGATTCTTAGAACCTGCTTCGGCAAAATCTTTTCTGTGAAGGACCTTTACCAAATACATATTTGCACACCTTGGAAATTACGTTGAGAAAAACTTAAAATGTGAAAATAAGTATGTTATCAGAATTGACTGATGCTATGCAGCGAGCATCTAGCTGTTAGCTTTTAGGTGCTTGACAAAACAGCCGAGCACGCTGATAAAGTTAAACTACTTTTTTTTTTTTTTATTCCTTAAAAGGAATGTTTGCCCCTTCGCTCCAGGTGAGTCTGACGGTATGGGCCAGTTAAGAAAAGAGATGAGAAAGACGAGTAGTCTAAGCCGTTTCATTAACGATCCAATTAACTTGTTTAAAATATTTCAAGACTTCAGCCAAGACTCCCGTGGCAAATGAAGTGGACAGAGAGGGTCAGGAAGAGACAGGTTCCTTTTTCATTTAATTCATTTTGCATTTTCAGCCTTCTTATTTTGGATTTTTCTTACTCGTGTACAATTCTGGGTGGGTTGGGGGCGAGGGACTTCAAAGACTGAAGCACACAGTCACTATTTATTTTATCTTCAGTTAATAAAGCCACCGTAGCATCTCTTTAAAAGGATCCTTTTGAATTCTGAATGTCCATATTGACAGATAAGTTGTAAAACTCCAACCACTGTATGCAAACCTCTGTGTGTATGGTATCATAGTTGAATCTCTTATCTAAATGTATTTTGTTTCCTCCCCACCGATCAGCAAAACACCCTGCTGCTGACTGTAAGCAGATAACAGGGATGGTGTAAAGATCTGAAGGTCATGACTTTAAATCAAAGGTTATGCTATTTAATGAGGTCTACAAGGCTGTGTTAGACGTAAATACAATACCTTGGATCCAAAATTCACACAGACCAACACAGACTGTGGTTTAAAAGTGGAGGCAAGTAAGGGGCAGAAAGGAGGGAATCAAACACTGTAATGACATCTGAGCCCATCTAAGTCTACCTTTGTAACGCCCCTGTTGAGAATGAAATGTGCTATAGCCCTCCATCTGCATAGATGCATGCGAAAACCAAAATGGCAAAACCAGTCCAGGACAATGCAAATGTGTAACCATGGCAGCACAGGACCACCACACCCTGCTTCTCCAACATTTTTTCACAGAATGATGATAAAAACAAAAGTGTTTTCATGACTGTGTTTTTTGTTGAAAATACATATAATTGGTGACAACTAGCCCAAAAACAGGCTTGTTTATTGAAATGCGTTGATTATTTTAATGAAATGCTTTTTATTCCAGATCATTTCTTTCAGTGAGGACTGAGCCTTTAAAAAAATAAAAATACAGTTTCTTTCTGGATGAAAAGACACGTCTGTCTCTTATCAAGTATTAGCCTGCTTCTGCTTAACTGACACAACGAGACACTGAGCTAAATGGCCTTTCCACACTACTGCATGGTGCTGAGAGGAATCTCTGTGACATCTGGGCCAGAATGAGAAACCTCATTTTATTAAATCCCCCCCAGCGCCGCAGTGGTTTGTCTTCCTGACAAGTTTCCGTCTCTAACTGAACAGCGGCACCACCTGCTGCACCTGTCAGAGACGGTGACACTAGTTCATCTGCTATCGCATCAAACACACTGGCCAAGCTGCTGCTGGCCTGGTCCTGTTGGAGCTGTCTGGCAGGTGGTTCTCCTGATCCTCCTGCTTGTCTGCGTCCCCCTACAGAATTTCACTACACCTCCAGCATCACCATCTCCTTGATGCCTCCTTTTCTTGTGTCTAGGTGCATGCATATAGAGTACTGAGGTTTAATCATGTGGACATTGTCAACGACCGACAGGTATGCTCTCTCCTGCATTAGTGCGAGCAGGGTTGTTACCAGGGACAGTTGTGGAGTGAAAAAAGAATGTGTCCCCTCGTTGGCAGCACAAGGGAGTGGAGGAGGAAAAGAAGTGGACAGAAGTCAGTGCCCTCGTCAACAACATTGTGCAACACCCAGCAACTCTGATTTTATTTTTGGTTGTTATTTTAGTACAAATAAAAAAAAACACACACACACAAGGACAGCTGTGGCCAAAACATGTCTCCTTTTTGTGTGTGGATGTTTTTCCACATTTGATATAGCATAATAGAAACGGTCAATTATGAATATTGATATTGATGATAAATTCTTTAGATGTGGATTTGAGTCTTTTCAAAGTTTCCCATCCTTCCCAGAAACTTAAGCAGGTAACAAGGACAGCTTGCATTGCCATGCAATATTGCTTTTTCACTTACAAGAACAAAAAACAAAGAAAAATGCTCCAATGTTTTCACTCGGCATACACATTGTGATTTCACAGTTTATATATCAGAGCTCTTCACGACCAGTGGAACAGATAGGAGGCAATGGTTCCACTCAGCAAATGGCAGATAGTGTTTGACATTTATTCAGGGGCCTTGCAGCGTGAAGGTTATCGGTGGAATTGGTAAGACTTGTGCCGTATCTGATGTCTTTCTCTCTCGGAAGTCATGCATTGGAGTTGAAAGGCATGTCTCTACTTTTATTTCGATATCGGCTTCATTCTATTTTATCGCGCTGGCAAATGGCTTTAAGGCCGCAGGAAACATATTTTATCAAGTGCAATTACAGTTTTGTGATGATTTGACATTTGCAATTTTGCTGTATTTTGGTTATTTATCTGATAACCAACCAACTCTCAATAACTGGATATTACATTTATTTCCTGTTGTCTGTCTCTCAGTCTAAATGTTGGCAGTACTTGGTTTAAATTAATTATTACAATATGAAAAGCATATTCAGTATGGCTGTTCAGTAAGGAGATACTCACCTAGTCTCGTTCTCTCGAGTGTTTTATGATGAGCATGTATCAGAGTGACTTATTTTAAAAGTGACCTTAGTAAATATCTTGCTACTCTCATCTCTACAAGTTATGCCAGTTCCTGTGCCGGTTCCAAGTGTCAAGTCCTCAGAACTTTCTGGTGTGCATGGACTCCAAAAGGTCATGGAGCCATTTAAACTGTGCAAATGACAGAGTGAAAATTAGAGATTAAATCTCTGGCCGCGAATTTCAGAAGCTGAGGGATAAGGTCATCGTGTGCTGCTGTGTTGAATGTTACTTACGCAAAGGAAACATGTCAAGTCTTTTCTGTTCCACAAATGGAATGGAATGCATTACTCATGAATGAAAAAAATGTAAGTAAATCCCCCTGTTTCAACAACTACCCAATCAATCATCAGTTGAGTCCTTCAGCAGCATATAGTACTGAAAAACTTAAATTAAAACTGTGTGTGTGTGTGTGGGGGGGGGGGGGTCATGCTGTTCGATAACCAAAGAAACACACAGAAAACAAATGAAAGTCATCACTTCACCTATTTTTTCAGATATCTGCATAACGAATATCTTGCAGTGTTGGCAGAATCATTAAGATGAGGTTATTTTGGGATGGCTGTGATGAATACAGACGCAGTAATAATAGTAGTTTAATTAATTCAGTCTGTATCAGGCATTTCAGGGGATTAACTTTGGAGTACAGGAATGGATTCTGAATCATTAAACAAATGTTTAACTGTAAAAGATGTGTTAAAACATTAAAATACAGAGAAAGGAGATCCTGCACAAATAATGTCAGCTATCAAATAAAGTCAAGAGGATGCAGTACAAAAAACAAAAAAAGAGAAATGTCCAGGATGCAGCTGTATCCTGCTGTTCTGCCCCTCGTTTGTTCTTTGTGCCGGTTAGACCCTGAAATTTGAACCCCATATTTCTATACTCATGTACTGCAGTCATATAAACACAAGCATTACAGATACATTTTCATGAAGGTGTTAGTTCGGCACAGCGGCACCTCATCCATGCACAAAGGCTTCAGCTTGGAGTGACACAGCAGTAGATCAGAGTCTCCCGCCACCATTCTATTTTCACACTGTTCTTTTGGTCTTCCTCACCTCACCACTGAGTCCAACTTCCCTGCCCCCAAATGAGTTAGGAATTACTGCATTTATTTTTATTTTTTGGGACATTTAAGTTAGCGTGAGTCTATTCATCTGTTAGCATTCCGATTTTTCATGAGATTTTCCATTGAATAGTGAATGTAATTCACCCATAATTATAGATGTAATCACTGGACATGGCAATTAACAGATTTTTTTTGCTCAACATAGTTGATCACGGTAAGACTGAAATGTCTATTATGTCAGCCAAAACATATACAAAGAGTATAAATATAGGAAAGTACAACAGTAAATGCAGTGATACTTTAAAATACTTGGATGAAATAGAAGTTGTCAAAGCCAAGAAGAGATCATTTATTTCCTTTCAGCTCTTGGCTATTTCTGATACACCAGAGACATCTAATGCTCCATAAGAACACATTGTTCTAGGACATTTTGAACCTTAGATCAGTGTTTGGTGGAGCGGGAGTAACAAAATGAGGGGGTGCGAAAATCACAGTTGGTCTGTGGCTGTATGGGACATGTGTGCAATGTGCGTGTGTTATGCACAAATGCACTGCAATGTTCCTTTCAAAATCAGTCAAAGTTTGATAAAAACAAGAAATGTCTCGATCACAGCACTCTCGTATTATAAAACAGGGATGTTAGCCGCCTCAGGGAAGAGGTCAGTTTTCGTTTGATGGAGAGATGTTTGGATTTTACTTGAAACCGTGTTTCTCTTGGGGTTGATTTGAAGGACAGTAACTGTAAAACTGATTGGCACATGTAACATCTCCTTTGCTTTCGAAGTGCAATCCTGTAATCTATCTTCAGACTGTAAAAATATTTTTTCTTTGTTACCAGTCAGTCAGTCTGATGAAATCCTGGTGAAATATATCCTTTCTATTTTCTTTGGAAGAAAATACTCGTGTTTTATTTTGTGTTTTTGCTATCAGAGTATATGTCAGCAGTTTTCTTATCTAACGAGTTTCTGACACTGTTGCGAAGGATTTTGCAGTGAAGTAGGCCGCGCTGCAGATAGTGCTGTGAAATAGTTTCTCATCTTGCAAGCTAGTAAGTGTCACGCCTGACTTGTGAACTACATTGCTGTTATTAAGAAGATGAGGATGACTGGAATTCTGAAGTGCAACATGCTCAATAGCTGTGAATGTTGACATATGGTCATTCATTAAATTGTGTCTTGTTTTAACATTTTTAGTTTGTTGGAATTTGCATGCCACTTTTCACAGTTGGTAGAGCAGGTCATCCAGTGACCGATAGGTCACTGATTCAAATCCTGGTTCTGCTTGCCTACATGTCGAAGTGTCCTTGGGCAAGACACTGAGTCATTGTGCATTGCTGAAGTCAAAGCTGTCTGAGAAGACCACTCGGGGAGCAAGTGGTTTTCTTATACCAATTAACGACAAAGCATAGACACGGCAGTTTCCCCGTTAGAGTGCAGCACTTTAATGGTTACATGCTCTTAAACATATGCAGGTGGTGCAGTGACATCTTCAAACATTCAAGAATTCCCTTTAAAATGTGAAAAAAATTTGCAAGGCTTTGCAAAAAATTCTGTATTGTGTTGTAATAAGTTAACAATTACAGCAAAACATTTTTGTACGCAAATTATACGCATTATATTTACTGTAAACATTTTGTATGACAGGATAATGACAATTTACCATTCAAGATATTTTCCACAGACTATGCAGGCCCAAAATATAAGCCAAGCGTAAGTACACATCATTTTTTTTCCTCTATTGCCTTTCCTGCAGCTCTTCTCTAAGCAGGGGCTCCGATTCTACAATCAAATGTCTTGTACCAACCACATTTACTACTACTACGTACTGATATAGAATATATGGAGAGGAATTACACATTTCCCAGTTATTTTAATATAGGCAGAGAGTGGCCATTAGGGACAATGCACATTAAGACACTTTCACACCCATGGTTACAATTTTCCTATGTCTCTCGAGAAGCACTTAAATCCACCACTTAGAGTTGCACTAAGATTAAAATCACTTTTTGTGATTGTAATAGAAATATTGGGTAACTATATACAATCATGCTTTAATGACTACACATTTAAAGCGTTGCTGCCGTGATTAAGCATTGCCTGCAGCATTGCCTTTTATGTGGATTTTGCATGTCGTCACCATATCCATTTCCTCTGAATAAATAGTTTCAGACTGCCCAAAGTCGACACATCTGCGAAATGTTGGTGATTCCATCTGAAAATAAACCATTGCTGTGATTTGTACTTAAGTACCCTTAAGTACCGCTGTCCAAAGTGCTTAATAGTAATTCATATTAGGAAAACACATAATAGTTAATTAGATATTTCATTTTGGATTCAATTGCATTTAGCTTCAATGTCTTTGCACCTAACAAAAGGTACTTAGACACATAAGGTAGTAAAGTCTCTAAAATGTATCTAAGTGGGGGGTAAAACTCTTGAAAATGCTCCCATCCTCTACAGTAAATCTCAATTTAAGCAGTTGTAGGTCACTTAGTTCTGCTCCAATTCCTCTTAATCTCCTTATAGCTAATCAGGTCCATACTTTTTGATGTTATCTCTGTGTGTGCCTTTGTTTGCTCTGAAGGTTAGACACTAATGAAATATTTTAGCCTGCTAAAGGGAATTCATCCTGTTTTGGTGTTTGTTTTTGTATTATATTACACTTTTCAGCAAACACAAATGCCCTCAGTGGACGCCATTATTGTACTTTGTGCTTTTTCTCATCTCCATCTGGTGAAAGTTTTAAATCCATTAATGTATTCTGTTCTATTTATACTTTTCTCTTTGTCAGGACTCATATTTTCCACCACGTTCACCTCATTTTATTCTTACAATTTTGCATTAAGATATATTGAATGCTATTATCTGTCTCTGATCAGTCTTTCTTTTGTTTCCTTGCTTTTCTTTACCTGACGTTATAGCTTTTCTTATCGTTCCATTGCCACGCTATGTTCAAATTCGTCTTCTGCAAGTGTATGCATGTTATTGTCTGACAGATCCTGAGTTTGAGGTTGCTTTGGCCACCAGGAGCTTTGTGCTCCTCATGGCTGGGGACTATACAAGGAGGTTGACAATTCCCTGCTAATAATTTCTTAGTCTCTTTCAAGTGTCTCCCTAATTTGGACTAGTTATGCTGTTATCACTTTGATGGAATCAGTGGGTAATTGTGGGAAGTTATATTTTCCACCACCACCTTTCCAGAGCCCAATGAGCCTCCATGTTTTACTTAACATGGACCGCGTTTCGTTAGTGTCTCAGCCATTTGACCTCTGTCTTTACAGTCTTGTTTCTGGGGAAACACAACAATGTAAGACCGACTAAAATCATATTCTGCCAACAGCTCTAATTGAGATGAAAAAGCATAATGCTCTCCAACAAGAGCTGTCCATAGTTTAGAAAGTTCACTTCACAGTATACAGTTGATTTATTATGTTCATGAGTCTAGGAAATATATTATGTCGAACTATCTTCTCCCTATATGTGGATGCACCGTTTCCTCGAAAGATCATGGACATTGGGTTTCTTGTTGGAGATCATGGAACACTAAAAACAGATCATTACTACAGACAATGTGGCCCACAACCGGTTCAACAACAGCGCTGCGCGGTAGAAGCAGCCATGGCTCAAGGTTACCATCGGTCACTTCATAAAGCCTTTTAAAACAAGAGAAAAAGCCAGAGTTACGGTAACACAGCTGTATCTGGTTGAACGTGTTCAGAGTTAAAGGCCTACAAATGGCGGCGCTCTAATGGCATCTTACAACAACAGCGCTGCGCAGTAGAAGCAGCCATGGCTGCTTCTACTGCGCAGCGCTGTTGTTGTAAGATGCCATTAGAGCGCCGCCATTTGTAGGCCTTTAACTCTGAACACGTTCAACCAGATACAGCTGTGTTACCGTAACTCTGGCTTTTTCTCTTGTTTTAAAAGGCTTTATGAAGTGACCGATGGTAACCTTGAGAAGAACGATGAGTCATAGTCTGCTTTATAGCAACACTCAAAGCAACAGCACATTACTTGCTTAAATTGAAGCATCGTGTTTAACTCTAGGAATTTATGCCTCTGATTGTTTTCGATTATTTCCTGTCCTGCATCTCTCTTTGGGGATGAACTGCATGTATGATATAAGATACCAGGCATTTAACACAGACAGGGCCTTCCTACACTAAATGCTATGCAAGCGGCCCAGTGTTATATCAGTGGAAATGTCTATCATGTATGTTACGAAGAATGACACCAATTACATTTGGCGTAGTGGTTAGAGCTGTCACTTCACAGCAAGAAGGTATACTGGGTTCAAGTCAATTCAAGTCGATTGAGGGTTAACGAGCAAGGCATGACAGTGACAAACAGGCACAGACAGAATCCTGGACAGAGGATTGAGATGAACAGCAAACAGCAGCATGAGGAAACAAAAAAAGGGGACCAGAACAGACAGCAGAAACGGGCCCACTGGGCCACCCCCTCTTTAGATATTATTAATACAAACCAGTAGGGTCATCCTTGATTCCTGCCATTTGCTTCTGTCCCAGCACCAGCAGGACTTTACTTCTCCAGTGCACATGAACTCAGATGACTCCGACGAAATATACTGATTAAATCTCTTGTCTGGAATTTTCAGACGCTGAGCAAAAAAGGTCAGAAAGTGTGCTGCTGTTTGAATGTTCACTGCGTAAGGGGAAATATGTCACTTTTACATAACTATCCCCGACCGGATTGCAATCAGCTGCAGAGGTCAACTCGTATGGAATAGCGTCTCATCTGTACTTTGCAGTAACTCCTCATTTAAGGCGCTTATAAAGGCCTTAAATAGCTTTTCTGGGTTAGCACATGTACTTTTCTTTTCGGTTGTAGTTTCTGTAAAGAGTATGATACTGTCGACTGAATTTGACTGTTTTCTTACAGCATTTAGAATGCAGCCTCACACCAATGTCTGTTATATTTTTTAAATATATTTGTAAATTTGCTGTGGGATTTAAGCTTCCTTGCTATAATATTATATAAGCCTTTACTACTCCTTATTTGCACAAATAACTCCATGTACTATCCGCACCCTATGACCAGGATAAAGGGTGCAAACAAGAAGATCCCTCTTCCTAATTGAGAAGAGGGATCGGTATATGTGGATGAAAATCTAAGAGTAAGAAACTCACGAATCACTTACCAAAAAGGATAGAAATGACAAGTCATGCTACTTTACAATGAATGATTGAAAGAAAGGCATGCACAAAAGAGGAATATTGCTCTCAGTACACCACTAAGCAAAGACGTGTATTGGTACTGCACATAGCTGCAGGAATTAAAATGCATTTATTGGAACTAAAATGCATATCAGGAATCATTTATAGCCAATAAACTCTCAAGAAAATAGATATAGTAGAAATTCCTCCCACTCACACATCCCATAAGAAGCAATTTCCATTCATTCATCAAGAAAACCTAATTAAACTACCAGTGTAGTTATCATGAGAATAAATGCACTAATTAGAAATGACCACAAAATGTTGAGTGAACAATGTTGTGACTGCTCATTGATGATGATGATGATGAATATATTTATTAGATAGAATGTTAGAGCACAAGTACAGTCACACAGTAGAATGTATTACAGTACGAATAAAGTCAAACATCCTGTCTAAGAGGAGCATTTCAAAAAAGCCCTTGCGTTCTTGTTTCCGTTGAAAGTCCTTAGTACATAAATCATCGACATTTAACAGTACCATTTTTGCAATACAAATAAAAATAAAACCAATATCAAATGACTCAACTTATGCAAAATAACATTAGAAAAATAAAAAAATAGATAAAAATAATTTTACATTATTGATTTGAATTACGTTTATTTCATTAAAGAAAAGCGCAACAATTAATTAAGTAGTGTTCACATTTTCAGGAAAGAATAAAAAGTGAGACACTGGAAAAAATATATACTTTTTCTTTTTCAGGTTTCCCTATAAAAGTCTTTAAAATACTTCAATTCAAGCTTGCATTCTGACTGGCCCGCATTTCTGTTTCATTGTACACAGAGCCCCAGAGATAGAATATCCTGGGAGGCTGTACATTTTAGAAACCGACACTCAACTGACCACAAACCACAAAACTGATGGTGATAACAGAATAAGGGAAACAGGAGGGGGGCTTCAATCTGTTGAGTGTCTCTGTTCTGGTGATAACTATCAGTGAGGTCTCCAAGACTCCAAAGTCCTCTGCCATGCACTGTCATTCTCTTTATAGCTGGCAGCGCTGGCAGCAGCCCAGCAGGAGACGCTCAGTGTTGCCCTGGCAGTCAAGTGAAAGACAGAACTTTTAGCAGCACACACTTCATATATTTTCTGACTTTTTTGAAATCCGATTTGTTTTTTATGTAGTTTTTTTTTGCATCGTAGAGGATGAAGAAATACTGACAAGTAAAACATGTACATGTATACAGGAGAAACGTGAGATTCATCAGAGCAGATCAATTCTACTAACACAATCCGGGGTAGAGTACAGTTTTCTATATTTTCCAGACTTGCATTTGAGCTTGAGCAATTTGTCTGTGGCATTTTTAAACTGTGACATATCAGTTGGTCAAGTCTGAGCAGGATTTAACGATAGTAATCATCTCATCTCGACCTTTAAAGAAAGCAGCAGACAGCTTTCTGGTTCAAGTCATGAGGTAGGAGGAGGGTGCAGACTGTCTTCTGTGAAATTATTTGTTTAATGAAGTACAGACAGAAAAGTCCAAAAAAAACGTACAAAATCCTGTATTTGAATTTAAGAGCATTTTATTTCATTGCGTCCGCAAGGGATGGGTTTAATTTTACTTTGAGTGTGAATCTTTCCAACATAAGCAATTCACTCATATCAAATAGAGTGCCATTACACGTCTACATGCACAGACGAAAGTTGTTACCTTTGTCAGATAGCTGTACATGTGTGAGCTACATTTTCTTTTAACTAGAAAATCACTCAGAGAGCGCAGACCTCCGCCGAGCAGCTCACTCCCCTCATAATTGGGTGTACACCATGATGATCTGGCTCATTACCAAAAGATTATAAAGTGTTCTTGGTGTCTTTATACACCAACCATAAGACGTAAAAGTGAATCTGATTTGTTTTTTGTTATTTTTTACAGATTTTTGAATCTGTAAATGAGGTTTTCAATGTTAAAATGTTGTATTTTTTCCCTTTTTGAGTTACCTTGCTAACGGATGGACGGACAAACAAACTGCAGCGATTACATAACCTCCGCATCTGTAATAAGTGGAAAACAAATTAATTTCAAAATTCTGATGCAATTCTGATGCATTAACCCAATTCCTGTGGAATTTGAGATACGTAGCCATAAACTGCATAATAAGCATTGTATCTGCAGTAATACTGCAAAACTATCTCACAATGTATTACAAAAAACTGCTTGAAAAAGAAAAGAAAAGAAGTTTGTCAAGTGTTTGTTATCAAAGAACCTCTGGCAGACATTTACCAAGCGGAAATAACGACCCGCATCTCACTCTGAGTTCAGAGCGATGTCTTTAAAAGCATTATTTACATCTTTACAGCATTTATCCCGATTTAGACTGACACTTTTGACTGTGGAGCCTTCATCGCTTTGATGACTCTGACCAGTAATTGAAACGTTTTCTTGAATTTTTCCAACAATTGGACATTTGTAAAGGCAGAGAACGGAGGGGGGGGGGGGGGGGGGGTGTAACGATAATTGGGATTGATGGTGGGGAAGAAAATGGACGGCGAGATTGAAGAAAATGTCATTTGTCATTAACTCAAGGCTATTTACAGCTTGAAAGCAGTGAAGTGCTGGAGTAATCAACCTAGACCGTGGCCATTTTCATCTCATGCTGATGACCTTAAAACATTGATTGGAGTTCTGTAGTGAAATAATCTGACATACACTTGAGTGCAGAGGGTGACACCATTCAAGTCAAAGAAAGAGTTATAAGTGGTGAGTGGAATGGAGCATGAACAAGGAAAAGAAGACAGGATGGCAGAATGAACGGCCATTGGCACAACAGCAATCATACATCATTTCTTCTTCACATGCAACATAAAAAACCCCAAAGGATAATGTTTTTCACTGACTGTTGGACTTGCTCACAACCCGTAAGCTGCTCAATGTGACAGTTGTAATTGGCTACAATTGTCAGTCAGTGGTAACTGAGTTGTCATAAATGATTCTGCATGACAGTAATTGGAAAAATAATAGGAGACTCCAAGGGTGGTTGAATGGTTAAAAAAACAAAATTGACATAAATTTCAGTTTAGTATTGTGAAACCATCCAACCAATATCAATTATTGTTGCACGTCAAATCATTCTTGACATTTAGTTTTTATTTATTCATCTCTCATCGCTCCGTCTTTTGTACATTTTGTCTCTTGTCAATGGTTTTCAACAAGGTTAATTTCAGTCTGAACTAATCTCCAGGTCTATTCTTTGTGATTGGAGTTGCAGCAGCCATCTTTCTGCTTCTTGCCCAGAAAGTGCCATGTTTTACAGATGGAGGACGCTCCACAGTCAGGGCACGTTCCCCGAGTCATTACTGAGAGAAGAAAGGTGAAGCAAGAGTTAGACAGATTTGAAGACGGAGACAGAATAAGTAGCAAAGTGAGAGATTGACATAAAAGGATGGCATGGTGGTGGGGGGGGGGGGGGTAAGGTGAGTCACAGGAAGAGGTTTTGTTGCAACAAAGAAATAAAGAAGTGCGTTGCCATCTGCCTTCTCAGCCTGATGTGTGTGACCAAGGAGAGAGAAATCTTAAATTGCTAGCAATATTTAGTTTTCCACCTCTATTTGCAGCCAGCAAATAGAATTCATCAGTCCAAATTAATGAGCTCCTAGAAAGAGGTTGCCATAAGTCTCAATCTTTCTCTCCTTCTCTCCCCCTTTCATTTGTCAATATCTTTCCATTAATCTTCTAAAACTTAAGTGCGCCATAATTTATACACTACCCAGACTGGAGGTACGTGCCAGTAGGGACAAATGGAATGTTAAGTTTCAAAATGTATGAATTTTCAGTAAGTCCAGAAAACGGCAGTCAAAGACAGAAAATCATTTCAAGCTGCATGGATAATGCCAGGTTCGCTGGTTAATAAACTTTAAATTGGACTCCCAGAGTATCTGCTTGGACAAGTTGCGCACTTTCTGCCTGTCGGTGTCTAAAACCATTAAAACACTCAGAGCAAATATCTTCAAATAAAAAAAATCCAATGCCCAGATCCCAGTTTGTCATGCTTACTTAAAAAGAAATACAAATATTTGTTGGGAAATAGCTTTTTGGTTCTGTGAGCCCTAAAGTTGTCATCCATCCTCGCATTATCTTCTGACTGGAATAGGAATGGCTAAAGTGTAAATACCAAATGCTAGGACTGTTTAACTTAATTCCCTGTTTGAAGAAAGATGCATCCATTCATGCATCCATGGGTAGATGTATAGATTGATGTATAGATACTGATAAAGATATACAGTATAAATATAAAGAGAGAGAGAGATAATTAGAGATATAGATAGTCCCAGATGTAGAGCGATAGATACTGTATGAAGACAGATAACTGAATGATGAGATGATATTCAATGCATCTGCAAAGTTCTAACTGGATTAGCAAACTAATGCTAATTCTTGGTCACATCCTCAACTTTAATTCTTCTCAATCATGAGTATCAGGGCACAAATAACCACCAAGCCATAAATATTGATGTCCCACAGGTAGTATATAATGCATTTTCATTCGCACAAAGCTGTGAATGGAGTGTGGCAAATGCAATATTATGAAGCAAAAAGAAACCGGCAAGCCAAGGTTTAGGGGAGGAATGAGCTTCTAAAGCAGAACATAAAATGAACATAAATATGTGAGGTGTGTTTTAATGCCACTCTGTTGGTCGGAGAGCTTCCAACAGCAAATGACCTGGCCACTTCCGCAGCCAAGCAAAACACAAAGCCACAAACAGCAGCCAGTAGATGCAGAGCTGTTCACCCATGCATGTTTGTTTGTCTGCCAGGAATTTAAAAATATTTATGGGTATGAATGAGAGACGGTGGATCGTGCATCATCCATTTCGGAGTATTGCCCAGGTTTGAACGGCTTTCTGAGTGCCATTTATGCGATAAATAATTGTTATTGAAATTAAGCAAACAGACAAAGAGGTTCCCATATCAAATTTGGCCCATGCTTTAAAAAAATATATATATCTTGCGCCACAGAACGTCTTCCTCCAACCAAGTAGTGACTAAGTGAATCGCCATCAATAAAACGGAGTTGGGTCTTCAAACTGAGAGCGGTGGTAAAATGTTATTTGCCCTGGTCCTCAAGCGTGTGCACGTGCATGGCAAAGATTGTTCCAGTCAGTTAATTGATGTTGTGTTGTGACAGGGTCCATGTCGGAATACTGTGTCATCTGTGGGAGACAGCTAATTAGATCACAATGCGGTTCTGTCTCTTTTCCTTTTGGTCTACCACCCCTCTCTGACTCTCTCTGTCTTCTCGGGGGTAATTTTATCACTGCCTGCTTTAAAGAAACACCAGTCATGAAACAGATAAGACAGCAATACAATTATGAATATATTTGCATTCAGCTTTTAATTAGAACTTTTTTTGTAATTGGGGGAGCTAACCTATTTTGCAGCGACAATTTCAAAATTTAAATACATTTCAACAAGCATGAAAGTGGAAATGAAGAAGCCCCGCGCCTGAATGAATAAATGAAACAGAACAACTTGAGTTTTAATTATAAAAAGCATCACAATGTGCCGTCGTTTGAAATGGAGGCTGTTGAGATTGCCGCGATAACAAGCCACCGTGCCTCATTAGTGCATCTTTGAGCTCCCTTGACAGTTTAAAGACCAGGCCAGAAAAACTTGTGATACGTGTGTGTGTGTGTGTGTGTGTGTGTGTGGTAGGTGTCCGTTGATCCATGATTCATTCCTTTCTTTCCATTAAAGAAGATTGTGTTGTGAGGAATACTTAAAGTTCAAGGCCAGCCTACAACAATAGTTGGATGGATGAACGATGGATGAACATCTCAACAGCAGCATACGTCTGTGTTCTCGTGAAGGAAATGTTCCATCAAGCGAGGTGTCAAGTGCACAAGGGGTTTGACGAAGCTGCATTGTACCAGCATACCATGCATAATTCACTAACCTATCGATTGAAGGCTTTTGGTTCAGCAAGATGTTCAGCTTCTCTCTCTCTTTTTTTTTGCCTCTTGGCCATTTGCGGAATGAAGACTGTTCCCAAAATAACTGTATTGATTTCTGATTGGAATAACAAGCTTATTCCAATAAAACTTCCAGAAATGAATCTTAGTGAAGTTTGCACTTGCAGAGAAGACTCCAGAGTATCCACTTAGCAGTTATGAGGGATGATTTTTGCATCCAGCCAAGTGATCAAGACAGGCCTGAAGGAAGTGCTGTGCAAGTGTGGTGTATTTTTTATTTTTTATTATTATTCCACGAGGAATCCAGTTATTGCTTTGTGAAGACAGCTGATGAACATTGCGTTTCACTCTGCCCCATCACCACAGGTGTATAAATACAAACATCAAGCCATGTAGTCTGTATTTACAGGCATTAGTTGTAAAAAAAAAAAAAAAAAAAAAAGGATCATTCAGAATGGCTCAGTGAATGTAAGCCGGGTTCTGTCAGGAGATGCCAAGTTTGAAAAGTGGAAGAGTTCAGCCACGGGGTGACTGAGCGAGGTCACCGCCCGCTGAGGTGGGCAGCGATAGAAATAGGTTGAATCAATAACTGCAGTTCAAAATTTCCTCTGACAAAAACCATCAGCACAAAAACAACGCATCAGGAGCTTAATGGAATGGGTTTCCACAGCTGACCCGGCTGATATCAAAGGGTATGTCATGAAAGTTACTGTTGGAATGAGGGTTGCTGTCTAAATACTTTTGTCCATTTGTGGAGTAACTTTTGTTTTCCGAGAATTAAAAAAAATAAATATTTTTCCATTATTCTCGCATTGGGGTCTGCTCTCCTCAGACCACACTGACATTCCTGTCACTAATTGACTCAAAGAAAACTCCATGTAAATTCCAAATCTCACCTGCAAATAAGTGTTAACTCCATTCCCGTCATTGATCCCATTTGAACTGTGCAAAGTGTGATTTTCCACACATGAATTGGTGATCCCCTTTAATCTGCTACGGATCACTTCAGCATTCGCCGCTTTGATTCCTGGCAATTTGGGGAAGTCCTCAGACTGCGAGATGGGAGTCGTTGTTTGGGTTACCCCTGGGAACGACACCTGGGAGAAGACACGTGTAGACATCAATATGCAGGGGAAGTGGAATGAAAGGCGAGTGATTATGTAAAGTCTCTAATGGATTTTAAAGGGATCACAATCAATGGCGTATCCGCATTCATTAGACTGATTCCGTTCCTTCACAAGCAATTTGGAAAAGGGATGTTCTCCATATATTAAGGCACACCAGAGATTGACTTGCTCTGGTTCGTTTTTGATGGTTTTTGTATTTCAGGTTTGTGCCCCCCCTTATGGTGCAAAGAGGGTTTGTTTAAGTGATTCATGTTTAAGTGTCTTATGATCTTGCTGTAATTAAAACCAAAGTGTTTGATTAATAAGCTTCAGAGGCCTGTCAAAAGTCTGTCAGCGGGAGGCAGATGGCGCTTAAGAGGTCAGACCAATGTCATTTTGGAGAGTCATTTGTCAAGAACATTGAAAATGTCATGATTAAAAAACTAATGAAGTCAATTTCAAACAAACATCCAGTAAGTTCAGGTCTGAGAAAATCCAAAATGAAGACAAATCTAATTAGTTAAATGGCACATCTTTCCCAGAGGTCAGCGATTTAAATTCATGTGCACTGCGATTAAAGGAGTTCTTAAAGAAAGCTGAAACGACTATGATCTTGTCCTTAAGCTTAGACATATACATTTTAATGTGCAGTGACTAATATAGAATGAAAATCAGTTGTTTTTTTTACAATTTCTAGATGCATTTCCTCTAGTTTTAGAAAAAAGCTAAATTTGCATATATATTTCTCAATCCCGATAGAAGGTTTATAGTTTAAGATAGCATTTAAGTGTGTGTTTATTATTTCACTGTGAGGATTCAGAGTCGAAAATACCGCATCTGCTGTAGCTTCCTCCTGCCCATAGGAGTCAAATGAAGGGGCTTGGCTTTCATTTTCTCCCTGACAATGAGCCAAGATGCACTTTGAGATGACAGATGACGAGAGACGGAGCCTTCTGGTGAACAAAGGAGCACCAGAAGATTGTAAAGGTTGGTTTTATGTTTCCCTGATTGGTTCTATGCTTAGTGAGTTTAATTAGAATTACCCATCAAATTTGGCACGTTGCTCTAAGTGGTCCGTCCAAGCTGCTACGCTGTGGTGACATAGCGTCAGTGCAGTGTAGTCTGTCAGAACATTCACTCTTTCCATTCATTTATATTGTTCCAATCTGTCTTTTTGATAAAGGCTTCCACTTCGGATGATCCTTTTACTCTGTTTGAGCCTCTGCACTCCGTGTCCCTCTGAGCAGAATTAAGGGAATTGAGATGTCATCTATGATGGCAGACCCAATCAATTTCCGAGGGTCATTGGAGGACACAGGAGCATAGGGGCATAAAATGAAATGAGATGCACATTCAGTAAGTAGTAATAAGATTCGATGCATTCAGGAGTCACAGGACCATGTTGACGTAGGATAGTATTTATGTACATTGACGTTTTATTAAATAAAACCAGGGCTGTTCTCTTTTAGAAAACGACCCAGGCCTTGAGGTTCTGAGAGTTCTCGATGCTGGTGTTTAATCACCAGGCAAGACACTGCAGCTTCACTGCAGGGGGTGGATGAATAGACAAGATTACCAATCATCAATTTACCTGCAGCTGCGGTAGCAGCATGCCTCGTACCCAAAAAGATCCAAAAAACAACCCCACTGCAAAAGTATCATCTGTCAATGAGTGGAAATCATGAGATCCAGATAGTCTGTTCAGTCTAAGCGGTAGGAAATAGCAAGATGACAGATGAGTCCAAACAGTGACGGCACATCTGATGATTATTACTCGGTGACTGATGAGTACAGTGTGAGACTGTGACATATAAGATATTAATGCAGGAAATCAGGACAGATGGTCACACTTCCATCACTGATGGATAGAAATGGTGGGTGAAGTGCTCAATGATGAGAATCTGTGATCATTTTAAACAATACTTATTCATTACAAAACTGCAACACAAAAAGCACAATTTCCATCCACCCATCAATATTCTTACGCTTTGCGGCAGTTGCTGGAGCCTATCCCATCTTTCTTTGGGCGAGAGGCGGGGTGCACCTCGGACGTGTCACCAGCGCAACGCGGGGGGGCACTCAGATAGACAACCATTCACCCACACACTCACACACTACGGTCAATTTGGAGTAATCAATTAACCTGCATTGCATGTATTTGGAGGCGGGAGGAAACCAGAGAACACAAAAAAAAAAACTTGCAGACACGGGGAGAACATACAAAACTCCACACAGATAGGATACGAACCCGGTACCTTCTTGCTGTGAGGCAACAGTGCTAACCACTACCCCACCACGGCACCCAAAATGCACGATTTATAGCTGAAATTTAATACGCACATACCAAACCTGATTTTAACTTTTAAAGGAAATGGGATAATATCTTGTAGCTGTTCAAGGATCACTTCTCTCATATACTATTCCAGTGGGAAGATATTATCTCCTGTTGCTCTCAAACTGCATCCTTAAACTGCATCTTTGATTGCCTTCTGATATTGTAACATTATATCACAGAATATCATGGAAAATCTTGTGACTTCCTTGCTCTTAAAATGCCTCAGAATGTCAGCGCACACCAATGAGGTTATAATAAACTGTGCGTACATGCACACGGGGGCCACAGGAGGGACGTCTTCCATCAAATGAAGGGCTCATAATACCAAGTTATGACAAGCTTTCAACTGCCTGAAGTGTCCTTGAGAAAAGGAACGTCTGCAGGGGTATACAGTTTGCCCTTACCCTGTTGTCCAACTTGCCTGCAGATAGGGACAAAGCAGAAAAAGCTGAATAATAGACTTGTTTTTGCTACTGGGGGGGTCAGCAGGAACAATCTTGTCCATTATCTTTTGTAGAAAACTAAAATATTCCACTCTCCCTTAGGAATGACCTTTTAGCTGTGTTTGCCAAAAGCTTGGAGCAAGTGCTGTTTGATGATTGATGCCACGATTTTTCTTTTTTTGCCAAAATCTTAAGATTTCAGGCACAAATAAACAGAAACAGGAGTTCAGTGCTACCTTTTAACTTCTGCGGTGACCTCCAGAGCTTTTAAACAATTTGCAAATCAGAGTAGTTTTTTTTTTTTTTTTTTACATGGCACATATCTATTATTTCCATTACAAGAATGTCTTCATTCTTGGGGTGGTTTAACCAAGAAATACAGAATCAATCTCGACAGTAACTTGAAGTGAAAAACAATTATATTTGTTATACCCGTCAAATTCCAAGTGAAGCAATCTAAATTCCATGCATTGTGTGTGTTTTGCTCTTGCAGATGCAGACCTGTGGATCCTGCCGCGGGTGTTGGGAGTGACTGAATCGGGTTAAGCTGTTCCTTTGCTGAATAAAGTGAGTTGCCATTGGGTCGCTCTCGTGTGTCACCGGGGGCCACGTTGAAAATACCAAGGCAATGACAGGGGGTAACGGCAGGAGAGAGAGAGAGAGAGTGACACTTACTGTGGTAGCCTAACTGTCCATGTGCCCTCAGGTTACAAGTCACACTTTCTCATGAGAGAGCGATGAAACAGCGGAAACTGATGAGGCCTGCATGCATGTCTGTCTTTGTCTAATTGTGTTTCTCCAGTGCGGGAGACTTTCCCTAAAGGGTTGAAGACCTCTAGGGTTTTTCAGTGTAGTTAAAAGCCTATCATAAAACACACGGCGTTCTTACAATGCCTCCTCAGTTTTGTTCGTTTTTGTTTTTTCACCTTATAAAAGTTGACTTCTTTCATTCTTTCCTTCTGTCTTTCTTCCTATCGCAGGTTCTGCTCTCGAGATGACCCAAAAAACCCTTTTAATTATGATCCTCTTTCGCAGGATTAACCTGCTGCCAGGGGCCGGTAGAGTTCACTGAACCTTTACAGTGTGCAGCTGTTTTCTTTGACTTGTGGCCAAAGCCAAATTTGGAACCTGTGTAGCTGGAAAATGTCCATTCTGTTTGCTTAAACCTAAATGAAGATGGAGAATCATGCAGTGCCACATGTTGATTCCACTAAAATACCAGCAAATTGTTTTGAGAAATTATTGGCTGGATAATATAAAAAATATATATAAAAAAATAGAGCTTTCATTAGTTCAAAAGGGAATGACATGTTAATAACTTAATGGATGCTGTCCATACCTGACACACTAATCGTCACTTTATTTGAGGAAAAATTGGTATAAAAATCCAGTTTTTCATTTTCCTCAGCTGCAGATCTGACAGCATTGACCTCTTCACTGAGCTCTCATTGCTCATGTTGCTCGTAACCTTTATGAGATGCCACTTTTCTTTGCATTATCACCTTGACTGATGCCAGATGCCCAACCCTGCTTGCTTTCATTCACAAACACACGGATGCTTTATCCATGTGTTTGTGCAAACTGGATGATTTTTTTTGCATTTTGTGGATATAGAAGTGCAAAGGCGTGCATGTTCGAGGACACACCTAGTATGCCACAGTCACGCATTAGTCTCGAATGGCAATAACTTCCTGACTATTAATGAATCAACGTCTTTTCAAATCAAAGCAGCTTCCATTTCTCTGATTAATACACAGACTAATGTGATGTAACAGAAACAAATTATTATTGTTCTCTGATGTTGTTAAATATTTGCTTCAATCACTATTGTTTAAGCATAGCAGTGAATCACCCACTTATGATCAAGTAAAAAAGATACGCAATGTTTATTTTCCATTACTTAACAGAAACTGTGTGTTTAATGCAGGAATACATTTATTGAAAGACAGAAGAGATTGATTGGGTGAAGGGCTTTTCAGGAATGACATTCGCTTTGCTACTGAATCTCTGTCTGTAATTCACCTGTCATTAGTTTCCTTCATCTGATCTACTTCAAACTTGGTACGCGAGTTTCTGAGGAGCCAGGGGGATTTAGTTTCCTCCACATTGGTGAAATCTGCAACCCTTTCAATATTAATACAATACATTTAGAATGAACAGGTGGGGGCGGGGTGGAGCAACAATTCAAG
This sequence comes from Brachionichthys hirsutus, assembly GCF_040956055.1. Classification (NCBI taxonomy): domain Eukaryota; kingdom Metazoa; phylum Chordata; class Actinopteri; order Lophiiformes; family Brachionichthyidae; genus Brachionichthys; species Brachionichthys hirsutus. Next base: position 3,765,482 of record NC_090897.1, read on the forward strand.
CAATGCAGGACAAACGTATCCGGGTACATCACTAGCTCCATGTTCACCACTTACAGTGGGAACATTATCACTGTCTCCACATTTGTTGTAAATTAAACTTGAAGTTTCACCACCACAGCATTTGATACAAATTTATTTTAATACATAAATGAGACCTTATTTTTTTTCTTGCTGTATATAGCGTTACTATCGTCAGAGCCACTGACTGCGGCTGGCAATGGTATGAGAGGGTCTGTGCTGACCCTGACAACAAAAGAACAGCCTTTAATAACAGACATCTAACTCTGTTGGGAGCGCCTGTTTGATTTCATTGCTTGAGGCAAAGCTGTCTGAACACCCCCCCCCCCCCCCCCATGCCAGGGGGAAGCTCCATCTCACTCTCACTTTTTATTTATATTGTGAGCGAGGGTGGGCATGAGCCGAGGTGCTTGAATTGCGTCACGTGCAAGCGGTCGGGCTGAGGGCTTGTGCGTTTGCATCCCCGTGTGCGTGCAGGTTGTTGCAAGTCTTTACCACTAAGCAAGCTAATTGAGTGGTCAGCAGAATACAGTCACCCTTTGACCTTTGACCACAGAGGTCAGACATTGCTGAGAAAACTCTGTCCCAGAGCAATACAGACATTGTAGAGACACAAGCGTGGCAAGCCAGCCAACCTTCATAACAAAGCTGCTGATTTGTAGCAACCCCCCCAGGCTCAATCGTCTCATCAATCAAGGTTGCAGGCTTGCTGATAGAAACACAAGCACTCAGAGATGCTATGCCCTCTCATGCAGTCCACATAGTATTATCGTGCTGGTATTTTATTTACGGCTAGTGATGGTTTTATGTCCCAGACCTTGGCGATGATAATGTCCAATGTGGCCATAATTCTGACATGATTTTCAGAGACAAATCAAACATGTTGTGTTTTTAGTGAATTATCCAGATACTTGGGAAGAATTAGAAATGTATGCGACTATGGATGTGTATTTGCTGTGTGTGTGGTTAATGGGTACTCTGGACCAAAAGCAATATCATGTACAGATAGCAGCTTTGGTTCCATGATTGAGTTGGGTGTATGCTTAATCATTTAGTATTTCTTTAAGACAAAAAATAATTACCAGTAATTACTTCTTATCACAAAGCAGTTACACAGCATAATATAATTTGACGTCTTATCAAGACTTCACACTGAGGAAAATAAAAAAAATGTGATATGGAACAGCTATGGCATTTCTGCCATAGCTGCCGTACTCCTGCCGTACAACAATGCGCATGCGCGCAGACGTCAGGTCCTGTAACACTTTCCCGTAGCCCCATTTGTACAACAAAGTCATAAATCTACAGCACACCTGTGTTGGAAATATAGTACAAAACCTTTTCAAAAGTGACTGCAATATTTAACTAGGTACGCTTATTGAGAATAAATTATCTTATTCCAATAATGGTATGGACTTAAGATGCATGTTTCTCTTAGTGGTGGGAGGAAGCCAGAGAACCCACGCAGACCCGGGGAGAACATGTAAACTCCTCACAGAAAAGGCCACAAGTCGGATTTGAACCTGCAACCTTCTTGCTGGGAGGTAACGGTGCTCACCACCGTGCCACCAATATAAGGCTTTCTAGTTGTAGAATAAAATTAAATAAATAAATACAAAAAAGGGGTGGCTCCATAATTTCAGCTCTTTAACACTGTTGAACCCTCAGGGCAGCCATTTTAATTAAACACACACTACAACTAACAAGATGTGATCAAATGTGAATGATCTGAAGAGTCTCAGAGGCCTGGGTGAAGAAGCTGCTCGGTAGTCTGGTGGCACAGCGGTAAATACTTCTGCAATGCTCTTTAGACAGAAGCGGGGGGTGAACAGGCAGAGAATGGAGGTGGACGTTCTCTTTTACTAACATGGTATCCAATGCAGCTGGGTTTCTGGCGGCTTTGTAAATGTGTGTCAAATATTCCACCGCCTCTTTACCTTTGCTTTGGTCCATCAATTCCTGAGAAAAACTCTGCCTATTTTTTATGGAGGAGTTGTTAACTTAAAGCACTTTGGTTCTCTGCCATGCTGGACATTAAGCGTACACTGAGTTTGCCTTCAGCTGCTTCGTGAGAATGGATAGTGGTCGGACTCCAGCAGTCTAAACACAATAAGAGCCAGAACAGGATATTAAAAAAAAAAAAAAAAGCTACAGGCACTTGAGCTGAGAGCAACTGCTGAGTGAGTACAACAATTCACATTGAGCTTTTGATGCAAGTTGTTGTTCTGTGTTTTTTCTTTAACCAGCTATCTCTGCTCATTAATTTCATTTCATGTTCATTCTCTAACCGCTTATTCCGTTATCGGGTCGCGGGCCAAGCCGGAGCCAATCCCAGCAGTCAATGGGCGAGAGGCAGGGGACACCCTGGACAAGCCGCCAGTTCTCTGCTCATTAATAATATGAAATGCATGTTGTCCTTTTCTGTAACAATTTTACTTCTATATTTGGATCTATATTATTCCCATGTAAAATATGAATCAACAGCACTTTGAAAGTATACAACGTTGATATTATTAGTGTTAGATCAGTCGGAATAGACTAGCGGGTGAAGCAAATGCTCTCTTTATTACACCAGATGATGTGTGATAATTAGTCTGCGTGAAGTCTTAGACTCTCGAGGGAGATCGGGATCGAAGGGCATCTGGCCTGAGCAGCTGCAAGAGATATATCCCTCCTTCGGAGGCACACCGGTGGTTATTGGCTGATGACCCTGGTGAAGCTGATGAATGATGGAGCTGGAATATGTGAAGTCTGGTGGGTTTAGTCGAACTGACTGAACCTTCACCAGAGAGAGAGACTCATACTCCTTCCAATATTGATCAAAGGCCTCTAATTAATTAACCACAGCGATCTCTTTGCACAATGTGCATTACGCCTTTGAATCTTTACATCTACTTGGCTTTATTTATACCCTTCAGTAAATGTGATGCACCCTGATCACATGTTTAATGATGAAATAGGAAGTTTTCATAGCCTCTGTTTCAGAACTGCGTCTGTAATCCATCAAATAGTCTCCTCAAAAAGATGGAGATCAGATTCTGATTGTCAACACGGCGATGGTTTCTGTTATGTATTTGTAAAGCAGGTTCACGAAGGGTGTCAATTTGCATGCCGGTGTAGAAAAAAAATTCAAAAACACACTAATCATTGTTATTCTCAGAATTAGTCTTACCGTAGGTCTGATATAATAAACACAAGTATTCATGCCACTGAATCAACCTTGTTTTGATGAATGAAACCTTTGAATTCACCATTGAAAGGAGAAACATTGGCATTCTTGTGAACAGCAGGAATTAATATGAAATTTAGTGACATGGTAGATTCATAGTTTTAAATGCCTGCTTGACTTGGAGCTCTATTTTTGTATGGCTAGGTAAGGTAAAGAGCTGGGGCTAGCCAACCAGATGGCTATTACCGAAAGGCTGATGGAGAATATATGACTAAAATATCCAATATTCACAGCTGCTTTAGGGAATATTAACCAAAAAAAGTGCTTTTGTTGAATAATTGTCATTTTTTGATCACATAACAGTGAAGTGCTCTGAAAGCATTGGCAATGGCCCACCTTTTACACGGCAAAGTTCTTTAACAAGCAGTCGTAAATTTATGCATCCAGCAGTACGAGTGATGCAGTCATGCAGATCAAGATTCATTCTCGAACCATTCTTGGTATGAAAACCCTGAAAGAAGGGAGGAATAGAGAGTAAATTGAAGGGGTGTGTCCAGGTTAGTGTGGGAGGTTTGGGGTCAGAAGATAGGAGTGAAGCCTGAAACAACGCTGCATGATGATTAGTCATGAGAAAATTGTCGACAGTGGCCATGCGAGTCAGATGTTTGTGTCCTTTGTTACGGTTGGGCTTCCCCACATGTTGAGACAAATTATCAGGCGATAAAACTAGAAGCAAATGATGAGGAGGTGGAGGCAACACACTTTGATGTTAAATTTAGGAGGATTCCAACACATAGGATAGGAAGTTTGTTATTCGGAATAAAACCGAGACACTCAAAGGTAGAGTAAGCAGTTAAGTGGGACTCAAGTTTTTGGTATTCCTGCTATGCTTTCCCTCTTGGAAAGTCGTTATTGGCTGGTTTAAAAATAAATATTCTTTGGCGAGGATAAGAGGGGCACATTTATCAGGACTAATCCATGATTCAGTGATAACATTATTGGTTATAATAAAATCCTGGCACTTCAGAAACCTATTCACTATAGAATTATCATTGAGTAAATAGAATTTAGCTGAGTCAGTAGGAAGGGGTGAGGAAGTGGTGACTGCTACGAGATTGTTTCCGTGGGGATGATGTGTGGATTTTGGGAGAGGTGCTGCTGCTCAGTGATCCGAACACGAATGAATGATTTCATGGGAGAAACTGGGTGTAATAAAAAGAAACTATTGCTAGTGGGAGTATCGGCAGAGCCCACACCATTAGAGACAGAGATATGAATTCCTAGGCCAGAATGCTGGGCAGGGTTAACCCAATCAAAATAATGATTGATTATTAGAATCTTAAAATATACAGATAAAAACATATGATGTCAGCGATTATAAAGATTGCTGTTCCAACTGGAAAACTAGCTTCCAGGTTAAAAAAGAAGAAGAAGAACTACATTTAACAAATTTTCATGTTATCTAAAGATGTAGCACAAAAATGTGTCACAAAAAACCGTCAGATTCTTCCAGCTTGTTGCGAGGACTGCATTTTAGCACTTAACTTATATTAAGACCCAAAGCAGTCCTATAGAAACTGATTCACGCATTGATGTCCAACACACTAGACCACTGTAAAGCTTTATTTGCAGAATCATCTGAACAATCAATCAGAAGGCTCCAGCTCATTGATAATGCAACAGGCAGACTTCTTATGAAAACATATTACTCCAGCGCACAAAAATCACTTTGCTGGTCCCGGGTACGATACAGAATCCCCTTTTATTATAACCATTCAAAGCCGAATTCCCTGAATTTTAATTCGTTTCGTGTTCATAAAGTAGCAGGTGCAGATGAAAATGTTCCTTGTCTAAGTAATAAATGCTAATTTATTTATTATTTTGACTTATTCATCCAAGAAAAGTAACACCACAGAGAAAAACCTAGATTTACAAAAAATGTCAGGCAATTGAAATAATTAAATAGGCCGTTGGTTGACATTCACGGCGCGACATTTAGCGGGCCACATAAAACCTCTCCAGGTCTACTGCCTTCATATGTGAAGGACACACAACGACCTGTTGGGTTCAAAATTGGACCTAATGACTGAATGAATAGTTTAAAAGAGCCTTTTTGAATCTGTGCGACTGTCAGGAAAAGATTCATTTAGACTGGATGACATCCACAGAACTTTTACACTATATATATTTGGGAGTCTATATTGACTTTGTTTTTGTGTGTGGAAAGGCTACATATCATAATCTGCAGATTTGAGTCATTACAGTTTGCCAGTCTGGATTTACTGGGGGGGAAATATTCCCCCCTTGGATACATTCCAGTTCAGAGTATCATGAAGGAAACATCTGTAATGTTTTAGGAGGGCAAGAGCAGCGGAGCAACGGAAATTATCTTTCTCCTGGATGGTGAGGTCCTTGTTTTAGTCTTTAAATATTTATCACCATCTAATAAAACCTAATTTTATTATATCATGAGGGGGGGGGGGGGGAATGACAATTGAACAGTTTAACTGACCTAGTGTAAATAGGTCTATCTAGTGTAAATAAACTACTTGATGTCATACCATTTTCTTTGCTTGATTTGTTTTTAGCCCGCACTATCCATGTGGCTGCATTATATATATATATATATATATATATATACTTTTTTTTCCAACTCAAGCCTGCCACCGAAAAGACGAAGCCCAGGGGACCTATTAACCAGACCCCTTGCAAAGATGCTTAGCCTCTCTGAACATTTACAGCAAGCCTTTGACTTTTCTTTTAAAATAAACTTTGGAGGTTTCACTCAGAGACAGCGTGAAGCCACCGGTGGGAGAATTCAATCCACTCTGGAAAGGGTACACAGATGCTCCCGCTATTAAAGATTCAAAAAAACCCTGAAGTTTTGTATGAGTGGGAGGGTTGGAGAGATGCAGAAAGATGTGGACAGAGACAATGAAGGCTGCATGCTTTCCAGTCCGGCTGCCTCGATATGTGCATCTATAATGAGTGTCTGAGTGGCGATGGGGCTTCTCGTTACCTCCTAAAGAAAAATGATGAAGGTGAGACTATAAATATCTGTCGTTGTGTCGTTAGGTGTGATGCCGTTCTGCAGGATAACTTGACAATAAATATAAAAGATTACGATGGCAAGTTGCACAAATTAGATTTAGAAGAATTACACTAACTATTGGGTTCTCGAGGTGATACAAAAGCCCTGCAGCATCCATGTCCAAATCTGCACCGAGGTTAAGGATTCTTTTATTAGCTTTGATTCCAGTTTGGATCAGCCCCCTCCCTCGTTTGTGTACCTGAAGCCATTCTTCTTACTTACTCTTGACACTTATCAGACATTGTATTGCAGTCCAGTAAAGCCCATACTTTGATGAATATTTAACTCAGAGCCATAGAAAGAGGCTCTGAAGTTCAAGAAGTTCTATCAAATACTGAATAAGACACACAGGAACAAATGAGGAACCATTTGCCAGTTGATTATAATTCAATAAGTACCTGCATATTCTAACTCAGCTGGCGCAGCTGGGAAAGGGGGTGGGGGGGAGCAGACCTTATGTTTTAAGGTGGCCGATTAAGACACAGATAATCTGCTGTTTTAACAAAGGTGGTAATTGTTAACTCCTGGTAAAAGCCAAAGGGCTACCTGTAACAATCATAAGGTGCCCGCTTAGCAACTGCTTTGCAATATTTATCAGTTTATTTGGGAGAGGGACAACAAGAGGTATTAATAAATGGGAATCAGTAATTAATGAGACACCTCTAATTTGAGCCACTAAGTGTTCATCATGAACAACGCATGAGAAAGTTATCATAATGATTCTTCTCATTACCTAACCATTCATTATTACAGATTATATCCCTGTCTGATAGCTCCCTGACTCATTATGAACTCATTCTTATTCTTAACTCTAAGAGTTAGTTGTCAGGTAATGGTTACATTTAAAATTTAGATTTAACCACCTACATTTCAGAGAAAAAAAATGGCTGATGTGATATGTCCTCCACATCAATTACACATAAACTAATTGATGTCATACCATTAGACACCTGCACTGAAGAAGAAATCACCATTTTGGAGCTGGATCCCAAAGCAAACCGCCACTGGCGAACTCTTACCTTTCTTGAATCTGATAGTGATTTTAAATTGGCGTGCGTTTTCATAGCCAGGTAGTCGTATTATGAGGGTCGTTCGACTCTTGATGGGGATTTGAGCTCTCCGAGTGTTGTAGTTACTGGGTGTAAAACACACTGCAACCGACACCAGAAACACAACGTAGACAGACAGAAAGACGAGACAGCGACTGCAGCCTTCGAGAAGACATGCGATTGTCTCGGCTTAAACCTGCCTTTATTTCAATTTGGTCACAGAGCCAGCTGTGACACATCTGCTGCTGTCTACTCCAATTATGAGATACAGGGCAGATGGATGGAGGAGAGACACTCTGCATATACATGTTTGCTTCTCAGCGGGGTCTGTGTGGGCAGAGATAGCAGCTTTAAGTGCTGCATGTGAGTGGGTACACAATGAATACGTGCATGGTGTTGTTGGCAGGCAAGCAGTGTGAACGGCGAGCAAAAGGCCCGTCAACTCCTCGCATTTGGTCTGGCTCCGCTCCCCTGGCCTGATAGCACCTGTAAGATAAGCAAGTGTGTACTGCACTTACTGAATGCATCGTGTAGCTCTAATGAGAATGCACGATGCTGCAAGAAGTCTCATTTCCTCTGCTGGAATGTCATGAGGGACTTGATTAAATTTGAACTCCTGCCCATTCTCTTGTTGACTTGTGCTGTAAACACAGGGAGACGTCTCTATCTTGAGTGATTTTATTAGACTTACAGTTTTCGATACCCATGTAAAAGTTTGACGGGTGAAAAGAAATAAATATAGTCCTTCAAACCATGAAAAACCCATAAATTTGTTCCTTCATCAATGTGAAGATAAATCCCCATTGCTTCTAGTAGGATGTTATTTCCGTCTTTCGTAAATTGCTTGTAAAAATATTCATCAAGTCTATGTAAGGATTTTACTCTTATTTTATTTTTTTGCCCCCCCCCCCGGTCTCTCCCTGAGTGTTTTACAGTAAAGTTCTGTTCTTTATCTGTCATGACTTTTCAAGATACTAAAAGTGGTGCTGTAAATGAGCCCGGTTTCCTTCTCTCAAGAAAGATAAAGTTTCCTGCATTAATTGGAGTTCCAGTTACGAGGAACAAAGCAAGTTGCAGTCACTGTGGCTTTAATAATTGCAGGAGATGTATGTAGAATTTTTTTTCTTCACAAAAAGCGGACTTTTTCCTCCTCTTTGTCTGTCAGATCTAAATTATATTTCAGTAAAAATAGCATGAGCAAAAAAAGTGGGAGGCTGGCTGCTCCCACAGCAAAACTAGAGCTGACTCTGTAACCTCCACTCCCCAAATCACACAGCAGCGTTACCTGCCAGACGACACAATGTAGAAAACACATGCAAGCTTAGTCTCTATAGCTCATCTGCTCACATCCATGCATACAGTAGGAGCTTAGCACGCAAATACAGCCACCTTCAGCAAATCACTCACTAATTGCACATGAATACTCAATCGCATGACTCATAATGACAGAGCAATTAGGCCTCTCCATGACTGGCTGCGGATCAAACTCTGCCATGCTGCTCTCAGCACCTTCAAGCGAACCCCGAGTCGGTTTGTCTGACCCGCCTGCCGGACCTGAGGGATGAGCGGCGGTCCTCCTGCCCACATGAATGTCAGCGCCTTCTCTTCCTCCTTTGTGTCATCTGCTTCAGCTTCTCATTTACAATGCAACCTTTCTGCTCCTATTAGTGATGTGGCCGTGTGTGACGTCGGCTGGGACATATTCCCATGCCTGGGCCGGAATCCAGAACCAACGTGCTATTTCAATCCAAATTGAGGTCTGTCTGTGTTTAACTGCTCAGCCTGATAATGTTATTATGCCCTGTGTAAACCCCTGGTAATAATCTTGTTTTGGGAATTAAAACATGTGTTCCTGCAACAACAGCCCTATCTCGGGCTTGTCTATCCAACGCAAGGGTCCAGTTTGTCCAAATCCTCTTGACATCAAACTGCATGGGGGGCCTGATGTATTCATACATATTAATGAAGCCATTTATTCACAGGCTGATTTGCATTGCAGAGCAGGGAGGTCCTAAATCAAAGGGATTTCAAAAATATTTTACAAATTAGACGAGACAAGCCGTTTATTCTTCTTGCATGTTGAAACGTTTGCCCCTAAACTTCATTTAATCTTAATTCCTTCGTTCGGCAAATTCGACAGTTGTTGCTCCCATGCTGATGCAACTTGATGAGCACGTCCATAAAAAAAAAATAAAGAATACTCTTGTTAATCCTTTCCGGTTCTGGTCTCCGATCCTTGGTTGGGAGACACCGGGGAGACATCGTTCTCCAGGGCCGGAGGCTGCTTGTCCTCCGGGGTTAACCTCCCGACTTCACGCTGGGGGAGAGGGCTAGATTGCCGCAATACAGGACGCCAGACGTGTTGAATTGCTGAAGCTGCTTTATTTTTCTTGCACTCTCAAAACAAGAACTCTGTTTACTCTCCTATCCCTCGCATAAGTCTCTTCTCCTCATTCTGTCTGTCGCTCCTGCGCGCTCTCTCTCTCATGTGAGCACGTGAATAAAATATAGCCTCAAACACAACCAACGCTTGCAATGTGTAGCTCCTCAAATTAATCTGCTTCTTGACCGGGAGTCACTGTCACATCATCTACATGTCTGGCTGTCTCTCGTCTCGAGGGAGGGATGTGCCGAGCCTGGAAGAGCAGAACAGGCAGGGACAGATTCAGGATTTGTATTCGACAGGAGGCACCTTCAGGAGGAGCGCGTCTGGCCTCCGTGACGCTCAGTGATTCTCGGCGGGGAGGGGGCAGGAGCTCACTGATTAGGAGGAAAAGACTTATGAGATTTATCGATCCCGGGGCCGTACACCGAGCAGCGTCTTCCTCCGCTGGGTAATACAGAGCTTTTATTGACATCAAAAGCTGCAACAGGTGACAATGTTATCAGTGCAAAAGAAAACTTACAAATACATCTGTGGCTTTCTTTTAAAATATTTAAGGAGACCGTGCTGCACTTAGTGTCCCACAGACCACCAACACACGACTGTGGCAACCCCCCCCCACCAAAGCAGCGGATGGTAGATTCTGGAATCACAGCCGCCGTGTGTCAAATCTTTTAGATTTCACTTTCACATCACTGGGATGATGAGTCATGTACTTTCTACTACACACAGCAATGTGAAGAACATGCAATCTGCCTCTGATTCACCAGAACACAATGGAACCAATCTCAATGCTCAATCTGGTAAAATAAATGAAATGTCAGTCAGCACAATAACAACTTTGACAGATCTGTATAGAGAAATACAAACAATGGGGCTCTTTTGAACAGCATGTTTGTTTTTTTGAGTTGTTTGAGAGTATATTTTGGAACCCTGTACAGTCGTTCAGTTTCTAGGGAGCGTGATGGGAACTATGTGGAACTGAAATTTGTTTTGCCTGGAACTGTCCTGGAAGCTTTCGGAAACGAAGCTGGTTGAAAAAGGTCAATGGAGAACGGACTGGGCTTGTGTTTTATTTGCCGTTGTTGAGAAAGCACTGACCAAGAAAACCGATTTACGTCACGGCTTAGACAAAAATTGCAGTCATGCAGACATGGCTTCTGTTTAGCCTGAGAATAATGTGAAGCCACTGTGTGGATTCCGTTTGCCTGATCGCATGTGTACCGACAACGTGACAATGATCCACATGCCTAAATCTTCAAACCCTTACCTGTCTTATGGAGCTTCTCCAGACAACGCTTTCTAATCCTGCTATCTGAGACTAATCGCTCCCTTCTTGTTAAAAAAGCAGCTGCACACACACAAGGTTATTGCCAGCATTTTAATTTGAAGACCATCATTTATCTTATTTTATTTTTAGAGCCTGCTGTTGCTGTGTGTTGGCGGGGGGGGGGGGGGGGGGCTGTATACCGGGGGCCGTCTACCGTTTAGCGCTGATGTGGCAGCAGTCACAAACGGAGTGCACAAGAGGCGTGTTCAACCGTGGAGGTATGTCAGTTCAAGTGTGTGTGAACAAGGAATTAATCCTTTCCCACATGTCCATTTCTCACCATGCTCCTCGGACAATGTTGGTTGCAAGACTTTGATGGAGTTGTTCTGCACAGCAAAGATGGGAAAGGATGGTGGCTTTCAGTAAGAATAACACAATCAATTTTACAGAGTGGTAACAGCAAATATCTCAGAGTTGTGTTGGGGGGGTCTGATGGGTTTTAACAGGGGCCAACAAGAACATGCTGGATGGTTGATGACTTCCAATCAGACGTGAGTTGGACATAATTGAGCTTTAAATGAATATTGTTTCACAAAGCTAATGTTTGCTTGCATCAACAATAGGAATCATTGGCTCAGAACTCAATGCAATGGAGAGAATGTCCCAGCATGACCATCTAAAGTTGCATGAAGAATTTGTCAGCGATAGCAAAGTTGACTTTCCTCCCTGAAGCCATGACTGTTCTTTGGCACACATGGAATGAGAAACGACGCCGTTGGAGGATGACGATTATGCGCTGTGGTGCACTGGGACCGATGCCAAGGTGACAAAGAAACTGGAGGCAAAACACCCTTTCTGAGGGCCCACTTTCCAAATACGCTCACAGCCGGCCGTAGTCCAGAAGTATTGATTATTCATTCACTGAATGCTTTTTTCTTTTACATTGCTCTGTCCTGGTCTGCTCTGTCTATCATTGAAAAACTAGTTGGCATTCAGACACCCCATGCTATTGATCACATGGGGACTAAAATAAACACCACGGTTCTTCTCTTTTGCTGCCACTCACTCTCTGGAATAAGCAATGCTAACTCTAACAGATAAAGATCATGAATAAGTGTGGTTTTTTTTAAATGGCTATTACCTTCATTCCATGTTCTGATGCATTTTTTTTCATTATCCATTCTTCAATTCCAATTTTGTGAACGTAACATCCATGGAGCAACCTTCCATTAAATTTTGCACAAATTGGAATCAACCATAATCAGAGGTCAAAGGTCACCGTCACTCTGACTTCATAAATCCATTTTCAGCTTGAACTCATAATTCTCATACTGAGCACAACAACATTTCATACAAACGTCGAATGGGATGAAATGATGATGACATTTTATACCCAAAAGGTCATCCCAATATTATCCAAGAGACTTTGAATGGTCTCTGCCTGACGACGTGTCTGGGGTGTAGCCCGCCTCTTGCCCATAGCAATGTGGGATAGGCTCCAGCATCTCCCGTGACCGGAAAAGCGGAAGAAAATGGATTAAATGTTATTATATTGCCCGATTTCAACTTTCTATCATAATTACACAAACATCTCATCTACTGTATTTATGTCTCTTTCTCAAACTACTTTCTATTTATAGTCTATTATTTGAACTCATGTCACTTACGGAGCCCCCCCACCCCAGCAAAAAACAACAACAAAAAAAGAAAGATCTTTGGAAACTAACAGAACAAAAAAGCAGTGAACCATGCCTCACTAATGTGTGGTGACTACAGCGAATGAGGGAGCAGAATAATATCAAACCGCAGGATACCACTCAGCTGTTTGAAGAAGCAATAAATCAGCACATGGCAACAGATAGCAAGCTATTTCATATCTGCACGGTTGCCAAAATTGCACGATTTGTTTGAAAGAGTGGAGTGGGATTAATTTTCTTTCATGCTTCTAACAACAAAAACACCAACAAACATCTCTGTGAGACGGAACAACAAAGACCAAGACCTGAAAGAGGGCAAAAATGTACAACGCTGTAATGAAACAGTGATCAAACAAATAGACACAAGACACACCTGCTGTGACAGATGGAGGTAGCCCCAGTGAAGAAGAGCACAGGAAGCCGCTCGACGGGCGTGAGGGAAGAAGAATAAAAGGTGGTAGAATCATCCGTGGTTGCTTTAAGTAAACACAGCATAAGCACTTTGCACAGACGGCAGCGTTTCAAGACGCCTATAGGCTATGATGAAGAGTGATTTGCAGTTCGCAGGGTGGCTTCAGGCTTTAACCCGATAGATGTTGGGTGTTACAATTCACAGACATCGCTGTGGTGAAACCTGCTGCACCTCTATTCAGCTCCGGAGTTTGAGATAAGAGAGAACAACCCATAAAAGGACTACCTACTCTTCCGTTGTGGGACACATCATTATTATTCTTAGAAGATCACGGAGCTCGGTGCGCATATTTTTAAAGGGCGCACTCCTACGTTGGAAGGGCTGGGTCCTGTGAGCTCTAATCATTGTGAAAGGCATTTTATTGTGTTGTTGTTCAGCGGACAACCGGAGCAAATGCACAATCAGGAAACACACAAGTGAACGAAACCGAATCAAACCAAGAAAATATCCGTCTCATTCCTCCAATTCATGAAAGGTTGAACCTGAAGCTACTGTGAGCCAAGAGGCCGTTCAGATTGGCCGGTCGATGACACAATGAGAGCCGTTAAGGTTGCATGTTGACCGGCTACGATGACCTATTACACAACCTTCGGACTTATAAAAGTAGCTAAAAATAAAAATAAAATAAACTGAAAATGTCTTCAAACTGGGGGGGGGGGGGTATGCCTACGAAGAGCCTCATCTTGTGAGCAAGGAAAGGGGATCACACAATTGGGATGTTCTGCATTAGCATTAATGTGCTACAGACTTTGACATCCATTAGAGGTCTCCTTTCATTTCCTCTTCAACACATGGTCTCCATATAAATTACTAAACAGCAGAATCTTGTTTTTTTCTTGGTTCTTTTGAACTGTCATGATGTTCCTTGCATGCCATTGTGGTTATTGTGTAGTGTTCGGTCTGTCCGCATGTGTTTCCTGATTTTAGTGTGTTCGGATTCAGCCACTGTCTCTTTGATATCTTTCTTCAAAAGAGACTGATTGAAGCTCATGCAGTGAAGGTGAAGAATGATATATTTATTATTGTGTGTCTTACAGTGCAGGGGTAATATAATATATATATATATATATAAGCAAGACAATAACTGAACAAATACACACATTGTTGGATCTGCTTTTGCTGTAATGACGCCGTGTTTGCTGTTGCAAATTCTGAGCTGAGAAGAGCCGTGGCAACATTTTCTCCAACGAAAAAAAATAAATAGGAAAGAAACAAAGAAAAAAGAAGTCAGGAATGGGGGGAAATTAGGTTTGCGTGATTGTGTCTTTGACAGAGCAGCCACAAGACAAACAGAGACCAACTGACGCGGCGCAGCACGCAGCTGCTCTAAATTGGTGAAGTGCCGTTTTTAAGTAATCTATCTCGTGCAACAAATGCACTTCAATTGATATAAAGGCCTCCATAAATCATGCGACACCTCATGTTTCACTCGCTTAACTGTGACCTACAACATCTTTTTAGGCCTCCAGTCTACTTGCTTCACCGTTATTGCACCTCATTAGTGACTGCGCTTTGTGAGCATTGGCCAAAGACTAGAGATCACGCGGTCTAGTGGCTGAACAACCTCCAGTCTACACGCCGACTGTGAGCTGGAGCTGCCGACTCGCTTCTTTCATAACGCACCCCGTAAACATCATACTGGATTGTAAAATCTGTTTGCAGTCGGTGTAATCCAGACAATAATTACAGTTACACCATTTGTCAAGGTGAATTAAAACCATTTCAGAATTTTGAAGGAGACAGGGATGGATGGTTGTAACCGACACCATTAGCAGAAGATTACAGACCAGGCAATCTTAATATGGACATTTTTGCACTGGGAAATTGTACTCTGTACAATTGTACTCTGTATGGTGACAGATCTGTTGATCACACCACAGCTCCCGACTACAAATAGAGACAGATCACAGTAAGTTGCCACCCACCTGAAGAGTGGAAAATAATTCACCTCTCTCCATTTGCTGTGAATTGCGTGAAGGCTCCTCATTGTCACCTCTGTCTCATTACAAACGAGAAAAAGTGCCTCAGGATGCCATGTGGTGGGGATGCAACAGCCACAGGGTGAAGAGCCCTGAATTGAGCTGATTAAAAAGTCAAACTGAATAACTGAACCTCGAAGAAGACAAAAGTGGACAGAGGATGGTGGATCCTGGCAGCTACTAAGCCCCGCTGAACTACTTTAAGGTCCGACCCCAGTTCTACTTTTTAGCCTGAAACCTCGTTTTCCAGTGTCCCTGACTGTTTGACTTGACCCTTAAAACAGAGTTGCGAGGGGGAGTGGTGGAAATCCTTCCTCTAGGTAGGAAGTGGGATACTTGTGAATAGTGCTAGCAGAAAACGAAACTTATCCACTGATGATTTCATAAGTGCGTATCAGGTGTTGTGTGTGTGTGGTTATTTTTGCTGTTTATGCGTAACCAGTCGGTTTAATCTTTGGCCTGTGTAATTTCTGGATCTTATTACCATGATGCCAGCTGCAAGGCCGTGGATCTAAAAAGGATTAAGGTGACAGCAATGCATGACTTTTGTGAGCGTTTCAGCCATCGGTAGCATATTGCCATGTTTTTCATTTTCCCCTCTAGTGGGCGTGGCTGCAGTCAGAACCGTCGTTTCCTCAGTTCTCATTCGCACGTTTAACTTTCTCCCCAATCAGGGAATCCCAGATTACCGTCTGCCACGCAATATGTTCTGTTCCCCTTGATTATGTCCACAGATAAACCCCATGTCTATAACGCAGACCTTTGTATAACAAGGACTCCTTTTGCATAACAAGATCTTGCCATCATTATGCACTCCTCCTCCTCTCGCTGCATTTGTCAGGCTAAATAAAAATATAAAGCTATTTTTCAGGTTTACTTTCAAAAACCTGCACAGACGATGACAAATGCAGTTATTGCACAGAGAGCATGCAGGCAAATAAAGAGAATGGATTGTTCTCGTGGACAATACGATAATCAAAATGTTTGAATAATTGTTCAGTTGTTTTGACGCCCACCCTTGTGCAGCAAGTTTTTTGCAAATGACAGCATTGTTCAAACAGTCAAACATTTTAGACTCAATAAAGGTAAAACATTTGGTGGCACAGAGAATCTGACTTTTAAATCAGGAGCACACTTATAGCATGTTAATGCCACAGAAGCACCATAGCAGGCAGTGCTGACACACACACACGTGTAATGGAAAAACGGGCAATGGGATAAAAGGAAAATATTTTCTCAAACATCATTGTCTTCTGTCTTTTCCATAGATATGCAATCTGCTTGCAACTCGTATACAACTTGCAATTAGTTCTAATTGTAATAATTACATTTTGGGAACTAAACCGTGAAATTGTTGAAATATTTTTGTCTTCTTTGTACTTGATCAACAGAAGTTATTTTTCCATGGCACTCAATTGATAATAAAGCTTTCCACACCATAAACATTAAATGCTTGGTTTCCCTTGACCTTCCAGGGCCGTTTCATAGAATAATTTTAGCTAGGGTTAAAGGTTAATTACAGCTACAACACCGAACGTTCGGGCTTTACAGAAGCTGAGCAGAGCAATTAAAACACTCGTCAGTTGTGCTGTCGTACAGACAGAGTAGGTTTTAGAGTCTCTATTGACTCGTAAATAGTGAAGTGTACATTTCTATGCTGATGGTACCTATTTCAGTCCACAGAAATCACTAAAGCAAACATAGACACACACGACCATCACACTCTCTTCAAGCACATTGTGTCTGAAACACTGCACAGTTCCTAATAAATATAGAAATTCAGTTTTCATACCATATTTGTTCATTGATTTGAACCTTGATTGAAGTATGATAATAATCACAAAGAGCATTATGTTCAGTTTGTGGAATGATTTAGAATGAAAGAGAAAACAAAGATTTATTTATTTATTTATTTTATTATAAACATGTCTAAAAAGTGACAGAATGAAAAATAATAAAGACAAAGAAAAACATACTTAAGATATGAGCAATTCCATTGTGAACACTGGTGAACAAAAAGAGAATCAGTTTCGCCTCACTCGTAGCTGGATGAACTTCATGATCCATTGTGACACATTTTGGACTAAAATCACATCTAATTACTTTAATGATCCATTTTCAATCACATGGCAGAACCTGGAAATAATGTATGCATTTACTTATATTATTTATTTATCTTTTTAGAATTGTACATACAATCAATTGAATTTATTTGAATTATATATATAAAGATAATCATTAATCAACACACAAGGAATGAAAGACAGAAAGAAAATAAGTATTTTTGAAAATAATGTGTAACTTGAGGTTTAAATAAAAGTTACAGATGAGATGTATATATATATATATATATGAAAAAAGCATACATTTATTGCAGTTTTCTGTTAGTTGAATTAGTTCGTAATGAACTGAATAATGAATTGAATATCAGTTTAATCTCTGAGAACATTCAGCTGCGAGCGAGTTCGTCCTAGTAATCTGCCTTAAATTTCTTACAGAAAATGATTTTTTATACGGTATATGCTGTGCAATCTATATATGTTTCTTTTCAGAGGTATCGTGCTCATGTGGACAAACCTCACAAGGCCCTGAGTTTCGCCAGGAGAACCTCTACATCCTCGTTCTCCTCGTTCGTGCTACAGCCGCCGAGTGCAGCACCAGTGACGGGCAATGGGGGCACTGCTTCAACTTCAATCTCTTTCACTTTCTCAGGGGGTTTTACCATCTCTCTTTCTATCAGCCTCTCGCTGCCCAGCCAGGAGCTGACCCCCGGCGGGTTCCTGCATCGGCGACCCGACTCAGAGCAGGCAGCAGACTGATGGCCCTCAGACTGCTTATTGGCCTTGTTGGCATGGGGAGTTTTCACCACCGCTGAACCCACATTTATATTCTGCCGAGAGCGAGACCTTTGTAAAGGTGTCCGGTTGTTTTCTGAGTGGAAAATAAAGAAACAAAGGAGTTAACACAACTGTGAGAATATGGAATCAGAGAGAGAGAGAGAGAAAAAGCAGATGAGTAGCAGCTGGAACTAGTGGGAGCACACAGAATTGAAACAGCATGAAAGAGAGATGGAAGAAAGGTTAGAAAAACACAAGCAAGACCCAGCATTAGTCATCCTGCAGCAAAACTCAAAATGACTGGAGAGCAGAACTCATCAGGTAACATCAGAAACAAGACATGCCTTAGCAAGCATTCACCCGCCGCAAACACGTATTCAAATGAGCTCAGTGTTAGTCTGGGTAAATACACACACAAATACACACACCATGGAAGTGTAAACTACAAATACAAACACTGATGAGATGGAAATCTCTGCAGCAGACTGTGGCATGCAGTGAGTTCGATGTGAAGGAATGGATGCGGCTGATTAACCACAACAGAAACTTAACGCTGTGCGTTGCCATTTTCCAATCTCCTAATCTCTTACCCTTTTCTCAAACATGGCACCCCCCAGCTCCACCTCTCCTGATGCCACCATTATCATTCATTCTTCTTCCTCCCACTCTCCATCTCAGCTCTGCGCTCCTGCAGAGTCGTTCTCTTCATCGGTCTCATTTTCCACTGTCTTCCCTCATTCTCTCACCCTCCCCTCTGGCTTCTGACTTAAAACACACGGCGACAGACAGTGGAACAGAGCACCAGCCCAGATCAGACCTGCGTTCTGAATTATAATCCCTTTGAGTAGATCCGACACTTCTTCATCAGTATGTGTGCACTGGAAGGAGAGGGTAAATCCATATTCATGTGACCTTGAGCGAGAGGCTGAAAGGAGCGGTGCGAGGAACGCCACCATCGCATTTAAAGTTTCCTGCGCATTAGTCTGGCAAACAGGAGCCAAACACAACCGAGCAGAACAGAGCGACCCGCTCTGTCGGCCAATTGTTAATGAGTTTGGAGCGTAGCCAGTCAGTCATGACAGTGTGTTTTATGGTCCGCATTGACGAATGATGAAAAACGTCCCTGAACGCAACCTCTGACAAATAAACAAGGATGAAAGAAAGAAAGAAAAGTATCAGACATCAAGGAAACAAATGCAAAATTAAGCCAAGAGAGACAACGTTCACACAAACGCCGACACATTGTTTTTTAACTTTAACTAGAGTTAATGAGTACGATTTGCTGCTGCTTCTGGACACTAACCAGAGCTTTTCCCGTCTTTGTAGTCTTACTTGTTTCTATCTGCTCTTTAAAGAATAGAATAGAATAGAAATATTTTATTGTCATTGTACGTCGTACAACGAAATGAAAATAGGGTCCATAAACACACCTTTCCTGCAGAGGTACAAACCCAGGTAGCGGTTGACAGGACAATTCTAAACAGTATTATCATGAATTTAATGCACTGGAATTTATCTTTATTTTATGATTGAAGATTTGGCTCTCATCTGCCCTGCTTAAATCTTTGATGAGATGGGTATATATATATATGGCAAAACATATATTCATGAAAACTCTCGCTATAACAATAAAAAAAGAGATGAAAAACCTAGACTTCAATATAACCTCTTATCCGAAAGTGATCCCCCCCCCATCCACCTGGCCTTCAGTGGTGAACATGATCAAAGTCCTGGCAAGTTCAATTTCTTCTAACTTTACCCGCCTGTGACAACTTGCTGCCCCTTCCTTTGAAGCTCCGCCAATTTCTCAACACATACCTCCGTCTCTGTGGTAAAACATGTCTAAGAGATGTAAAACATCTCTGATCTTACAAGTCGTACTCCTTTAACCAAGAACAGACGTTGGTTTTAGAGGATGACCATAATCTGAAGTGTAAAAAAAAACACACCTAATTGAACACAGCTGTTCGGAATAAGAGCAGAGTCTTTTTTTAGTTCAGATTTAGATAGAAAGATAGAAATCAGATACTTACTGTAACGTGAGCATGTCTCGCTTAAATTTGATGATTGTCAACCCCAGAGAAAGACTTTCCATTTTGAGTGTTGATGACTTACTCTAGAGTAAGAGTTTTAAACATTATAGCATCTGCCACACCACTGTTAGTTGACAGAGATCGATTTAGCCATTTATTAAATTCACACAAACTGTCTCGAGCCATTAGGCGAGCGGCGCTTCAGAGAAGGCTGTGTAGAGATCTGGTGAGCACACTTCTATCTGTTGCCATTGTCAGACCTTTGAGGTTGGGACAAGCAGCAGCAGTTGGAGACTAGCTCTGAACAGCAGTGGGGTACAGCCTTGAAATTAATTAATTCATCCTCAATTTGTGCCCATCATGCCTTGATCCAGTGTAAAGGTATTCCATAAAATCCACAAATACAAGATAATCTCAAATGTATCCAGCAGTTCGTGACATTTGCAACAGGTGTGGGGAATCACCCGCAAACCGTGTCCACATGTTTTGGGGTTGCCCTAAACTAAGTGCATTTTGGAGGGAGATTTTTTGCTACACTTAAATAAAGCATATGGCCAGACCATTCCTCCTAACTCGCTTTCAGCCATTTTTGGCATCCCTCCTAACACAATTTTATTGAATCCCCTCAAACAGACCTTGACCATTACTACTCTGTTGGCTCGTAGGCTTATTTTACTGTGGGAGCTTGCCCACCCCGCCATCCCATGATTTGTGGATGAAGGAAGTACTTTTTAATTTAAGGCTGAAAAAACTTTGATTTTTACTAAATGGCTCTATTAATAAATGTAAGGAAAATTGGCAGTCTTTTCTGTTATTGACTCTGCTTCCTGAGGTTGTACTGAAAGTTTGTTATTTTATTTTTTTCTCTTTTCTTCTTCTCCCAACTTATATTGTGTGAGCTCCTGTACGGGCTGGTGTTGTTGTCTTTGTGTGCAGCGACTGGCTCACTGCAATGCCTGATGTTTTCGACCTGGATGTGGGCGAGTTCAAGGGTGTTTTTGAGTAATGGACATACAGTTATAATGAAACCAAGTTGTTAACATGTTCTTCTTTGGTATGTCTTTTGTTAAAAATTAATAAAGAAAGCTGTAATAAAGCAGCAGTAGTTGGCGTCACCAGCATTGTTCTACCAGAATAATTTGTCATTCATTAATAATTACTTGTCCACTTCTGGCGGACAGAGGACTTTTAGGTAGAATATACATACACTGACAGAAACTATTTTTTCACAAGTTTTGGGAAAGGTTTTGGATGTTTCTTGTTCAAAATATCACACTCCTCTATTGATTTTCTGTTACACAGCAGTTGATCTTTACACACCGGTGTGATGGCAGTCGATTGGAAAACTGTCCCCATCTTATAGTATGAAATGGTATTCCTTCATTCTGTCAGGAGAATGGTGTTCACATTGTATGTGGTTCCCCCCCCCACTTCTGGTTGAGTTTTTCCAGTTTGTAAGCATGCAGGCAGTCGGCCTCAGTAAGTCTCTATACTGCAAGACAGCCTGCCAGTATTGTTGACAATGATCTCATCTACATGAAGAGCTGGTAAGAGATTGGAGAACAGTCAATACACGAGAAAAGAACGCAGAATTATATTTTCTAATTGCCTGTTAAACATGAAAACAATACATATCTGGTGAAAGTACCAGTCTTTCACAGTCTGCTGCTGTATTTTATAGTGCTGGCGGCACACTGGAAACGGAAAGTGGTTGAAAAAATAATGATAAAAGAGCTTGTCAGACAGAGCTTGCTGTGTATCGTCTTGCTCTCAACTTTCTCAAAGAACGTGTCTTTAAACTGTAAGCCTCGCAGCCCACAGCCTTTAAACCGGCTACTGACACCGGCTCTTCTGCAGACGAGGAAAATCTCAAACAAAACAGACTGCAGGTTGACAATACTATCAGGAATTAAGAAATGCAGCCATGGCGTTTTATGAAATGTCCGGTGGAATGCTATTTAGCGAGAATTTGAACAGGTCTGGCCACTTCACTGTATTTATATTAAAAAAAAGAGCAGTCCTTTCTTCCGTCTGCAAATAGTTGCGGAAAGGAATTTATATTTTCCTCTTGTCAGATCATTTGGCCCATTTGCATTTGCCACATCAAATACAGATGCAGATGAGCTATTCCTCTCATCTCTCAACCCCCCTCCCCTTCTCTTCACTCTCACTGAAGTTTGCAATATTTGATCACTTTAAGAAGAGAGGAGTCATGTGGACTCACAAAGACATCAACAGTGAAGTGGCTTTTTCCATCTGCAGAGTGACTGACAGGACAAGCTGAATTAAAAAAAAGATCAAACACATGCCATAAATCATGGCACAGCTAGCCGGCATGATGGCGTGCCGCATATTCTGTTTTATGATGACACTTCTGTGTACCATTTGGGACCATGTTACTGCTCAAGAATCAGGTCAAATACAGTAAAGGCAAAACACATGGAATTTAAAGTTTTGAAAACTCATTTTCAACTCAGAAGGAAACTAATGATTACATGTCAGCTTGTCTTTGAACACAACACTGAACTCCACTTTGATGCCCGATGGCTGTATGTGCACTGAATGGCGACTGCTGGCTTGTGTTGTAAAGAACATTGAGTGGTCTTCCAGACAAAGCAGGTACGGTACTCTCTCTGTAAGGACAATCCCTTTACCAATAATTAATGGTCAAAGTCAGCAATTTGTTTAGGTCAATCCTCAAGTCAATTAAATATCAGAAAATTCCGATAAAGGGCTACAGCAATTTGTAAAAAGGAAGATTGATTGTTAAGTCTGTTCAATAGTCTGCTTTTATGGTAAGAATGTGTGTAATTCACTTTTATTGTCAATCAATCTAACATTAAGCTATTTTCTTGATCAATCATTGAGCCCAAAATGTGTCAAAATATAGTGGGGGGAAAACAAACCTCACCCAAGGTGTTACATTAATATTTCCCATTATTTCAAAATAATCTACAACATATACATAAATGCCAATAAACCAGATTTGCCTCAATAGCATCACTCAGCGAAGGGAACTACACTCACCTCTTGGAGGTGAAAGGACCTGATAAAACATGCGTGTAGGAAATTTTATTTTCAGTCGGAAACCAATCCTGGCTCCAATAGAACCTCCCACAGGGTCCACATCTAGTATCCTATCGATCCGGAACAGGCCACATGGTCTCTTTTAATTCTGGGGTCACTTCTAATGTGAGATTATGACCGTCTACATCTCTCATCCTATTTGACGACCTTAATGCCAGATCCTTCCTGCATCAAACATCATGGTGTGAATGAAAATGTGGGTGTTGGGCTCAACCACTTCTAGACGAAACCCCGGGACCAAAGAATGTCATGGAAAAACCTGATCTACAAAACGCTACCACTATCTGGATCATCATCATCATCATCACCCTAACCCTGCTCAGTGGCCCAGTGGCATGCAGCTGCTTTTCAACTACCTAAGAAAAGAACAATTATCAAAAAGGGAGACAATACATGACAGAAAAACAAAACAAAACACCCAGACTGACCTAACCTGGACATGGGGAAAGGCAAGACACACAATCCCCGAACAATTGGCTGATCATTTATGACAGCTAGTATGGTCAGGTGACCGATTCCCAGTCATCGTTTTGTCAACATGACACTGCACTGTGCAAAACAATAATTTAATGCATTTGTACTTGTCTTCATAGAAAGACGTATTACATTTAAGTTTAGAAAATTTATGGTTTCGCAAATGTAATCGATATCCCAGTGAGTCTGCTAAAAGGTAAAAGCTAACAGACAGCGTGTCTGTTTGCAAGTGTTCATTATAGACTTGCTATAATTGAGGATCATTACCTGGTGAAACCCATTAATGGAAGGTTTGTCCCTTAATCATTGAATGCAACTTGTGTGTGTGTGTGTGTGCATAAAGGCCATCTGTCTAACTTCTTTGTCACACAGCAAAACAGCACGTAGGGTTAAAAATGAGGAAAAATGTCAAACGATGAAAGGACAGTGGAAGAAGCACAGCTGTGGAGGAAGTGGGATGATGATGAAGAAGAAGATGACAAGATGGGCAGAACAAACAGACAAAAGACAGTGGCATTAGTTGAAGAAAATGATTGTAATTTGGACTAGATTAAAAGCATTGAGCACATTAAAGACAGGAAGAATTAATGATAGAGAAAAAAGGAAACTAGAGGACGTCTGTGGATTATTTAAAGATGATTATAATGAACCCGTTGCTGCCTTTTTGTTTTGTTTAATATCATAAATTGAATATGTAATAATAACAGTGTAGATCTTTCAAAATCATCACTTCCATTAGGAACTGGGGAAATAAAAGTAGCTTGAATTTCAGTGTAAAATTAAGTCACCACGATGGCAATCAGCCATAAGATAATAATAATAGCCATCTGCCTTGGGCGCAGTCCGAGCATGGACGGGAAGTCCTACGGTTTAGGGGAAAGGGAAGCAGTTGTGTGGCATTTATAGGGCACAGTCTATGACTCACCTACAATCCAATCCATACCAACAGAAATAGCACTGGTCATTGGATAGGTATTTGCACTAGTGCAAATGTGCACACACGGAGACACAACATGCTTCCTCTGCCACACTTAGGCAGACATGATTGAGCCTTATTAAAATCAAGCGTACATGACAAGGTGCTTTGCAGCTCCAAACCAAAAAGGGTGACATGAAGGATGTGAAAAGGTTGAGCCGGATGTCCCTACAGTCTTCTTCTGTTCAGCGTGAACCCTAGCCACTGTTAGCTGCAGTCAAGCGTGACATCGCATTAGCACACCTTGGTGCATCTAACAATGCCTCAAAAGAGATTCTGGTTCCCTGCCACTAGTACTGCTGCCCTAGAGACAGCACTGGCTCACATTGCACACGACGCTGTCGTGAGAAGACAATCAAAATAAGAAACGCAAAGTTCCAGTTTGTGTGAACCGCAAACTCCAACAAGCAACAGTCGATGCTTGGAGATACATTTTCCATGTTGTCAAAAGCACTGCAATTGTGACACATTGATCCGAGTAGTACTTTCATGAGGCGACTGACAGAAAGTCAACCTCCAATAAAATAAATATAGACAACATTTTTGCACATTTGAAGGTTTGAATCTTGCCGAGAGAACAAACGCAGACACATCCATTGTTATAGCAAAGCATTGCTCATTATAAGCACCATGCAAAATGATATATAATCACATGCCTGACCTTTGGAGGGAAAGTGTTGGATGAACTTTGGATACGAGCTTACGTGCATATCCCAAAAATAAATACTTTTAACGCTGTAAATTAGTTTCACAAGCCTGCAAGTTGTTAAAAGCCTTCGTATACCGAAAACATGCTGTTCCTCAGGACGAGATTAGTGAGAATGCAAAAAACAGGATATGTAATAAATGGGGCAAAGCCAGCTAAAAAGAGACAGGAGCCTTATAATATGAACAAATAACGTCTGCCTCTATTACAAAGTGGAACTACACCTGGCAGATGGTTGCAGCAGCACAGGCTCTTACTCCTGCTTTACTCTAATTATATCCACATGCAGGGTAATGGACTGAGAATGTTTCCTCATACGGGGACAGCATCACTTCCTGGAGTGTCTGTCTCTATTCCCATTCTCTCACTCTCCCACACACAGTCACGTGTTCGTAAAACAGGCATGAGACAAACGCAACAAAGCGAGAAAGCCTGACAAACACACACACACACACAGTACAATGAACAGCGACTATTTCAATGATACAGATGTACGGCCAATGTGGCCTGCTCCCTCTAGCATGAATTAAACATGTCTTGGTTTCAGGCTCTGCTACCTGTTGTTGTTTATGTGGTTACTGCTGGTAAATATTCCCCCTGCAGTTCTTGGCTAATGCATATGTATTTGCCCTCTGTGGCTTCACACTAACTAAGGGTTTCTCACAGCCGCCTTCTCCAGGAGAGTACACCTGTCACACAGAGTAAAATATTGATCTTTCACCCACCTCCACAAGCTGCAATACGCTCACAAATTCTGCAAAGTCCAGACAGAAAGACAGAATATTTTTTTGTTTTGTTTTAGCCTCCAATCAGTCAGTTACAGTAATTAATGGACTGGTTAAGAGAGGAGAAGTCAACATAATAGGCATGGCGCTCAGCCAATAGACTGCAGCCATGTACATGTGTACACAGACTGCAGTGGATTACAGAGAACAGCTGAGAACTAATAAGCATTCTGGAGCCATATCCTTCTGAGACCCAGCACTGTCTTTCAGTCCTGCCTCCAGCCACTGGTATGATTTTCCCATGTCGGCTTCCGCTTCACTTTGTCGGTGGTACATGCCATTCGTGGGCTTGTCCTCATACACATATATACGGCACGTACCACAGACAAATGCATATATATATTTTCTTTTTTTGCTATTGTCAACGCTGGCAGCTGAGCACTTGTGTTTAACACTTAGGCCAACTCTGACAGTTCTCACTATGCAGGGCCAGTCCTGCCAAACAGACTTATGAATTCCAAACAGCCCAGAGTCATGCTCCATATTTCATTGAAGTTGAATATTTAAAAAGATCAACCCACTCAAAACCCTATAAAACCTATCGTTCTGGGGCCTTGTGTCCTAAAAATAAAATCACATCTGCCATATCGCATTACAGACAGCCACATCAGCCTCCATCTCTTAACCATTTCCCTCTCTCTCCATGACAAACTCCATCTGGTCACCAGCCTGTTACCATCAACAAAGTTTTGCTATCTCGTTCAAACTGCGCACTACTTCCTGCCTCTTCTATCTCATTTGCTTCCCTTTTCTTCCTCGCTGTCTGGAACTCGTAATTCTTTTTTTCCTTTATTGCAACTCTAACTCCTCAGCTGTCCTCATCTCATTTCCAGATCACACAGACAACCAGAAAGAGGAAAAGTTATTTTTCTTTCTACAGTAAAATTAACCTAGTGTCTTAATAAGCAAGAAATAACTGAGAAAGAAGAAAATTTGGAAAGTGTAGTTAAATAATCTGCATGATTACATGGTTTCATGCTCACTCCGCCCATAGCAGCATTAGACACTGTGTGGAATAATGACATAATTCAGCCATATCAATATAGGCGTTAACTTTGTCATACAGAGGATGCCAGCATATCCATAATATTTGCCTGCTTTGGCTTCCTCCCACCACCAAAAATCATGCAACACAAGTCAATTGGTGACTCTAAACTGCCTGTAGGTGTAAATGTCAATGGCTGTTTGTCAATCTGTGGCCCTGCGATGAACTGGCGACTTGACTAGGGGGTTAATCTTCTTCTGACAAAGTTAGCCGTATAGGCTACAGCCTATATAGTTCAGTTGAACATGAAAAATGCATTAAGAATATTGGGCAGAAGAAAACTGACTTAAATTGTCATTATTAATTTTTAAAGTTGATGGATGTATGAAAATGACACTTTCATACTCTGTTAAAATCACATTTCCCTGAAAGAAAACACACAATTGCATAATTGCTTATCAAGTAAAATATAATGTAACATATAGGTTAAGTTGTCAGATGTGGTCGATCTTAAGGCCTGCACAGAGCAACAATACTCAGACATATTCAATATGTATGAATATTATTTCTGGATTACATATCTGCATTTAATACAATCAGGTGGACAAAACCGACGGCCAACCTGCTGGACTCGGACTACCAAAAACTGGGCCATATCTGGATCTCCTCACAGTTGGGTCATATGTACTGAGGATGGGGAAAGAAGGTATCTGTAGAGCTCACAGTCAGCACAGCACATATGACTGTTCCTCCAATCAGGACAATAAAACGGGAATTAAGTATGCAGATGACCATCCTCTGCGGATGACAATGGGGAAGACAATTTATAGCAGACCTCAGTGGGGCAAGAAACACTACAGCTACTGCAAAGAATATGTATCTCAGCAGTACTGTACAAACTGTACTTCAGCAGGCTGCTGAAGAAGGCCAGACTAAGACATCAGCCACTCAGTTTACAGAGGTTTCTTATGGTAACACCACTCTGGCTGAGAGGAATCGCTGCAGCCGTGCAGCTCTTGCTCTATAAGTGGGTGGACTCAGGCTACAACCTGAGACAGAGCAGACCTGTGAGCATCAGCACTCACAAGGACGGCTTCCAGACGAGCTTTCTTCAAGCCGCTGTCAGGCTCATGGCACAAGACATTGAGGACAGACACCTCACTGACCACCATCTCATCCCACATAAATATGTGCAATACATGAAATACAATAAGCATGGATATGTACAGTATATACAAATATCCTTTTCTGCTATGCACATAAATTTTCTATTCTATCCTGGAGGACAGTACTAGAGGTAATATAATACTTTATCTTCAAAAGAGGCAAGTGATTGCAAGTATTATTCAACTTCATGACACAAAAAGACAAATTAATGTGGAGCATAAAGTTAACTTTTACTGTAGTTGCCCATTAAAAGAGAGACTAACAGCATTCCATTTCTGTGCCTGCTTTCCATGTTGGACAGCAATGTCATTATTTGGAGCTAGAAAAAAAAGCTCTCAACTGCCGAAGTTGTCATGCCAAGAGAATGTTGAATTTCTTTCTAACTAATTAATTTGGTCATCTTCCTCCAAACAACAAAACAGCATTTATTTTTATGGCTGGTCATGCTATCTAACAGTTATGTGTGTCGATATCTTTCAGTTAACATAAGACTGACCTATTGGCTGATTATTCAATCATTATTCCAGTATTGTGATCGAATCAAAAAGGGAAATAAGCATTTTATCCTGGGGCTAATTTTCATGATTATAAATCAGAGGCACACTGTGGCAACTCAATACTGTTGGAAATGTCTCTGGCAACATCTCGTGGTTAAGCCTGTGCCATCCAAAAAGAAAAGGATGCCAGTGTTGAACTGCCAGCTCTGGTCAAAGGATCCTTGCTGCTGGGGAGTACAATTTTTCTGGCGAGGAAATCTACACAATGCCGACTCAGTCAAGACCTACTGTAGCATTATGTTGCTGCATGGAAAATGTTTTAAATAAAAAAAAAACATGGAAAAAATAATGGTTAATTTACCCCAAAGCCTTCTTACCCTAACCAGCTCTACATTTTGAGTCATCGGTGATAAGATGTTTACCAATGGCCAAGAACATCCATGGTGTTTAATGATGGTGTGCAGTATGGGTTGTATTATTCTGACATTCTCCTGCAACAATCTGATCCCAGTGACATATCATTGCTGTTAGAATTATATCTATTTCCCAATGAAGGTCATCAAAACCAACTCTGACTAATGCAGAGAGATGAAAAAAGACAAAGTGGGGAAGGAAAGCTCAGACTGTGTCCAGAGGCCTCTTCCTCCAACTCCCATACAGGCCTGGCAATTAAAAATGCATGCATCAATAGTCTACGGAATTCTTTCAGAAACGTATAATATATTATCACAAGCAAAATACATATAAATGGACACAGCCAGAGTGCGTGCAGTCAAATGCGAGCCTAGATCATATTTCTTATGCACTCAAATCTGATGGCTACAGAGCTTGCGTTTCGTTCGATGAAGCTCTAATCAATGCAGCAGACGAATGACGTGGCAAAATAAGAGGCTGCACACATTATGGCTCAGAGGAACACATTAACCCAATCACCACGATGGTATGGATCTGCCTAAAGAAACCTTTCATTCATTACATATCCGGAGTCCTCTGCATGGCAGATGTTTGCAGAACAAGGATAGTAGTGGTGCTGCGATTGGCCTGTATGGACTTAAATCAATACTGGGGTACTGGGGGGTGTTTCCTCATTCCACAGATGAGGAAACACATTTACATAGCGGAGCACTACTTTGTCACAGTTGTTAGTGAACACCCAAGGGATAACTTTCAAGCAGAGTGTGACGTTTGGCAGTGACCTCAGTGTGCAGTGTGAGTGTGTGTATTGATAGATACATGTATTTGTGGGCAGAAAATAATTATTTAGTCAAATTCCAATAATGTACAAAAATCCCATCCCTGATAGACTATGTGTGTGTAATATCTGTGCATTTATTGATAGTTTAGCACCAAATCATTTTTAACGGATCTGGCCTGAGGGAGAGTGCAGCGCTTTCCTGTTAGTGTGTCATCCATCTCCTTCCCCCTGAGAGCTCCCATGGGACTCATAGTCAGTGGCTGAGCGGACAAAAGAATGGGTTAATATCACACATGCCTGACACATGAAGACTGCATGCTCAAGGCTTTGAATATGACAAACAGAGGTCCCAGTATAAATAAAGATTGTGCACATGTGTTACAAGAATGCAATAACAAACATTTGGAGCACATGTGGAATGAGATATGTTGTGGAAACTTGATTCTTTGTAAGTCGCCAAGTTCAAAATCCACATTCACAGCTTTCCTGAAGATAAAAGCCTTCAAACAAATCACTGCAACTGCAAACACAAACACATACACCAACACACAGGGTGTTAAGATGTGCCAAATCCCTGTGCCAGGATTAATGTCCAAGCTACAGCTACATCGAATCAGAGAGCTCTAATCAGTGCAAAGCTGAGACAGAATCACAAGCTGAATCAATGCAGGCAATTTTGTGCCAGAAAAGTCAGATTTGACAGGCTTACAGTTTTTTTAAAGCAGCTAATAATGTATTTTACTCTGTTTCCCTCTCTTACACCTGTAAGTCTTGTCATCTCAGTTCATGCGGACAATGAAGATGATTATTCCCGTAACATTTTATGATCAACATTAATCTCGTTGGGAAGTAATACAACTAAATGTGAACCACTTGTGTGCGAAACACAGTGCCATTGTTGCTCTGTGGCAGTTTCTCTGTAGGCATTTGAAGATGAACAGAAATATTTCTAGCATTTAAGTCCCTCAAGGACCAATGAACGTTGTTGAACACAATTCCTTGTTCGGGATCAAAGCTATGTGTGGGGCTCATAAATGTATCTGCACAGAATGATGATGTTCACGAAGACAGGTGAATGTGTTTCCTCCTCGAGGAGACATTTTGCACTCAGATACAAACTGGATATCTACCCTCAAGGATGAATCCTAGTTGGTTTCTGTGATATTCAAAGTCATCCAAATCGTTGTTTTACTGTAAATCTCACTCTTTTTAGCAACTTGGAGAATAATACGAAGCTGAAATCTTCTGGCAGCACGGTGCAGCAGTGCTCTTACGTGGGAATTGTCCTGAACTTCTAAATGCAATCTCTCACTATTTACCTGTATTTTGACACACATCCACATGATAAACGTCCTCATTTCGACCATTTATTGAACACAATAGAAAGTAGAAAAGTATCAACTAGATGAATGCTGGTTTTCTTTAATCATTGTGAGAACGCTGTCTCAGTGTGAGAGAACACAAAAGTGCCTGCGGCACAGTTGTACTTGTAATTATCATAACATCAATCAATGAACACAAACAAGACAAACGCAGGGACAAAGATGAAATTGAGGATGAAGTAAATATGCGCGGAAAAAAAAAAAGACAAAGCACCACGGCAGCATGCAACAACCTCTGTCTGTGAAAGACCGGGGGAAGCTTTGGTGCTATTTGTCTGCTGCTCGCATTGATCATAAAGCTGGTGAGACAGGGGGCGAGAGCAGGGCTGTGCAGGAATGTTCCCTATTTGTCTCCTAACTGGTTTGGAAAGTTCATTAAATGACAGTAACGTTTAGCTATGGCTGCCTCATTATGAGTTACTAGAAATAAACAGTCTAGCTAGGAAGTTCACCTCAACAGTTACCACAACTCCAGGAACTCCATACATCCCACCGAGCACATAACCCACGGCTGGTAAATGTAAGGCACTTTCTAATACTGCTAGGAATGCACAACTAAAATGATAGGCTATGATCATGGTGTTTAATGAAACACCCAGAAATAGTACAAACAAGGGGTCCCTGTGGAAGCAATATGCAGTAGGAAAGGTTGATATTGGAAAGATGTGCATTTTTTTTTTTTATCCCATGTCAATTCATATTTGAATGTAGTTACATACATCATCAAGAGAAAAGAGCTGGAAACCAGTTAGTGTGAGTGGCTAAAGTTTACAGAACATGACTGGCTCTTGTGCTGCTGTGCAAATATTGACTTGTATAAAAATGTGCCTGTGTGTGAAAAGTGTACAAAGTGTATGCGTTTAGCTAACCAGGAAATACCATCACTTGCATGCATCAGACAGATGTTTTCTGATACTGGATGTATCAACAAATACATTAAGTACTGTAAATTCAACCTAAAATATATTGATGGATATCCCAGTCATGCTCAATGGGTGACATGTCATGTGTGCATTTCATGCTATAACATGAAGTGATGAAGAATATGCATAGTAATTGGCCGAAGGATCTATTCAGGGTTTCTCTGTGTTCTTTCCACTTACACAGCCCACACACAAAACATCAACGGCACCATCCCACCCTCTCGTCATAATGTTGACATCAGCAAACATAATAAAATCTGTTTACCAGCTGTCTGGCAAAGTGTGAAGCGGGACATATCCACGAAGAAAACACTTCTCCAAATAGAAAGATCCCATCAGAAATGAGCAATTTCCAATAACAAACTGTTTTCATATCAAGACCCTTTTGAGGGTGGCAAGATGACTTCCCCAGAGACGGTTTCTGCCAAAATTCGTGAAGTGTACCATTATATTTGTGCATGAGAAGTCTTCAATAGTGGAGGTCCTCAGCTGTGATGGTTATGCATGGTTGGTGGATGTGAGGACACACCGATTTAATGCTAAATTCTCCAAAATGACAATTGGCATAGGCAATAGAGAGTGCGAACAATCCTGCAACCAGAATGAAAATGACACTCTCCTTCAGGACCTGTGACATTTGTAGCATCGTGTTGTGTCATAAAACTGCACATTGTATTGTGACCAGTCCAAAGAACACTTGTCTTAATAATGCTGTTACGCTATACTTTCCTTTGCAGTACCCATTAACACGAAGACGGGTTTACATTTTTTAAGACTGCAAAATAAGTCCAACATATTTCACTTTAACCTATATAAAGTATGGGAGCAGAGATAAAAGTGGAATATTTCTATTTTCAATGAACGTACTTGAAGAGTAGAAAACTATTTGTGGATATGAGACCCAAAGTAATTTTATTTTTTAATGCTCTAGTGATGCCAGAGGTAAAAATGAATTGAATAGACTCTTAATAAGAACAACCATATTGAAGTTTTAGTGAGCATGGCCCTTGTCATCTGAACTATGAAATTATTTGGGAACCAATATATTTATTGAGAACAGAATATGAAAAATTATGATGTTCTCTCTGTTTATTCATTTTTCTAATTAAAGCATCAACTACAAATTCTAATTTCAAAATGGAACTGGGAAGTGATCATTAAGGTTTGACCAGAATACAAACAGGCAGTATTCAGAGTCCTGCATGCAGCAATACCTGGAACCAGCAAAATAAACACAGACACCTCCTTGGGCAGGATGTTGTGTGGTTCTGGAGGGTGAATACTAATGCATCATTGCCACAGGTGGGAAGAGGAGAAGAAAGTGGGAGATTATCTTTGCAGATCCTCCTTCTCAGCATGTACACAGTCACTGCTGTGAATAAACAAAGAATACAGAGGAAAGAAGAAAACCGAGTTAAATAAAAACAGATCTGGAGAAGAATTATGTATTTTCCTCTTGTATAACCCAGATGCACCTCCTCAAATTCAATAATTGCGATGACTGCATGACTAATGCAACTTGAGCATGTAATGTACATATCAATGTAATTATACAGTCGCTTTGTATATACTAACATACATACATAAACAAAGCACCTAGTGCAGAGCTCCAGCCTATGAATCCTTTATACCCGGATCTCATTACAACCTGATTAGATTTCCTGTTTCAGAACAGCTGTACACTATTAGCAAAATGGCCCCAAGACACAGACAGGCATATACAGAGACAAATATCATGCTAATATCGCCCCCTCTGTGGCTCCTGTTTCATGATACGGGTGACATTTTTTTTAAAGGCCTGTGAACAATACTGGCACATCTCACTTCATACTCCTCCCTCCCACCTTTAATAATCATGTTTCTCGCATGCGAAATATGTTTCAGTCAATAGTAGACAACACACCTTTGATACAGGGACAGGAAAAGTTATTCAAGAGCACATTATGTAAGGACAAGTTATAACCCACGATGATAAATGACAGAAAGGTGAACCAAACTGAAAGTAAATAGGTCTGATTAGTCATAGGTTAACATTAAGAGCAGTGCCAAGTTTGTGTAGGCTCTCAGTCACCCTGGTCATGGTAAATGACAAAGAAGATAAAACAACAAACAAAGAATCAACTGGACTTATTCAAGTTTGATTGAATAGATTTCATCTCTCATCCAAAGAGGCTTCCTTCAGTTCTGAAACTCAAGGGTCCAGTTGATTCTTTGTTTTTTGTTCTCCTCTGAGTCAGTTAAATATTAGCAGCTTTGAAGAAGAAAAAATACTTTTTGCAACTTAAATAGACATGCGCTTAAGGTAAATGCCGTAGAATGTTTGATTAGCACCCCAGTGTCCTAATTTTTCTTGGACTTATGTCTGAGTAGTGCTTGTGTGCATTGTGCCTCAGGCATAAAATGATGCCTGATTTTCCTGGTTCTATCATTCTGCTGTATTCCTTGAATAGATTTTACAAAAAAATGGCCCGTATCACATTTGAAACCTGTAATGTTGACTTCTTTTTGAAATGTGGCCAATTAAGGGTTGCAAGGAAACACGAGAATCTCTGTCAAGGCAGCGTTAACTGTGTGTGTTGGGTGCATGTGGGAAAGGGAGAGATTTGCCGATTGCACGGCTGAGAAAATTAAACTGAAACAGCAGGTGTTTTATATCATTTGTCATCCGCACTTGCAAGTAAAACATTCATTTATGCTGTGTGTAATGAATAATATGTAAATTTGGAGCCAGGAGTTACTCTGATTGGAATGAAAGCTGCTGTTCAACAGTCATAAATGAAGGCGCCAAATCCACCTAAGAAAATAACTTGCTTGGCTCACAAGCAAACGGAAGCTGTCTAAGACACCTAATAAACAAAGGAGTTTTTCATGAAAGTGGGATGATCAGGCTACAACACATAATATATATATATATATATATTTTATTGAATTAATTCATATTTTACTTTGTAAATTACTATCTTTATTGATTTTCTCAACAGCAATCCCATAAGCTGGGACCCGAGAATACTAAACCTGACTGAAAAGGCGAGCGTGAGAGAGAGACAGCCAGTTTGGCTCTGGAGGACAGTGACCTTGTTTCATGATTAGTAGAACCACTGGGGCATGATTTGGCCTCTTACTTTAGTCTCCCTCGCTCATCTTCTTTCCTGTCATGTCATATTTATCAATCCAACTCTTCAGTTCTCGTTTTCTCCTTTTGCTTTGTTTTAATTATTTAACCAATGCTAGTTGTATTTAGCTACACATGATTTTTTATTGTTTTTGCTTGTTATATTCATTGAATGTGTTTTGATCCTTAAACCGATTCAGCAATGGAATCAGTGAATCATGGTAAAGAAACAGCAAGAAAACTAGAAAACGACAATCAGAGATTGCAGACCCTCGCCTCCAAAAGACTATTCAATCTTGTAAGACAGTAAACAGGGCTTCCGGATCAGAGGGGCCAAACCTGCTCTCGCTTGCTGCTCCGGAACGTACTACAAGACTCCTTCTGGACTCTTTTTCCCATCATGCCATTCGTGTCCCTCCCTCTTAAAGTGACAGTTTACAGCACAGGCACAATTCCAGATGTAAAAATAATTCTAGAATCTGGATCCAGTTCCGGATCAACGCAGTTCTCGGGGAGGATCGAGCCACGGACAGAACCTTGCTTGTGTAAAATTTTCAAGTCGATTGGGTTCCTAGTTTTTGAGTTATGCGCTCGGACAGACAAGCAAACAGACAAACATACAAACAAACGGACCCAATTGCAATACCCTCGCTTCCCCTTCGGCGAGGGTAACAAGCTATATTTTTTTTGGCAACCCAAAGAGAACTAAAGGAAAAGCAAGAATATATTCAAGTATTTTAACCAGGCTAAAGCCAGATGAATAATTAATTAAAGGTCGGGTGGTTAGCATCAGTAATATTGAGGTACTAGTACTACAACTAGGTAGTGCATAATAAAAAATAGACCAAATATATTTATATATATTTTAAAGATGGAAATTAGCCATTGGCTATAATCTTACATATTTACATGTGAAACGTTTATCAATATGTATTGTCCCTGTTTTAAATAAACTCAAACTCAAACTCTAGGAGAAAACAGTAAGAGATAAAAGTCTGGTGCTTTAATGTTATTTGAAATAGAATGTGTTGGTATCTTCTGTCGTATGTCTCGCTGTTGGTTCACATAAAAAAAAAAAATGAAAGCACGTTACTTGACTGGCATGTTTTCCAGCGGCAGCAGGAGGCTTACGGTGGACTAAGATTCCACCAATCTGCTGTGCCAACAAACATGGGGCCAGCAAAACACAGGTTGCTGGTGTCAAGCGGTAAATCTCAGTCTTCACTGACACACGGGACGGGGAGGCAGAGCCGTAAAGTGACTCATTTGTTTCAGCAATCCTCCATTTTATTCTTCAGTGAACAACAGTTATGGTTAATTTAAACAAGAATACAACTTTAATCTCATGATTAGTAGACCCATCTCATGCTTGGCTTCTCACCATATTTCTGAAATTAAGTCTTATATTACATGACAAAAGTTCTAATGTGTCTTTGCATTATTGGATTTTCAGCAGTGGCCCTAACATTTAAGAAGTTTCATTATATGAGGGCACAAACTTTGATTGAAAGGAACTGTTCGAAAGTGGAGACGGGAAATCTACAAATGTATTTTCATTCATTCTGTGTTCAGAATGCACATAAATCGTGGAAATGAAATGACACAGCTTCGGCCCAGAGGTAACTGACAGAGACAGTCAGGTGAAGACATCTGACTGACAAGGGTGAAATGATTGTGGACAGCCAACCGGTTAGGGAGTGGTTTCAACTGTCATCTCGGTCAACATGGGAATATGGAGAGAAAACAGTGTGTCTGTGCTCATGTTTGTGTGTAAGGACAGGAAACATCCGAGATATGGAGGGACACATTTTATGTTCCTGTCTCTATCACACAGTATTTAAAACTGTCAGGAGGTGAAAGATGGCGCTGAATGAATCACGCCAAGATTCTTGTATTCATTAACTCATTTTTAATTAGTTTTTTTCGACTTCACTCACATTTATGTTGATTCTAAAATGTAAATAACACAGCAGAATTCTTAGATTGATGCAGTGGCTTAAGACAAATGCATTTTAGAACTTTGGTTGATTTGGTGAAGTCGTGGGGGAAAAAGTGCTTTTAGCAGATACGACAGTAGGATTCACTCTCTCAGAGCCCGTAATGTAATTTTCGGCAGCAGCAGCAGGAAGCTATTTTCACATAAAATCCCTGAAAACACCCACTGTGGACTTCCTGCTCAGCACCACACTGCAGAGGGACACAAATTGACGAGCTGGTGAACATTTTTGCAAAAAATAAGTCAAGCTTTCTTCATGGGTTGGTGGAAGCCATGAAAAGAGATCATGTTTAATGAACATCAGTTGGCTGAGCGACATAACCAAACTCTCGCTTACAACTGTTTCATGATTGGTGACAACCTACAGGGATACACACACTTGACTGTATTAAAATGAGACTATGC
The DNA here is from genome assembly GCF_040956055.1 of Brachionichthys hirsutus. Lineage (NCBI taxonomy): Eukaryota > Metazoa > Chordata > Actinopteri > Lophiiformes > Brachionichthyidae > Brachionichthys > Brachionichthys hirsutus. The sequence goes on from NC_090897.1 coordinate 3,803,170, forward strand.
TAATAATAGATATGTTCACGAAACACACTGGCGAAGAAGGAACCTTTGTCCATTTCTCTAATCATATCGCTAAAGCTAACCTTGTTACAGATCTCCTTTTGCCCTCTTAACATCTGATTATTTCTATTTTCTCATCATTGCCATTTCTTATACATATAGTATATTTCTTTCCCCACGAAACCACACTGTTGCTCTACCTCTACCTGAATCATCACTGAAATCATATCATGGTCTAAAAACAGATAAGGCTATGCTTTAGACTGTGGCAGTCCTGGTTTTTGGTTAGCACAGGTTAGATGGAATTGGGAAGAGAGGGCTAATCATTCCAGAGGATGGACCTGGACATCGCTGCCTGCTGGAGTCTGTCTCAAAACACAAACTGTTTGAGTCTCTGTGTGATGAGACTGGAGATGTGAGATTCACATGTCTGAACTGATGATATGAAGCATCTGGACAAGAAGAAGATGGTAGTGTGCTTAAGTTTATCATTTTTGTTTAAATAAAGACACCTTTAAAGATACATACACCAACTACGGGGTGTGACAAAGGCACTGCAGGACACATATGCATATATCTCTTGTCTTCTCTATCCGTACCACTCAAATGGATATTTAACCTCGACAAAACCAGGGAGCTCCTGGTATAAGCAAGTATGCATTACAACAGGCGGTAAAAGAAACTTGCTCCATATTGCATCAGTTTACAAAGGATATAAAAAGAAAACAAGCATGTGAAATACTCAGATGAGGCGATAACATGTACAATTTGAAGGTATTTCCCACAGCTCCAGTTTAAATTCATCCTTTTTTCATCATGCATCAGTCACTTTGATACATCGGTGAAAATGATGAGAATCTTTGACAGCGTGTTGAATGATTTCAGTCTGGTTTCAAAATAGAATAAAAGAAAAAGGTACAGCAAAAATCTCTGTGGCTGTGTTACATATAAAGCTCGGTACATGATGAAATATGATGCAAAATATCTTACATGCACCTATGCTGTGCTATTCTTGATTAATTGATGATTGCCCTGGTATTTTTTTGCACAGGAATCTTAGAATGAAACACAGGACAGTTTTTCTGAAATGAGCCCAGTCAACGTGAAGCATTTCTGGATCAAATTTAGATATCATCATCCAGTCATTTTTCACTGATGATGATGCACAAGCAACAAATTAAAGACCACTGTAAATTTCCATTATTTAGATTGCCGACAGCAAAAACATGCATCCGATAACCAGACTTATCATCGGATAGTCTCACAAATTTGCTCTTAAAAGAAACACAAATTTAATCAAAGGGATACCTGGGAGCTTTTGTGTAACTGTTAGTTTCAGTGCTTGGACATAGTGCTATCTCCATGACAACTATGCTGGCTCTGTGTGTAGAGAGCTGGTGTTCCAGGAAGCTTTGTACTGACAATGACGGTGGAAGAGAGGAGTGAGGTTTTGATTGATAAGCAAAGCTCCCTACCTCGAGCAGGGACAAAACAGCAGTCTGCCACGCCTGCCACTGACATTTGTTATAAATCATTGGCAATTTCATCAGTTGAGAGCGAGATACAAAGAAAGCTACAGAAACAGAGAAGAAGGAGAGATTAAAAAATGGAAATACACAACTGTTGTCTTAACTTCTAATGCATTTGTTTTGAGTTTAAGCTCAGCATCCCTGTCTCATTGGCATGGATGTCTCCCCACAAGCCATCCATCAGTTATGCATTACATAAAAAAATAGCATAAGGTTAGCACAGCTTTGCTCAAAAGACGTGTGCTGTAGCTCACCTTGAAGGATCATTTCACACAAATTAGAAAAATACATTTTATCCATCCACCCCTGCAGTGCAGGCAGTTTTGATTTTATCTGGTGGGATTTCAATTGGTTATCTGGTGAATTTTGCCAATCTTAGATTTGGATTGGGGGCACGACAAGGCATGTTAGGTGATGTGTGTGTGTGTGAAATTAGATGACACTCAAGGCCTATTACTATAGCAATCCAACACACAGATGATTAGTCACTATGATACATGATGCATGTACTGCTTCCACAGTAATTTAATGCCAATGACAGAAACTGTTCCAACATGCCAACCTTACAACATAGTTCTCCTCAAGTTGAATTAGGTTAGGCATTTTTTTCACCATTAAAGGTAAATTCTGAGGTACCCTGTCCATTTGTTCCGGTCTATCCAATGTTTCCTCTGGTAACATTATGAATGACAATGGCTTGGTATAGTAAGCACTAGGCTGAAGGCTATTCCTGGAGGTCAAGGGGTAAAGGTTCTGTATTGTCCTCCAATTCCCAAGTGGGAAAACAATTAAGCAGAATGCTGCTGTACAGGTTCTGTATAAAATACATATAGCATTTTACAGGCAGATACATCTTCACAAATCTCATTTCTTCTGCACACCCATCTCTCTTTTCTGCCTACATATCCAAGGTACCTGTCAACCACCTCTAAAATGCTGTTAAAAGCATAACAGAGGTGGGTTGGTCTGGAGTTATTGTTTGTTGATTTTTATTTATCTCTGCTTGATCCTTCAAAGCGGATCATTTAAGTATACCAAAGCGGATGTCAAATCTTTTACCCCCTTTTCATCAAGGCTTGAATCCATCACAGTCTTGGGAACTGAGACAACACAGAAGATAATGACTTACATCGAGTAAAAAAAAAATCCAAACCAGTCATCTACACAGCCGGTGTGAACTGTCAATGTGCGAAGCTGAATTTGCACATGAATGGCACAGTGCTTTAACATTAAGTATTTTATTATTTAATTTCACCACACTGCCAAGAGAAGATCAGAGACTTTTATCTATGCCTGATCTATTTTGGAGGCATTCATTCTACCCATTCCAACACCTTAGACAGTACTGCATTTAAACATTTATTTTCGAGAAGATTCTTTAAATGTGGCAGCTGAGTGACGAGCTGGAAGGTCCATGATTATAGTAACTAGATTAAAATGATGCTAAGTCACCAATAAAGGTTTTAGCATTTGCTTGCTATTGTATATTCATTCTAGTAGAAATGATCCCTCTTGAGGTTGAATGAACCACAATGTCCTCCTTTCGAACTTCAAAACACAACCATGGTTCATTGGGCTATAGTGCATGCATGCCAATATTTTATCCAAGAGCCCATTGGCTATTCAATGCATGTTTCATGAGAAGGATGTGGGATCATCGTTTAGTTCTGCATGTCTCTCTACACCACCGTGGCTTTGCATAATCATTCACCTCCCTGATAAATCATGTCCTCTCTGCTGCATCCCAAACGCCTTACGTTGTCAGAGCTCAGGTTCAGATACCTGTGAAGGGTGATGGATAACTTACAGAAAGCAATGTCTCTTTTCTCATCCATAGATGGATAAACCTAGTTCATTGACCTGTCACAATTCTGAGCCTGCAAGGACTGGCCTGTCTTACACTTTTTTTGTGTGTAGTAAAAAGAGAACAAAAGGTGTGTGTGTGTGTCTGTAAGCAGGGGCACATAAGGATTTGGGACTATCTCCTGAAGTCTAGTCTAATTCACATATCTGAGACTCTGAGGCTTACTCCTGAGAGTCTCGTATGAGAGTAGGGGTTTCTGCAAAAAGCCAATGATTCCAGCTGACTCACATTTCGACAAAATGTCAATCAATACCCTTCAACCTTTATAAGCTTATTGTACATAGAGTAAAGCAAAAACAACAGTTTGGCAGGTTGAAGGCTTTACACAACAAAAATGACAATACAACCACAAAGTAAACTATGATAGGAGCAGAAAAAGGGGAAATAGAAGTGGAGGACAGTGTGACACTGGATAGTGTGGGAGAACGACCCAGCTCCGGTCTCTTCTGTGATGATGACTGTCAGGGATGTCGGCTGCACAACGCTCAGCCACCCCTACGAACATTCACTACTATTGACTCTTCTGGAGACGGCACTGTCAACATCACGGCGGGGAAGTCTGTGATGCAACAGCATTTAGCTATGGGTTACTATTTTGCTATGCAAACTGTGCAAACTCACCATGTGAAAGAATATAAACTAATATGTCACACAATACAAGAGTGGAATTGGCTGATTATGTATGGCACATTTGTCCCCGTGTTGCAACAACACTATCAGATGGTAAAATCCAAAGCTGAACAATAATAAAAATAGTTTCCTCTAGCAGTCATTCATTGCAGGGCACTGCACACAGTGAGACAAAACTGTAACTACCAGTAGTTTAAGTGAGGTGAAACTGCTCAAATTGGAGGCTCATGATGACACTGACAGCAGGTATTTCAGCAATGATTTAAAATCCCTAAAAGGTGCAATTTCTTATCCGCTGATCAGAAAGCACTTGTGCTAAAAGTGTTAGTGCACTGCCTTTGAATCTACCCATTGCGCTCTGCCGTCTGTGCTACGTTTTTATTGAGCAGTACAATAAGCACTGCAAAGCTTTATACCAGTTAATGATAATTAGGGTCAAATGAAAAGAACCAATACATACTATTTTGTGTTATATTAGGAATAGAATTAATGAAATGTAGGTTTAAATATTATTTTTGTGACCATAAACACATTGGTTGGGATAATTAATATAAACCACAAAGGTGAGATTTAAATGATACCAGGGATTTTGTTTCTCCTTGGAATTTTGTACCATTCTCACACGTGGAAACCACACAAGCCTTTTTGGGATGAAAATATTTGAGTTCCACGGTAAGGATAGATTTATTGATAAGCAAGGTTGAGGAAAAAAAGATGCAGGACATATTACTGAAGTTCATATTTACAAACAACAAAGAAGTTTGTGCAGTCAGAATGCCTTCAGACCTCACTGGCTCCCCTCAGACACCCCACTGGGCCTGTGCACATGCTACCAAAGTGTCATTCTAATCAAACAGGATCTAAGCAGCTGGATAATTGGATTTGTTTGATCAATATTGCTTGCAACAAGAGAAAAACAAATGTCCTCAGCATTGATTTCGCCACATAGGCTTATTGTTTATTTTATGGACCCAAATTATTTGTAAAAAGGCAATAGTTAATTTACCTTAGGTACATATTAAAGCCTTGAAACGTTGTAGTTTAGAGCTATTATGTGTAAATAATAGGTGTTGAGTATGCACTTTAGAAAACAACATACTGCATCTAATTTATTCACATCACAAAGGATATATGAAAAATGAGAAAAGGATGTAAGATAGGGGAATGACAACATACTGTATGTTGTCTTTATTTATGCCTATGAAAACATTTATGACAATTTAATAACCTTTTGTATCATAACTGTGCAAAACTGACAAACTCAAAATCAGTGTAATGACACAGACACACAAGCCAGCTATATCTTCCGGGTAAATAATATGGCTTGTTCACCAAATGTTTCACTGTCCTTTCCAATAATTTACTTCACTAGTAAGAAATGATGGACATTGAAAATACGAAGTTCTGAAAAGACTTTATATTTATACATGAATGCTATGAAAGTTAAGTCAAAATTTCAAGGAAGCCAGTTTCAGATAAATCCTGTTTACAACGGGCTAAATGATTGCTCTGTCAGCCTGAATAAAAGAGTGTTTTGCTTTTCTATTTTTCCAACACGCATATCAAGCAGCAAGTTGAAAGCAACAGACAGATGTAATTTTCGGCTGTTAGTCAACACGTGAAAATAATGGAGTCAAAGCCATCCCCACTTTCAATCAGGGGTTCTTCTGGAAAATGAAACTCTGCATCACTTTTCAGAAATCAAAAAGCTCTGTGACAGGACAGAAAAAAAGCTGGTCTATTGCATTACATTGAGTTTGATGTTTGTGATATTATTTCATTGTTACTGTAAAAAAACAAAAACAAAGCAGAACAACAGTGAAACAACTTTACAACCTCTGGATCTCTCACCCAAGGGCAAGTCAGCAGGATGGCACAGGAGGTGATCCAATATAAATAACTCTTGAAAAACACATCTTGAGCCAAATCCAACAACAAAAAATTGAAGACATCAGCTGCTTCGTTGGACCATATATTTGCCTGAGTTAAAATAAAATCATCAGTTATTGACCGTTACTGCAGATTACAGTTAGCACAGTAATACCAAAAACGAATCCTGGCCATACAGTTCAGGGTAAGGAATGGTATCCTTTTTTTAATATAATCTTTTGGACCTGCCTTTGCCAGTCAGCAGCCATTTTCGTTCCTTCATTCTGCTTTATCATGATGCTAAACAGTGAGTTCTGACAATCATCGAGCCCCTGCCAAAGGACAGGCCGGTAGAAGCATTAAAGAAGAGAAGGCCTTAATGGGTTCAACAAGAATATAAAGCATCTGCTAGACTCGACAGGCTGGAGGACAGATACATGTCAAGTATAGTTATTATAGAGCAGGCACCTGCTTTAAGAATTATTACCTGCATGAGTGAACAACTGTATCAGACAATGCCTGTGCACAAATCTACACATTAATGTCCTTGCTGAGGCACTGAATTAACCCATCCACAACCAGGTGCATGTGCCAGATGAATGAGGAACACTTATTGACACACATATTGCAGAAGCATTGTATCTGTGGATCCACTCTCGATGCTGCTGTTATTGTGGTTGATTTTTATATTCCGATGGTTTTTTTTTCCATAGTCTATTTTCACTGCATAGCGCTGTAGTTTAGCATTTTATTATTTGTTGTTATTTTATGTTTCATGTTGTACGATTGCACCGAGAACAATTACTAGTTTGTGAATCATTTCACTGGAAAAGGCAAATAAGGCAGTTCGGATTTTAAAAATGCATTAACTTGCATGGTTGTTAGATATGGGGATACAATATATATATATATAATGGTTTTTTTATAATGAAGCAAAGTGGATGCAAACATGATGCTGTGTCTCAAGGCTGGTGGAACAAGGCATAGTGGCTGCATACAGTATAATGTATAAATTAGAGACTGTGTGGGCACAATAGAGTGGCATAATAGGGAGATCAGCAAAGCCTAAATCCCACTCTACGAGGGGACTTTGCCATCAAACAGATCCTGCTGCCCGAGGGCTGAGCTTCGTGCTCTATCTATGTGGAAAATCCTGTCACTGCTGGTACAGCTTTTGGATCAGCAAGGAGTGACACATAGCACGTTGAAGGCGGTAGATGTGAAGTCAGAGAGAGATAGAGATGAGGCACTTTGGGAAGATCATTTAATCACTGCGGACTAAAGTGGTCCTGGGAATCATCAGCACCAGAAACTTCTGTGCTTCTTCCTATTTCTATGAAAGGATGGAGCAGTGGAGGATGAAACCTGGATATGCTGTGGTTTATACATTGGTTATTGTGGGAAGGTGAAGAGAATTTTAAATCACACATTATCCCCCTTTTGCCATTCCAACCTTTATTCTCTGCTTTACCTCCGAGTCAAGACAGCGTATTGGCATCGGTAGCAATGCATACAAAAAGAGCTGTGGCTCTCGCACAGGGTGACCAGATGAAAATGTTAGCTTGATGCAGAAAACAAGACAGACATCCTACTGAAAGGATAAACAAATTACAGGATCACGCATAGTGCGCGTACCTCTGCCAAAGCTAATAGTTCACTTTTCTACGATTTGCACAACAACATTTGCAAACAGCAATGACATTGTTGCACATAGCTGAGAAGTCAGCATCACCTCTCAATCATAGAACAGAGTAGTAACAGTGGGAACCATGCATACGCCCGTATTTACTTTGTGTAACTGATGTGTTCTAAAGTTTAATGGGTTCTTCCTTATACTGTAACACACTCATCCACAAAGTGTGATTAAAATTGTGGAAGTTATTTTTCTCCAATCCTGCCAAAACACAGACAAACAAAGCAGGCTATGAACTAACCTCCTTGGCAGCGATAATAAAGACATGTGATCAAATGTGTGACAAGCAAGCAATGTGGCAACGATCAGAGGAGGGGAGGGGGTATTGCTATTTTGACATCCTTTTGCTGAATGTATTTCCGCAGAGACAGAATTCAAGTCTCTATCTCTGATATATAGAGGAGATAGTACTCATTTCCATCCCATAACAACAGAAGGCCCTGCAATCATCTTCCTAGCACTTTCACTCCTGACGTCAATGTGATATGGCCATTGGCAATGTGGGAGGACCAGGAATGTGTGTGGCTAGGTGATAAGGATGCTGTAGAATTTAATTAGCACAAAGCCATGGTGAAAAAGACTTAATGTATCATGCATTATTAAATACAGTATGACGTAAGAGCCTTGTCTCAATCAATGTACATTATAGGTTCACGAGAGAAGAGAATAAAGAGGAGTAGAAAGCCAAAGGGATGTAAGAGAAAATAACCACAAATTAGATTTAAAAAAATCTTTAAAGCTGTGGATCTAAACCAAAACCCAAATAAAACTTTAGACTTTCTGCCCATTCATTGGCTTCTCCGGCTCACGGGGTGTGTAATATGGGTAGTATGGGACAATATGCATGTGAAAAGAAGAGACGAGGCGGATCTAAGAACCCAGCTGAATAGCAATCCAACAATAGCTCAGCTTCACCCACTTCTTGGGCGCCGAGCTGGTGTGAGAAGAATGATTAGGGCTCTTGGCTTGAAATATAGAATACCACTTTCTATTTTCCAATCCGCTGTCTTTATTACAGCTGTCTCATAATCCAGGTAAAAGTTAACGTCTGTAGCACCCGATCCGCTCATGAAAACCTATAATCTACAGCAGAGACATGGAGCAGTGTGAAGAGGTGTTTGTTAACTTCTTTCTATTTAGCGTTCACTGGACTGTCAGTGTGTGTGTTTGTATGCTCTTCCACTCGACTCTCACACTCCAATCAGCCCAGTGTAAACAGAACATACAACAATTAAATTTTGTCATCTTGGACAGGAAACTGATGACAGAGATTACAATTTTATGAATAGGTGTGTACTTGCCAGAGGTCTTTGAATTGCAAAGAGTGTTTTGCTATCTGCAAAACACGACTAAAGGTAAAATAATATATAACTAGAAAAGCACTCAGAGCGCAGACCTCCGCCAAGCAGCTCATTCCCTTCAAAATTGGATTTACACCATCCACATGGTGATCTGGATCATCATTAAAAGGTTCTAAATTGTTCTTGGTATCTTCATCCACCAACCATGAAAAGTAAAAGTGAATCGGAGTTGATGTGTATTTTTAACAGATTTTTGAATCCGTAAATGGGGTTTTCAATGTTTCACTGACTTCACTCTGGATCCAATTCAGATGAAATTCAGTGGTAGGATAGAGGTACCTGCCCTACATGACTGTGTAAAACGTCATAAACATTGGTCAATAACTAAATGAGATACTGAGGAACAACTTTTAAAGCGCCATTGACTGCAATGTTAACAAAATTGTCAAAGTGATCCAGAATGCAGGATCGCTTCTGGATCATCACCAACATGTAATCATCTGTTCCTGGTAACATTCCCAACATGTCCTGAAAATGTCATCCGTATCCCTCCAGAACCTTTTGAGTTATCTTGCTAATTGACGTACAGACAGACCAAGGCCAGTGATTACATAACCTCCGCCTCGCCGCGGCAGAGGTAATAAAAAAAAATGAGTTTACTCATTGCTCTCTTCATCCATTAATTAACATTCTGTAAATCTCACTGCACAGGCTAAACCTAATTACACTGTCGAATTTGTTGAGGTGCCCTCTCAATCTCCATCTGTTCAATGCAAGTAAATCAAAGTGTACCTTGATTTGCTTTTCATGTGGACACACATGAAGATCAGATCAAGATACACTTTCCCATCTGCTTTGTCTACATGGACAGTAAAAACATCTAAATCCCAAATTAGTTGTCGTGATTAGTGGTCAGGTGATTGCGGACAGGAACACATTCATTGAAGTATATGTACATGATTTTGAAATGTCAAATGTTTTGACCCAGGATTCCTCTTAAAGATTCTGTACATAATCACGAAGAGCAAAAACGATCCAGATACTGGAGCCTCTACAGTCACTTAGAAAACTGAATGAGAGGTGAAACGTCTTCGATCAAATTTGAACAAGTCCAGTTGATTCTTTGTTTTTGCTCTTCGTGATTTACCTCGACCTGGATGACTGAGAACCCACAGAGACATTCTGTACACACATTATTAAAACAAGAAGGACACAGACATCAGTGTGTGAAAGCCTGAACAGATTGTTTAGGCACAAAGGCTCGATGGGAATGTTCAAACATGTTAATGAAAGACGCTAGTTACAGATAAAGCATGGGTGATGATTTTTAATGAACTAATGGTCCTTTCGCTACATGTTTAATGCAGACCTGAGTTACATTAGTACAAATATACTGTATCTACTTAAGGGTAGCCCGTTATATTTGTTTTGGACACACCGTCATGATTTAATATCCCCCTATTTTTCAGTTTATGTCTGGCAACTACAGTAAGACATGGGAAGAGATAAAGCAGTGACAAAACAAAGTCAAAAAGTAAAGAGCAGATTGAAGAATGGATGGGATGGGAAGCTATCGCCCATAATTGACATAGATATGAAGAGGCAGAAATGTGAAAGAGGGATGAAACGGCACACACACAATCTGCAGGGTAGATCAGCCTGTAGTGGTTTCCACAGATCAGTCTATAAAAGGCCAAATCAAAAAGGCAACCATCTAACAACAGATTCCACTAGAGTATCCCCTGCCTTAGGAAGCTAGAGTGACATTCTCAGACGGCTTGTTTTTCTACATTTGTCCATCACAGGAGCATACAGAACACACAGAGACAGGAGGATACAAATGCCATTTTTATCCTACTTTTTCTGACTTTCATTTCAACTTCACACTTTCCCCGCTGTTGATGGTTTTCTGCCGCAAGCCTCTATGAGACGCCGTGGGTTAAGTCTCAAATTAAGCCTATTTGTCACTTTTTTCAATCCAGCATTCACACATATACCCAAAGCCATTCAAAATATGCAGTGAAAAGATGCATCCAACATTAAATGCAGAAGCACACTGTACATTCAGAAAAAAAATAGGTCATAATGTGATTTGGCAAGAAATCGGCTGTATCAAGGATACGAGTGGAAAAGGAAATCACTCAATTTGTAAACTACCCTTCAAATTGACTTCAGGGTCTAGTTCAGAATTATATTATATATGGTGATTTTAATATTGGATTTCACAAGATATCTGAATTAACTGTTCCCAAGATACAGACATTTAGTCTTTCATAGATCCTGTTCCTCCCATACTCGCTCCTTTATGGATCGTTCTAAGACAAAAGCATGATAGCATACACATCTACTCATAATTTACCCCTAGCTTGTGCTGTCTGATGACTTACTCTCAAAACAAACAAAAAAAGCGTGAAATCCCATTCAATATATACGTGCATCCATTACAAAGACTGACGTCCGAATGACTAGAGCATGACTGGAGATATGCTCATGAGAAGGATACAGCTATAAAGCAATTGATGCTTTATAGATTCAATTAGCAGATGCTAGTCACTTACACCTGTGTGAAGTCCGATCAAATTTAGTGTTTTGATTAGTGCTCGAGACAGTATCATTATCCAAACCCAGGCCATAGCTAACACAAAGTCGGTTTACAGTCATCCCTTGAAGTCTGTATACGTGTATTCGTACTTATACGCGTAGGTGCGTGCTTATGTTCTTATGGTGACTACAGACCAAGTTAAACACCTTAGGTTCTGGCTCATGTTAACTGTGTTCCTGAACCAATTTGGTGGTAAGGAAACAAGCTCACAAGCAAGTGGGGAACCCAGACCAGGACCCTAACACAAAGCAACGTGTCAAAAATAAGGGGAACAGGAAAGAGTGAGAATGGGCACCCCTTAACTTGCAGCAAATGGTGGACCAAACTCCAAAGAATCTTTTAAGAATAATTTAAATTCTGTTTTTGATCATACTCATCGTGGAAGCACAATAGCTATAATCAAACTACTCCAATTTCAACAAAGTCCTACACTGTGGAGACCAATCTCTTTTCCATTTGATGTGTCTGCAGATGACAGACTATTGCTATTCAATTCAATTCAATTCAGTTTTATTTATATAGTGCCAGATCACAACATAAAGTCATCTCAAGGCACCTTACATAATTAGCAGGGAAAGACCTGCAGGGAAACGCAGAACCCAACTTGACCCACAAGAGCAAGCACTCTGGCAATGGAGGCAAGGAAAAACTTCCCTTTAACGGGCAAAAACCCTGGACAGAACCTAGGCTCATGTTGGGCGGCCATCTGTCTGGCCGGCTGGGTTGAGAGAGAGAGAGAGAGAGAGAGAGAGAGAGAGAATGGCAGGTCGGAGACGAGTCAAGTCTTGTTTGGCCCAGAATCTTAAGAGATGACAGACCATCCAAATTGCTCCCCTTTACCACCAATTACAGTGTCTGGTGCTTGTGTTACAGTTTTAATTATTTTTGCTTCTCTGCTGAACTCAAGCAAAGCCTTTGACATCAATTATTAAAGGATATTTCAAATGTGGGGAAACTAGATGGAGTAAAAGTGAAAGCTGGCGATGTTCTAGTGCTGCAGACTTAACTTCATCACCTCCAAACTAAACTGAGAAAGTCCTATGGGTTATACTGACTCTGGCGACTACACCCAGGGCAATTAAGGCATGGATATCTGGAGGAGAGAAGGAGGGAAGGGAAATGCGAGCGAAGGGAGGGGAAGTGGAGACCACATACCAATAACAGGCAATTATGTTTAGGGAGGGCAATTGTCAGGTCATGAGAGTAAAGAAGAAGACAGTGGGGATGTAGGATGGTAGGGAAATGAGGAGGAGTGTTATTGAGGAGGCAGATGGAAGAGAGGTGGAAATTAAGATGAATGGGCACTGAGAGAGGCTGATCTGGTGATGTGTCTGGGCAGTGAAAAGTAATTAGCTGCTATGGGAGGCTTGCAGTAAGTGTGATGCCTGCAGTGACAGGCTAAAGCCTCGAGCTTTATTAGTCAACAACGCTACGTCTGAAGTTGCTAGTAGAGGGTAGCCGCGCATACAGGAACACAGAGAAGTGTCCCCATGCATTGCATCCCCCCCCCCCCATCTTTAGTCCCCTTTGATACAACATAGCTCTAGCTTGTTCTCTCTTATACTTATCAACTTTGTCGCTCACTGTCACAGACTATTTCCCTCCCTCCCAAACACAGACACAGTCATAGACCAACTTTATTTTTTTCTCCTTACTTTCACCCTGACCAACTGATTCCATCTTTCTTTCTCACACAATTTCTCCCTTACAGCCACCTCAATCTGTCTCTTTCCTCCCACCCTGTATATCTCCCTCCTCCTCCTTGTCCATTTCCAATTTAATTTCAGATAAGTCCTAGCAGAACAACAGAGCAAAGCCCTTCATCATTCCCATCAATGATGTGGGTGGATAGAGCGTAAATGATTTTATTCATGTGTATCTATACCAACCCACTGAGAGTCCAATTACAAGTAATAATAAGGTAATAATGTGATATGTAAGTGTCTTCGTAATGACTGTAGAAAACCTACAACAAGAGAAGAATGCTGCTGGTCATTCTGGTTGCACCTATCATATCCGTTTACAAATAATTACTGATGTTATTTTCAGGAGCATAAAGTTGGTAACTAGATCTCAAAGTATCACATTATGACACGAGGAAAAAGTGATTAAAATACAGCAATCTGGGAAGGGTTACAAAGGTATTTTGAAGGCCAGATTATTCTAATATCCACAGTGAGGCACATCATATAAATTATAGTGAACCTCACTGAAGTGGCTGACATTCCAAAATCGCTCTAAGAGCAGGGATCGTTCAAGAAGTCAAAACATCCAAAGAAAACATGCAAGCTACTGTGAGTCTCTTTCACCACAACAAATCAGTGTTCAAGGTTCAATTGTTTGAAAACGTAGTGTGTAAAAATGGCCTTCACAGAAGAGCAGTGAGGTTAAAGCCAATGCAAGAAATACACGAAGACTCGTCTGAATTTTGCCACAACAGACTTTGATGATCATAAGAACAGTTGAGCTGTTTGGAAAACAGGGGGTCTGATATATCCGTCATGAAACCAAACAGTATTCTAAAAAAAAAAAAACAGTACGCCTCTGATCAAACATGGAGGAGTCCGAACCTAAGCAACTCTGAGTAGCTCAAACGGAAAAAAAACAATAAAGTGGGCTACTCAAAGTCTGGACCCGAATCCCATTGACGGGACCTGAAAAGATCTTGCATGAGTGCTCCAAACCAGTTCTGCTCAGAAGACTGGAATGAAGTTTCCCCACAGCAAATTCGGAGGCTGATTTCTAGTCTTTTGAAGGTTTTGTTTGCAGTTGGTGCAGTTAAAGGTGGCCTTTCTTTCTTTCTGGTAGTTTATGTAATGTGTGTCCTGTTTTCATTAATGAAAAAATATTCAAAACGTGCATGCTGTTTCATTTTAAGTTGTGTTTGAAAATCCAATTCAGTTTAGTATAGGATACATACAACCCAGAAAAAACTAGGAGCAGGTCTAAAACATTCACGAATACTGAGTTTGAACACTTGAAGTACTTTAAGCAAAAAGTCATTTACATCTAGTTTGTAGCACTGCATTTAGTTTGTATGTTTGAACCTTTGTCTCGGCGCTCTTCAGAAACAGTACATAGGTCAGCAGCGAGAAACTCAAAACCAAAATAACTTATTATTTTGAGAGTCTTTCAATTTACTCATACATTAATTAGGATCAACACAACAAACTTATTTAACTCCAAATTTTACAAAGATTAAAGATCCAAACAGCATTTAAGGGCTTTGATTCGACCTCACGACGACTGACCAATGGAGGAACCTTATCAAATCGAGTTCCCAGAACAGCCCACGCACTGCTTTCAAAGAATCTGAGTCATTCCCCTCTCATCTGCATTACCTCAAACTGTTCACATTCATTGGCCTTCGTCTCTTTTAGAAGGCACACAAAAGGCAACAATAAAAGGCGAAGGGTGAGCAAAAAAGGTCTCTGGAAAAAGAAAAACAAAGCAGGACACACAAACCGTCAGGAGAACTTTGCATTGCATGCAAAATATGCTCAAAGCTGATTTCCAACAAGAACTAAAGATTGGTTAGCATGCTGGAGACTTAAGTTTGGAGGCTTTTTTTGTTTGTTTTACCATTGTTAACAGGTTTGAGAACCTGACGGAGGGAGCTTGGGCTGATCTTCTGCTGCTGGTTATCTGGAAAATGGGCAGTGAAAAAATAATGCCGATGCACACAGTATGAAGGCGGATCGAACAGAACACGAAAAGGCATTCCACTTACTTACCTCTGATAATTAATGGGCATACAACGTGCCTTTTCAATTGTAAACTTCTTCAATTTGGAATTAGGACTTTCTTTTACAAAGATCCAAACACCATTATTGTCAGGGGAATGTTTGTCTGATAGTTTTCTTGTACAAACAACAAACAAGTGTTTTTCACAAGCCAAGGATGATCTAAATCCATTCGGCTTTGAAAAAAACAAATGAGAAAAATATGCATCCAAGTGGCAGGAAAGGTCCAGGATTTGTGATTTTGAATGTGTTATGAGAACATTGTCCAATTTCTTTTTCGACAATGTGAACAGTATGCTTTACATGTAAATCTTTGTTTGTGTATAAATGGAGTTCCAGGAATATGAAACTCACCTCTGGGTCTTGGTGCTCTTTTCCTGCGGTCTCTGAATGCAGCCCCCGACTGCAGTGCTTCCAGCAAACTATCCATCACACCTGTCTCATCATTCTCTGAAAAACCGGGGATGAAATAGAATGAGTGGGTGTTGGAAGACAGATGAGAGGTAAAGAAACAAAATCAGATAAAGTGCAGTTTGCTTTAGTGGCGAGGTTTGCCATACGGAGTGCAATGATTTTGAAGTTACAATGGCAGGCCACTGAATCCTAACATAAGCTATAGCACTTCAGTGAAGTCCAATATGATAGGACTATTTCCGAGCAAATCCAGTAATGCACAAGTTTGTTGTTACTAGAAGACAATCTCCAGTTCAAATGTGACCTTGTCACAGACATCAGACAGAAATGTGTTTGCAACCTATTGTCATATTGTGTCTATGCATTTTATTACAGAATAATAGCTGAATGATGAACATGAAAGATATTAACCAGTGATGGGGCAACATATAAAGAGACTTGCGGTAAATTGTTAAGCTTGAAATCAATCCAAATTGCCAACACATACACACACACGCAGTTATGGCCCATGAACTGAGACAAAAAATATTCATGAACAAATTAAAAACATACAGTCCATAACATACACACACACACACACACATACATACAGAGCGAAAGACACAGTAGATAGATGCCTTTCATCAGGCTTTCTTTTTTTATTAAACTCTGGTGCCATACACTCTAAAGTCATTTTCACACCTGACAAGCGGACTCTGTTCGATTTGGGGAGCTGAACGTCGCCGCATTGTTGCATTTATCACTTGTTTCGATTCTGATTTCATACTGCGTTTTGTGTATGATAATGGGCACCAATGCTGACAAGGACTTGGAAAGACTGGCTTCCTTTTAGAGAACAGGCTCGGTCTCAGGTACAGCTTCCCATAGATGATTATACACTGACTTAAGTTAATTCGCTAATACATAAAAACAATCCCATACTGTTATGAAAAGAAATCATGGGAACCGTAACCAATCAAGGGCTCTTTTTCTGATGTGATCTGTCCACTATGAATATGATCAAGATCCAGATAATCATAATTCAATATGAAAAAGATCATAGTCCACCATTCTGGAAAATCATATACTGATGTATATCATGTACTGATAATTACACAATAGGAGATGAACACTCTTACATTCCTACATTGTGATTTGTTTTGATAATGTGAACAAGTCTACCTCCATATCAATGCATCTAATCTCAATGTAGCTTGTCTTGTCTTTTGACATCGGCTGCAACATATTGTGTACAGGATTTAAGAACAAAGACGTTGTCATTAGTTTAGAATTTACTTTTCACTTCGGGCCAATATGATCAGTAAGTCAACATGAACATGATAGTAATTATTCATTATTTTATTTTACAAACCAGGTAACAGTACACCAATGCTTTTGGCACATGCCTTATTACCGAAATATGTTAAATGTTATATATTACGCTGCTACACAAAATGTAATTGTTCATAAAATGATCAAAGGTATGAAAGTATATATTACGCCTGATTAGATTAGAAACTGTAATCCAAAACTTTCAGATTTATGACAAACAGATCACCAGATGGCTTGAAACAGCTTTGATTCCACACAGCAACCCCACTCCATTTTGTTTCAGAAGCTCCATCATCCCCTCTACCCCCGAGGTGGCTTTGTTCTCTCGAGCGCTTCTCTTTGAAAAAAGGCAGAATTATTAAAGACT
Organism: Brachionichthys hirsutus; assembly: GCF_040956055.1. NCBI lineage: Eukaryota > Metazoa > Chordata > Actinopteri > Lophiiformes > Brachionichthyidae > Brachionichthys > Brachionichthys hirsutus. The sequence continues at coordinate 3,820,490 of NC_090897.1, forward strand.
AATCTTTTCAATAATTTTGTAAGAATTTTTATTCCTACACCTGAGTAGCATTTAAAAACCAATGTTTTAGCAGATGTATATCTCTGTAACCTGCTTTAAACATGTACACAAGCAGATAGTCTTGGCCTGTGTAAAAAGCTACTAATGAGAACTGGGATGCAGTCAGTGACCAACCTCTTAAGCCCATCACCTTCATGCCTAACAAGCTTTTCTTTTCATTGGGAGTCTCTTTCATTAACCATTCACTTTAACCAATGCAGTGGCATTTTACCACGGGGCCTGCCCATTGAATTGTTCATCTTTTTTCACACACAGTACCATGGTATAGAGCTGTGGTGAGTTTTCTGCAAACCTGCAAAAGCTGTCAATCACTTTGTCTGTTTACAGCAAACCTTCCTTTTCACTGAAGCTTTCGTATTGAAGAAAAGGGGTCCCCAGGGCGGTCGGGCTGTGTTGTAGCTACAGATACACGTGGACCTACTGTACGGCATCACTATCATGTTCTGGCTGAACTGTATATATATCTGAACATATATTTGAGCAGAACCAACATTCTTCACCATCTAATTTAGTCTTTACTTTTGTTTGAAATTCACCACAGACATCCATCTTTTTACTTCACACAAAACACAGACAGACACAGTCGTATGGCTAACAGACAACAAGCGAAAAGGAGCTATTGCAACCAACATTGTGTGCCTTCACATGTAGGACTTTGCTTGACTCAAGCCCACAAGGACATGAAAGAGTTTGAGAGCCTGAGGAGATGATGAAAAAAGTAACCTACTCAGATTGCCAGCCTCAGGAATACACGGGAGCAAAAACAGCCCAATTTTACACATCAATCAGAAGCTACTTAGCCAGAAACGTAATACTGCTTTATAGAACGCAGACGAGAGATGCTTTCAGACAGCTGGACACTGAAAATCATAAAACACATTTATATACTCTCACCTGCATGCTCACAAACTTGGAGAGAGATATGGAATAAGGCATCTCACATGGAAAGTAATAGAGGAAGAACACATGGCAAAGGCACATTAGTCAAACTAGTAGCTGTGAAATAGATTTGAAACAGTCTTTCAGCTTGTGGAATATTATATTGAGGAGAACGTCGTAAGCAAACAAAGACTGCTGAAAACAGAGGACAGTGAAGAGTAGCATCTCAGCTTTGGCAGTAGAGCCACTGACTGGTGCATTGATGTACATTTCACTTGTCTATTTCTAGCCTTTTGCTTCTGGGATCAGAACTCTCATGACAGGATTGCAATGCCCATAGGGACTCTTTGCCTTTGAAAAATTGGTCGTAAAATAAAGACACTCTCACAAGCCAGTCTTAGCCTGATTGTCTATTTAAAGTGTCTACACCTCGTGATCTTCTTAATGGATGCTCTCATAGAATCTCAGTAGGAAAAGAAGGATGCGAGTCAAACCTGCCTTATATGAATACACTTCTCTGATACTTTATATTTTCTTGCCGGCCAATGAATGTGCAAACATCACTATTATGGAGTACTAATATGCTGCTGTTAACTTGCTAAGCATTCATCTCTGCGCACTTTTGCTTTGGTTAATATTTATTTACAACTCTGTCCTTGGGTTGCTTCCTTTATATCTTAATACATGCATGTATAAAACACAAAACCAATATGGTCTGCTTTCTCAATGCACTTTACAAATGATGGTCTTCAGAGTCCAAACAGAGGTAGGAAGGAAAAGAAAAAGAAAGAGAGTGGGTATTTCCATGGATGATGAATATGGATGGACAAAAGACAGCCAGGATCATAAGAAACCTAATAGACAGTGTCACAGGTGGGCGTTAATCAAATAGTTGAATTCAGTGTAAAGTAAAATTGGTCTTGTGGAGAACACAACACCGTAATTAGATAGAAATGTTGATGAAACCGTACAATTGTAGAAAATTGCCCTTAAAAGATTATTCATCTAGACACCCACAGAGCACCAAGATAAGAGTCCTAAGCGGCTGTTGAATTATTTTAAGATTGTATGGTACATAGCATTTTGTATTCCACTTGCCACTCAAACACACACGTAAATATTCATAAACTGATGGCAGAGGCTGCCATGCTGGCAAAATCAATATGAAATGTTCAATCTCGAGTGTGCCGTGATTTCAATATTCACAGACACACCCTTACAGCCATCAAGGGAAATATGGGGTTCAGTATCTTGCCACATTGCCTTGACATGCAGACTGGAGGAGTCAGGGATCAATTCACCAACCTCCTGGATTAATGGATGTCCTGCTCTTGCTCTTGAGTCGCAGGCAGAGAAGCTGAGTTAAAGCCAATCGTATCGAATTATAGTTTCTAGTAAGAATAGATTTCAAATTGGACTCAGTGTTGGATGACATGATGATGTAAAGAAGCCGAAAGGCTCATTAATCTGACTCCTGAAAACCTGACGAGTCTTATATGGCTTATGCATTATGTCAGAAATAATGTTTGTCACTCGGCAGAAGGGAATAAAACGGTTCATCAATCAGTGGGCATTAGCACATGCAGTTACAAGCCTAGCTGCACACAACAATGGATGGAATTAGTTACTGGCAGTGGATTCTAGGAGACTCCAAACCGATTTTTCAGTTGCCGTAAGAGTGCAAAAGTCAAACCAACAATGTCAGCCCCATTATTATACTACAACTGCTAATACAGAGGCCAACAACATACCTTAGCTATACTGTACTATCCAAAAACTCGGGAACATACATTAATCTTGTACAAACTCCTGCTATGCAAAAATATTTCTCTTGTTTTGTTGTGCCAGTGCCATGATTTAGTATCCTTAAATGCAGTGTCGTAGGCTTCTTATATTTGACGTCTTTATAGTTTATCGCTTGTAGCCATGTTGTGAATGTTAAATAAAGCTTTCATGTGTAATTTGTTGCCCCGAAAGCATTCACCCTCCTGGCGTAGCAGTGACTGTAATGCAAGAGATTTGTCATACACAAGCCAGGTAGAGTTATAGGAGGAGGGGGAAAAAAATCACCTATTCAATCTGAAATTCAATCTCCACAGGGCTCTATGCAAATGCATGCAAGTTGATGATCCTTCAGAACACACCGTGCAAGTGACAAAATCAGGCTCCATATTATGGCGCAGGTAGAAGCCCAATCTGCATCAGGTACAAGAGACAGAGGAAAATGAAATGGAAACTGAAAGGACCTCACATCTCAGGAATACATAAGTTAACCCAAAGGGTAGAACAGGCAAAGCTAAAATCCATTTTGATCATTTCATACACTCCCCCTTCATTCATCTGTCTCTCATTGCTGTGCCCTTCAGCGTAATGTGGATATGCAGCCTTCTCTGGGGCCTTTTAGAGAATTGATGGATAATCAGATGATTACATAGAAAATCTCCATTGAGGACATTCCTCCCTGACAAACAAAGAGAAAGCTCTTTAGTTAATAAATAGATAGACTGTGGAGAAAGAGTGACAGACTGTTAGGGAGAAAGTGAATAAATCCTGCCCTGGGTTGGCAGCAGATTTTCAAATCTGTATGACATTCAGTTTATCCCAACAGTATGTGTGTATGTATGTGTGTATGTATGCGGATCTGGATGTGTATCTGTATGAGTGTGCATGCAAACACCATACATTGCCAGAAACATCACATCTTGCTGAAATCGAAGGGTTTGCCTTTAGCGTTATTTTAATTTTAGTGTATCTACGGTAAATACTTTTCAAGCTCTTTACATATTTGTTTACGCCTTTCTGACAAAGTTGTTTCTAGTTTATTCTCATGATTTTCTCACTTCGAAGACTACTTTCATGATTCAGAAATTTTAGATTCATTTGTTTCGCCTTCTTCCTTCACAATCCCTCTAGGGCCATCTGCAGAGACTCATCTCAAAGGCATGTGTTGCCACAAGCATTTTTTAAATATGATTACAGCAACCCATTTAACGCTGCACTATTTTTGATGAATTCATTTTAACTCTGTCTCAGTCACGGCCCGTCATGCTATATGGTATTATGAGATAACAACAGCGGGTATCAGATCTGCCACCCAAAGGGGAAATATTCCTCTAACAATGAGTGAACACGTTTTTAAACAACATAACACGCAGACATCCAATCCAGTCTTTGCACTATTGAAAATACATCATACAATTTGTAGAATCAGTAAGAATGAGGAGAGGTAGAAAGAAAAACTTAATTTGTGTCACCATCGGTTTATTCTCTCGAAATGATTGACATTACGCATTTGTCAGAGACAACGGTTGAACCCAACAAGACTGGGCGATATCATCTTCTGTTGCCATTCGGAAGATCGAACACTGCTGACTCTTGTGTTCCTTAGACTAAAGTACTGCATGTTCACAAATTTACTGCTGCCACCAGACCATTGGATAGCTTTGAGCGACAAATCGTATCAGCGTATGTGAATGCCAAAATGCATATGGGCTGGCAAGTCTGGGGTAAGAGAGCAGATCCTGCATGACTAAGATATATAAACTAGTGCAATAATTTCATCTGGACATGCCGTTTACTTTGGAAGAGTCCAGCATGTAAAACTACTGAAACTCCATAGCAAATGTTGACAACAGAGTGGCGTCCAGACCAGCGTGAAGGGAAAACTAAGATGTTTGTAGACAAGCTAGCCATGGGATTGGCTAGATTCTATACCCACAACAGTACTTTGGCCTGGATGGAGCATGATGGTTCTCTACTTGCACTCCAGTGTCTACAGAAGTGCTACAGGGGCTGGCATAGTTGTTTTGGCAACAAATACTGGTATATGGCAGAGACTGCCAGACTCAACTGCTCTGCCAGCCTTGTCATTGGCATTGAAAGTAGGTCTGGAGGCAGCACTGTTGAACAAGTTTCTGGCAATGCAGTGCTCCTAAGAGAAACACGGGGAGGCGGGGGGAAAACAACAACAACTGGCAGTTAGAACCGGATACTGTAGCATAAGTTGTAAATTGCATTCTTCATAGCAATGTCTGAACTTGCTCGGTAAGATGAGAAATAACTAGCTACATTTTATCTCAAGGCCATCGGAACAGACAGTATTCAAGAATGCAAACACCAAGTGTGATAACAGAAAAGAAACCTGAGATGAATATCAAGTACATTTTGAATCATATGTTTGTCTATGGGCATCACAGTGGCCCAGTGATTAGCGCTGTCGCCTCAGAGCAAGAAGGTACCGGGTTAAAATCATATCCGTGCAGTTTGTACTCTTCAGTAACATGAAAAAAAATCAGAGTTTCAAATGAATGATGGATTTATATACATATTAAAAACTGATCTGAGAGCCATTGTCAAAGATGGCCTTAAACCATGTAATCCCAGTCTGATTTTCATACACAGCTTCCTGTAAAGGGCTTAATGGTGTAAATATTGACTGGCAAATCAGACTGAAAGGTCTCTACCTGCATTGACTTCCAGTAACCTCCTCTTCTTCTGCTGTCTCTCTTGCTTTTCACGCTCTGCTTTCTCCTTTGCTGCCCGTGCCCTCCTCTGTTTCTCCTCAGACTCCCTTTGCTTGAAGTTATCCCTCAGTGCTTGCTGTTGATGGACAGCGAGAGAGGGAAACAGGGAGAACTTAAAATGCAAAAAGGCAAAAACAAGACAGATTGCTAATTGGAGTTAATAACAATATTGTAGAGCAAGTCAAAATGCAGATGTAGTTGTCAAACCCAACATGTCTTTATTGAGCACCGTCAAAGTCAGCTCTAAATGCTGGACTTTTACCCAATAACTTTTAAAGTTTCCTGATTTTGCAGAGAAATTCAAATGCGGGAAGAAAATCACTATTTTTTAAATTTGTTTTGCTTACATCCTCCATACTCCTGTCATTTTTATTATTTAGCGCAAGCTGCCAAAGACAAATTGACATGATATCAGTGACTTCAGACAGTAGAACATGTGTGAGGAATGCAAGATGGCACTGAGACCAGTGGCTTTGACAAGACTGTCGCTGTGACGACCAAAATTACATGAATAACACCTTCTCTTCTACCCACCAATCCAAGTTTGATTGTCATCTGCATATTGAAATTTAGTTTTGCAAAAATGTCTTCCATACCGCTGGCAGCAGGAAGCGTCTGTGAAATTCTTGTGTGCTCAAGTATGTCTTTGAATATATTGACATATGCCTAAACCAATCCATCCCTGCTTCATTTTTGTCCATGACAAATGATTTACTAGGAATACCTACGGGGTGTCGACCATTGGATGTGCACGCTCAATAATTCTGGAGCCACAGGTTAAACACTTATATCCATGTCCACAGCTAAACAATGCCACAGACAGAAGATAGACTGCATATCATTACCAGAGTAGGAGCATGATTCATTCTGATCAATAAAGAGCACTTAAAGCAAGAAAATCTGGCCTTATATAAACCAGCCAACTCCTTCTCTTGAGTCTTTTATTAAGTGTACATACTGGTGATCATTCTGTGTGTGTGTCCGTGTCCACAGCAGATCTATTAATTTAAACTGATTCACATAAAAAGATGGCACATGACGCTAATGTTAAATTCAGAAGGAGAGTGATGAAGAAAAGAGGTGAGATTATCACCAAGTGGCAGTGACACACAGAAAAGACATCTATTTTTAGATGATGTCTTACACAAAATCAACTTGATGGATCGAGACGATGGCGATTGTGGCAACTACTGATTCAAAATGGACATCAAATTTGAAACATAATAGATAAGAAAAATTGAACAGAAAGAACAAGAGAAATCAAATATAGTACATTTTTAATAATTGATGCATGTATGTAGATAATCCGTCTGCTTTAAACATTTTTTTTTATCTGATTCTCATATTTCTTCGATTTTTGTATGTTTCATACAAAACTGTGCAATGTCTCAAAATGCACGTTCTAAACTATTTTATTTAATAAAACATTTTTACCACTTGCCAGGCAAAAAGCAGAGATTTTTTTTTGGCCCCTTCAACTTAAGCTAGTTATGATAACTTCTGATGTTTCTGATACATGCAGATCAGTCTCTACCATCACTGTGGTGGAATCATGGCCCACTCTTCCGCTTCCTTAGTGGGTTTGTAGCCATGATTGGCTCATTTCACATCATCGCACTGGGGTTGAGGTCCAGACTTTGACTCAACTTTAATTTAATGCCCATTGAGCCATTCAGAAGCAAATTTACTCTTAAGCTTACTGCAGAATCATTGTCCTGTGGCATGACCCTGTTGGGCTGGAGCTTCAATTCATAGACTGATGAATTGATTCCCTCTGATTTTTCCGATATAGAGCAGAATTCGTGTTGACCTCAGTTATGACAAGTCAGATGTGACTCAGTGTTATTATTCTTACATCAATGCTGCTTTTGATTGCTTTTCTGTGTTTGAATAGTGGAGTCATGAACACTGACATTTATTCAGGTGGGAGAGGTCTGCATTTCTGTGGATGTTAGTGACTTCAAGAATTAACCTTCACTGTGCTCTAGGTGCAAAATTGATACTGAGGAAAGTGAGAATGTTTGAATCAAATGTCACATTTAATCATGAATTACTGTAGTTCTGGCAGTATTTCATCAATTCCCAAAAAAGACCCAATAAGTGGTGCCTATTGTATTGTAAAAAAGGATTGTAAAGAAAAAAGTATCCATGGCATCGTCCACGACATGAAAGTATTCGAATTCACTGTAAGCAATAAAATCATCATGTTGATGAAATTGAAGGAAAAAACCAGAGGCTCATCAAAGTCTCGACAATGATCTGAATATGTTTAAGGGTTTTAACCTCCTGGTGGCGCCATAAAACAAGAGGGAGTCAGATTCACCCTTGTGGGACCATGATTGTTGCAAGTCCTTCAGTATAAATAATGCACCTAGAGCACAGTGTAGGTTCATTTAAGAAGTCAATCACATCCAAAGAAACATCCAGGGAAGGTTTTCCAAGTATTTCCCAAAGGACTAAAGCAGTGGGCTGACCATCCAGCCTGTGAGACTTCATTACTGGCTGTATGACATGGCTGAAAACAATTAGAAGCAAAACCTTCTTATTTAAAATTGGGCCATTCCATTGTTACCAGCACTTACAATAAATTGATCAATACATCAAGTGGGCCTCTTTAAGAGAGAATGCAACCATAGATGCTTGCTCTGCTTTAAAACCTCCATTCAAAATGCAAAACAAGAATGATCAAACTAGTGAAAAACAATTACGAGTGCGACAATGACACTGAAAATGAGAAAAATGATCCTAAAAAAACAAGAGTCATTTGATTCACTTTTACAGTAATTGTGAGCTGACGGAGAAAGAGGTGTTGTGAGAAAGGGAGAGAGAGCCAGCTCGGAGAAAATTGCCCTCTGCTCTCCATCACCGCATGTCTGCTTCCCCCAACTCCTCTCCTGGTTGTCCACCATTAGACACGCTCAATTGGATTTCTGTCAGATGTGCGGCCTCGCCCTGGGTCTCCTTCCTATGCGTGACTGAGCAAGCTGTATGCGTGTGTACCTGTGTGTATATACGTGTGCATGATTGTATGTCTGTGTGCAAAAAAAAGGGCTTGAGCTCTACAAGAAAAGAAAAAAAAAGCAAGCAAAATACTGCAAACAGAAAATGACACACACCAACAAGTGCATGCACACACACAAACAGACTCACAGGTCAAAACTCAGATGACTTCAGGCAGAGGTCCAGAGACAACATGCACCTTGGAAGAAGAGGGAAAAGGCCTAGGCACAGCAGCATAAATGCTGGCACAGATTTGACCAAGTGGTTACGATTCTGAGATTTACTCTACGCATTCCTCTGCATTCCGTGGCTCGTTCCAAGACGTGTCCGTATGATGTGACCCTTTGAACTAATTGCTGAGGGTGAAAGATTATTATACCTTGACCTATTGCACATGAATAATGAGGTTGGGTTAGCTTTAGACCATATAACACTTTGAAACATGTGTCTTGTTCTTACTTTTAAATATTATTTCATGTTATTAAATAATTATTAACAACATATGTGTGTTCCATCTTGTTCCCATTATTCGATGCTGGATTTAAGTTCATGTATGGGACACACATTTCTCGGTGATAGAAGTGAGGCAAATTATCATGTCAGAGTCCAGATCAAAAGAGTGTTGGTAAAATAAATAGAAGTCAAAGATAAATCAAATAATCTGGGGGAGAAAAAAATGATTTTGTATTCATTCTCTATGTGTTTCTTTAAACAAGTTCCAATACTTTACTTGATACGAGTTACTAGTTGACTCTGTTTTCCGGTACTTTGTTCATGGTGCATTTTTTTTTTTTAGTATCACTCTTTTTAATATCATCACTTTCGCTTCTTGCTGGGCTGGGTAGTTCCTAAAAGATCAAGTGAAACATTGCAGACCTCTGGATCAGATAAAATAATTTCTGCTTTATTGCATCGTCAGTGTTTGTCAAGCACTGACGATGCACTAACAGACAAGTTACTTTAGCTGCTGTAATGTTTTTAAATCATAACAGCTACACTGAGAAGTCACAGATGAAAACTAACTTGTCGTCAAAATGATTACAAAACCATTACTGGTCTGAGCCTTCAACAACTCCTGAAAAACACACAGATGTTCAGAGAAAACTGTTGAGTAAAGGAAAATCTAGAGCATAACTAATGGCAATATAAAGAAAAAGACAGATGTGAAATCCATTTGAGTGTGAGAGATAAATGTGAGGCAGAGGAGGAACTTTAGTAGGATAATTAGCTCCTATTATCTGTCGCACCCACTGGCCTGTGTGACTAATCTTACTGATTAAACACAGTTGGTATATGCACACTCCACAGCCGAGTCATGACGATATGGTGACAAATGTCTGGGTGGTGATGAACTACATAGGAACTAGCAGAGTTCAGGAAATCACTCGAAATACAAAAGAGAATAAATTGTAATCATAAAGAATGGGTTTCAGCTGTTACATTTTGCTCATGTTAGAAAGGTTTGTGGAGAGCGTGTTTGTAAATAATTTACAATAAAAAAAAAAGAAACCCCAGTAAACACAAAATTCGAGTTTAAAGCTCAAGCTAATGGGAAAAAAGGTTGTTCCATTGCAAGATCTGCAGTCTGAAAAGTTATTGACCTGCTGGAGTTAATATCCAAATGTGCCAACTTCCCTTGCAACAACTGCAACCAAATGTTCCGATAAAGATCAGTTTCTGACTCCTCTTTGGTGGAACTGTGCCCACTCTTCATTGCAGTTGCTTCACTACAGCCACATTAGTGGGTTTGAAAGCATGCATTGCTCTTTTTGGGCCTCCCACAGCATCTCGAAAAGGTTCAGATCAGGACTCTAAATTTTAAATGTATTCCTATTGAGCCATTCGGAGATGGCTGTTCTTGGGATCAGTATCTCAGTCAAGTTTCACCTCACAGAGTAATGACCCGGAATTCTCCTTCAGATTGTCCGATGCAGAGCAGAACTCATGCTTCTCTCAATTATGACAGGTTGTCCTGGCCCAGAGGCAGCAAAACATACTTGCAATATTTCCATTGCCACCTCCAAGCTTGACCGTGGGTGCAATGTTCATTTTGATGAAATGGTGTTTGGTTTACACAAGATGTGACAGAACCGGTCTTTAGTCATCAGCAGAAATAATATTTTCCCAAACTCTGAGGGTCATCAGGGTGTGCTGTGGCAAAATTCACTTTGCCGCTTTCCCTTGGGTGTTATTTTTGCCTTGTGTTCATGAATTGAGGTGAAATACATCGGCAGGTCCTTGGACATTTTCCTTTGCTCTTTTGTGACTTGCTAAATGGGCCTTTGCTTCCAGGAATTGTGGACGGCTGAAATATTTCTCCATTTGTAGTTAATGTGTGCGAGTGTGGAGTCCCAGAACCTTAGAAATAGCTTTTAGAAATTTCCCAGGCAGATTTATTTCAATAATCCTCCTCATATCCCTCTTGAAATGTATTTTGATTTTGGCATAGTGATACTGATGAGCCCTACTATCATACTATATAAATAAGATACAGTAGTGTGAAAAATGGCCAGATAGCAGCAGTATAAATGGTATGTCGGACAGAGAAGCATTGCGCAGACATGGCATCATCGGCAGAGGTAGTATACCGGGATTGAGATTGTGCATGGATGAGGGTGATACAAGCAACATGACCAGATTATTGCAAAATGGAAATATATTTCCTACATGACACAATGTAGACCGCAAAAGGATACATTTGACTATTCATTCCAGAGCCAGCTGTCATAGGTTAGGTTAAAATAATTTAGTTAGCCCACATCATATAGTCCACAAATGTCTACACAGTGTGAGAAGCCAGTCTTACCCTGACGCAATGTTGATTTTTGTGATAGCATTACAGGGAATACAATAATGGGTTGATATAAATATAACATTAAATTGAGATTTTTAACTTTTTATAATCAAATAATCATTTTTATAAATGATTAACTACCATATTTCCAGTGTAAAATTTACATTTTCATAGTTTTCATGCCTCCGAGTCTAGCTAGGATACTGAATACTCACAGTGAACATGGATCGGAAGTTGCTGATATCAGTGAACAGTTCCTCCACGGAGGTCTTCTTGGGATCGATGGCAAAGTACTCCAGCATGTTCTGATACAGCGTCTCCATATTGCTGTGCACGATCACCAGCTTGCCATACTGCTCCTCCGCAACCTTGCTGAAGCTGTGATGGCTGTGGTCAAGGTCGGCAACATCCATTCTGCCTTACATTATGTTAATATATTAAATATTAAATATCACTGACGCCCTGCTGCCGACTGCTTGTCTGGCCCGTCAGGCTGCTGCCACTGTCATTTGAAAGTCAATTACATAAGATCATAATTTGCTGAAATATTCACAGATTTATTTCTGGCACACCTTATTTCAATACATGTAAACATTGCAGGTAAAAATGTATTTGCATTTGGCAAATGCAGCACAAAACGCCGTGAGTACGTTTATCATTATCAGGCCACTATCTAAAAAAAATGCTTTTTCCACTAACTAGAACAACAAAATAGATTTGCTGATTAAATGACTCCAAGAATGTTGTCAAATTTCATGAGAATTTTGTACACCAGACAAAGGCTTTTCTGCATTTAGGCTTGCCTAAAGTGTAAAGTGTAGAGTAAAGTAAATGAGAAAACCAGAGCACAGATGAACATGGTGCTTGCTGCCAAAGCATGCTGCAAGTAAAGCCTGTCAAAATGTTATATCTCAAATTTTTTTGTATTTCCAAATATACTGATCCCATTCGTCTGAAAATTCAGGCAAATTTTATGTTCAAATAAATTTAGCGAGAAAATAACGAGTACCGGTACCTAATTTCCATCTGTGTTCACGACCCTCACATTATTTTCTCATGGCAGATGAGAAGCAACAGTATCTATTTGGCATCCCAACGATGAGTGTAGCTTCTCTTGCTCCTATTGTGCCCTTTCATTCCAGCAAAATTGATGGACATATTTGATGTCTGTACTCTTGCATCTTGCTAGGGATGGGACAACCTATTCACGGCTCGGTAAAGGCTGTTCAATAGCCTCTACTCTGAGATTGACTTGTCAGTACCGGTAATATCTTTCAAAAGGAGCAGCCGAGGAAAAGAGATGCGAGTGAAAGCTGAGCAGGTGATGGAAAGCAAGCGAGAGAAAATAAGAAATATTTGAGCCATGCATCATGGGGTGCAAGAATTCTCCCCCGACTTCTTATCTATTCCAGAGAAAGCAGTAGCAACCCCCCCGCTCATTCTCAAGAATGTTGCTTCACTGATCCGCTTCTCTTCCCCCTCATATTTCCATCTCGCGGTCTACATCTATCCTTCCACTTCAGTTTTTCTTAGAATCAGATCTGCCCCTTTCACAAGCTCACATTAAGATGGGTAACACTAGATCTGTAGCACAGGAAGTCTATTCGTGAATGCCACATGAAGTGATAATGGAATTTGCAATATGCTAGGATATTTTAGTCCTCGTCTCATTTTCAGCTTTTGACAATAAACTTTGCTTCGACAAGCATCATTCAGTTCCAGGTGAAGCATGCATGCATTGAATTTTAATGTGAGTGTATCAAGAGAAGGCAAGGAAAAAATAATCTTTTATTGTGTGGCTTTGGATATCCTGAGAGGGATTACTGGGAATCTACATAGATATAAATGACTGGTGTTCATTTATCAGTATTGACTAATGTGTAATTTTATAAAATTCTAGATAAAATTCACACATAATTATTGAAACGTGGATTACCAGAGTCGGTGTACACATTAACAAAGAACAGGATTTAAGCCTCAAGAGTTAGAAACATTATTGTGGAAATTTTTACAAAATATTTTTTTGCTTTGTTTTATTGGTTCAATTAATTTACTCAATATAAAGTGAGCAAATGCCACATAGTTTCAGTAAGTGAAATATGTACTATTCTGTATCCAACAGTGGTCACAACTCATACTTAGGTCATATCAATTAAGCAACCATTAAATCTGCAAAGGTTTTGTTGACTTTAGAAATGAAGGTTATTCTTTCAATCATATTTGGTGGATTTTGAAACATAAGTGGATTCTTAGTTTTGCATGTAGAGCACAGAGGAGGAATTTGCTGGCACTCTAAAATCCATCCTTCCTTTGATCAAATGTTTCAAATTATTAATAACTGATATAGTTATCACTTGTCAGTGACTCAGTACCAAATGTGTGAGTGACTAATATTTGGTTTCTGGTCTCTGTGAGTTCAGCTTCCATTTAAAGTATTATATTTTCAACCAGTTATGATAAAAGTAAGAAATGTTGTGCAACTGTCATGCAATTGGAAAGGAAAGTAGTGGAAAACAGAGCAGTCAAAGTGATTCTCAGTGAACATTTTGGCCTTGCTTATGACCGTAGCACAAACCATCAGTGGACCAGCCCCAAGGCTAGTGATCAAAACTACATGAAGGAGTGTATTATTCAACACAAACTTAGGCACCTGACCTCAGACATGCAAGGCAACTTTTACCACTAGAGTTATCTCAGGAAAAAGTGACTACGGTATACACAATTGTGTGTATTTTATACCATGTTTTACCTCTAGTGGTAAAAGTAAACACTTGCGGTCCAATAACATCCACCTAGCTTTTATTCTGTTGTTATGAATCATGCAGGTAATGCATTAAATAATTCCCTAGACTAGCGGGTGAATTGCTCACTTGTGTAAAGGATATAACCATTTTAGTGAAGAACATGTCGTTGGGGTCATCAGGGGTGGAGAAAGTCTTCAGGTCTCTCTCCAGTTGCTGCATCTGCCTCTCCATCTGCTTGAGGCTCTTTTCCACATTCTCCGCAGACACTAACACACACACGCATGAACAAGCACACCAAGTGTCAGGGAAAGACGAGGAAAGAAGGGAAAATTAGAAGTACAATCGAAAGAATCAGAGAAAAACCTTTGGAAAAATAAAAACAACGGGAAATGAGCGAGTGCGCAGGTTATGTTCAAAGCATGCTTATTGTGTCCTCACAGAGTGCTAGAAGCAACATGGGAATAAACAATTACTGAAAATAAACTTGACGTAAGTGTATGTTGAATACACAGTTCCAGGATCATTTATCTTTTTAATTTAAATGCGCAAGTCGAGAACAGTCACATCTATATAGGAATGCAACGCCTTCATACACACACATAGTGAATAACCTAAAACTGCTGAACAAGAAATATTTTTAATTCCTTCACACTTTGTCTTTAGTATTACCAGCAAGTGCATGGATTATGCAGGAGCAAGAGCCGGAAAATACTGATCCTAACTTTCTGTTAAGTTGGCCATGGTTGACACAGTAAGCTAGACATTGAATATAGAATATGGCTTAAATTACCCTGATTAGACCCTGCTTGACAAAAAGCCATAAGCTGCTTATTTTTAAGTAGTTTCAAATGTCCCTTGATCCTAATACATGCCTTAAGAAAAGGAAAAACAGAGAAAGATAGTTTTAATGCTGCTACGCTTCCCACTGAATTGCTAGCATGAATCCCTGTTTACTGATGAGTTCATCCCCTGGTGGACACACACTCATGCATGTCCGCACACACCTAAGTGATCACACCAGTTTCTGCTGTTTACTTAATTATACACTTTTTTTTACTATATTAATCTTTTTACAATTCTGTCAGGTTTTTACCATTTAAAAGCTACATATGTTTTATCTATGACGACGTGCATGATACAATATTGTCATTTTATTTTAATAACAGTACAAAGACTCAGTGCCTTAGTGCCTTTTTAGCTTAATTATTTAGAGACAAAAGAATTATTCACATAATGAATTTGCAATGTTCTAGGAAGGATCCAAGAAGTTAGAACTTTGGGTGATCTGTCCTGACAACCAGGTAATAAATATTTTATTGCCCACAGTCGTTAGTATCTTCTACAGTCGGGAGATGCGCCAGAGCTCTTGACGATAGTTAACAGCGGTCACCAATTAAATCTTATCATGTTAAGTATGTACTATTTGAGGCCAAAAAGCAGTATCAATATCAATACATATATAACCAAATCATCCTCAGTGAAAAGCAGAGGGAGGAGATGAAGCACAAAAGCCTTTTGCCATATCTATTTGTCACTTGCCTCTGGTTGCCTTCTATTTCTGTGTGTTGAGCGTGAGGGATTTTTTATGAGTGGTGGGACCCAAATGCCTCTGTGGTCCGTGGGATTGCAGACAGATAGAGGATGTTTTAAAGGAATAAAAATTGAAAATTTGTAGAGGTCAAATCCCCAATTGACACCCTTTAATTACTTTGCCAATCTGCTGTGCTATAAATGAGAATGAGTGGAGCACACAACTGTGTATACTCACAAGCAACCCTACTATGCACAGAGCTCCACTATAGATCATCCTTTGATGTATGGAAATTAAGAGACTGAAAAACGTAGATCTGCCCTGGGAGGCCAAAGCCTGACAAACAAGTATGAGCAGACAGATGGTACGAGAGGCTGGGAACTGGAGACTTGCAACGCAGTAACTCCTGGTGCACATAATACATACAAAGAGAGAGTGAAGGTCACCAAATTGAAAGTTGCAGCATAGACTATTCGTTTGTCAGACTGCATGTGGCAAACTTGCAAAACAAAGAGGGAGCTGCACATTACACAAGTGTCTCAATATAATTTCATCCTCACATTATTACTTAATGACACACCAGGGCCACAAAACCTTGAAAGAAAACTGAACCCATACAGAGGTTTCAATCTTAGCTGCAAAATTCCATTTTGCAGACACATCTGCTCAGCATCACACACACTTGCAGAGAAAATGATGTTTTTCACAGCTGGCAGGTGATATTTTTATTATTCCTTTCATTAAACCCGAGACAACCATGAATTCCTAAACCTGACTGCTGTGTATAGTGTGGCTGTTATGAAAGACAAAAGAAATATGAATATTGAAAGGAGGGAGAGAGCCAGAATATTTTATCTAAAACTAGACAGGAACACAGACAAGCAAGGCAGAGATAAATATTGACCGACAGATAAATAGATACATTGACTGATATATACACACGGCAGGGTGTCTTATACATTCATTTATTTATGGCAGCATGTCACAATATCAATATTTCCTAGGGTTTCCAAAACATGAAATTATTTGTGGCAGCCTGCAACAATATCATTGCCCAACACATTAATCATGATTTTCCATTTCTGTAGCTGCATGCCCCGCTTTGCTCTCACTTATAAAAATACTTATGTGACAGTGTGCTCCCCCAGGCCCAGGTATTAAGCCCATCAACGGCTGTCAAAAAAGGTTTCGTAACCTATTTTAGCTGTTTTTTTATTACGGTAACAGGACTGACTCCAGGAACCGTGGACTAAGCTGAACGAAGCTCAACACAGGGTCAAAAGACAGCAGCTTTTGCAACTTAAGCTCAAATCGTTGCTGCAACCTCCATCCAACCCTATTTTCATACTCAAGTAAGCCCTTTCATGAATGTCTATGAATATAATGCAGCATTTCACAGCATCTTCAGGCACCTGTGGCTGTAAGACCTGATGAAAAGAGAGCTGAGAGAGAACCTGGTTTATTTACAAAGACAAAATGGGATTTGCAAAGTTGAAAAGTAGATACTGAAAGATGAGACACATAGTGTATGCATCTTATAATAATATAAAAAAATAAGATAATTTCAGAGGGGCAAGACCATAATCTATATAAATGCAAATTTATACTCTGCTATGAAGTGCAGATGTGGAAAACTCACAGCGAGATCCAAACATTGAGCTTGGCCAAGGTTTGCGGGCACAGCATATTATTGTGAGGAGGAAAAACAAACAAACACTCAAGAGTCCGAACAGTGAAGCCACATGTCATCTGAAATCACTGTTTTTCTTCTTGTCTGAGGGGAAGTGTGGGTAAAAATCATCTCTCAAATGGCCAGAAGCATGATGGGTCAGTATGAACAGACATATTCTTGTAAACCCATACGTACTGTACAAAGATGACAGCTCACGACTTCCTCCCAAGTTGCCTATGGCAATTTGACCAAACAAAATCAGAGTCCCTTTTACAAAGACAGTTTGGCCTGCTTGCCTCTGGATTTTACCATATTCTATGCATAAAACCCACATTCAGGAAACTAAACGAACACCACAGCTTAAACTGTAAACACTAAAATTATTATAGTTCTTCGTCAAAGCGCCCATGTCCCTTATATGCTTATGTTTCTTGATAACTCCTGTAATGTGGAACAGCAGCAGATTAATGTGGGGCTCAAAAAATGAATACAGATGAGCAGCATGTAGCATAGCTCAAACTGTAAACTGACTAAAATCAAATAACTTAACGTGTTTACAGAACAAAAAGCCTCTGATTCTAAACCTAATTACAAAAATAAAAAGGCATGCAATTCATTTCAGTCAGAAGGGCGGGCACCCCATGAGCAGAGGTGCTCGGGTTGGATTCAATATCTGTAACTCGTGACCTTGCTGCATGGCTTCCCCATTCTGGATCCTACATTTCTGTGCATGTGCTTCAGTAGATGCCTACAGGTCCAAAAACCTTTCAGACTTAAGAGTAAAGATCAATGTAAATCGAAAGAATAAAGACAACGAGATAGTAAGTATGCATAGAGGTGTGCAGAGACGTGCGTAAGGAATAACTAATACTTGACCAAATCTTTCTGATTTTTTTCAACACGATAATAATCTTCTAGGATGCTTTTACTGACGAACAAGAAACAAATCTATTGCCTATACACGACAAACAAGTAGAATAAATGGGCAATTATATTAGGAAATCAAAACAAAAAACTGTACGAATTGCTCTTTTGGATTGTGAATCATCTAAGATGGAATCACAGATTTCTTATCTTTAAAAATATATATATATATTTCACAAATGCAGGAGCAGAGAGTGATGATCAGTGTGTGGTCGGGAGTAAAGAGGCCCCGAAGTGAAACAAAACCTTCTTGGGGGGGAAGGGTGATTTGAGTACTCAGGAGGTACCTTCAATTTCATTTTGTCAGGGATCAAACTAAAGTGACCAATCAAAGGCAGATGCTGTTACCTGATACATGCTTCCAAAAACTAAACAGTCAACTTCACTGTGAGAGTAGACATACGAGACCACACTACAACTGAGAAGCACAAGCTCATCACAGCCCACATGGCTGCCATCATGGCTGCATTCCTGGTCACTGTGACTGTCGGTGCTCTCTACCAGAGCAGAAAAGGCTCAGGTTTGAGACTAACTGAAGGCCATTTTGTTAAGACTGAAGAACCTTTCTAGTTTGTATTTATTTTTAATTCTGGAGACAGATTCATCTTGATGGTTGAATTGAACTTAAAGTTGGCACACTTACAATAAGGCTCCTGATATCACAGTTTATATGGCTGGATCCATTGAGCTCATATTGATTGCATTTTAGTGTGCATTTTCTAAATTTTCTTGGAGACAAGGCGACCTCAATCAACTCGTCTTTTGTCACTTTATCACAGGTGTTGGTGGAACCTATTCCAGCTGACTGCGGTCAGATATTTCGTCAGCGCATGGCACGGGAACACGTCATAGACAGACAACCACTCACGCACAAACTCCCACCTTTGGGCAATTTGGAGTGACACGAGGACAACATACAAACTCCGCAAACTGGCAGAAAAGCTAAGTAACGGACATTTAAACCAATAAGAAATCAAAACAACAGCAATAATCTCACCTGTGATATAACGTCAATTTGGCCAGCGTGATAAATAAATAAATGTTGCAAATGTCTGATTTTGTACATTACCTCTGCTAGCTCTGTCCACATGTTCCAGATCATCCACAAACTTGATAACGTTTGGAAATTCCTCCTCGCATACTTGTGCCAGGAAGTGGAGTAACGTGGTCTTTTGGTCGGCTGACTTGGTGTCTTTTAGCTGCAGTAAAACACACAAACCAACATAGTTTCACAAAAAGACCAGTGGCATTCAACGGATGGATTGTATTTTAGCTCCTTTAAACTAAAAAAATACAACAGAGTAAATACATGAAAAATACCAAAGACATTCCATAGACAGGGCAATAAAATGCTCTTACTGAGGTAACACATATACGGTAGTTTAATTTAATGTCACATGATAATGATAACCTTACACAATACATTCTCTGTACAGGCAATGTAGAAAAAATAACATCAATTTACAGAGACCATATTATGTTACATTAAAAAAAAGAATTCTAGTTACCGTATTGTAATTGTATTATGCCATTGGAGTAAGAATCAAGACAACATGAGCATTCCTAGGCAGGGTTTTAAATAGCTTGACGTGGTGCAGCAAATCCATTAATAGTTAGCCAACCCTTCCCAAGTGTGTTTGGTCACATGCGTGTTCATGTTTAGCGACTAGCTAAAGAAGGAGACTTGTTTGTCGAGCTGCAGCATGTCACTTTGTGGTACTTTAATCCACTGCTGATGGAAATGCTTTAAGAACATTTTGATTAGGTGCATCAAAAATAAAGTGCTTAATCACATATATTGGTGCAAAAACAATATTCTACAGAAGAATGAATGCAAAACTATGGGGGGGGGGGGGTGGTCCCATCATGAAATTACATGTTCCAGATGATACATTTCTTTCCCTTTTCTCTGGTAAATGTCCATCATCACCCTCTCACTGTCTAATCCCAAAGTGTGTCTCAGAATTCCCACCAAACAGCCTTCCTGTGGAGCGAGTTGCTGTGTATCTCTCTAGGTGATCTATTGGTAGAGAGTAGTGCATCCCGCTGAGTTTAATCATTTTTCTGTTATCTACTCCAATCAAAAACCCTCATCTCTCTTTTCATTTCCCATTTCCCATTTATTTCAAAAGCGTTAAGTGCTGTCTTACAAAAAGTACTTTCTCTGAATTTAGATTGATATAATTAAAGTTGACAATGTCAACATTCAGTCTTTCCTAGTTGGGCTGGGGGCAATTTTCCTGTGCTGTGGGAGTCTGCCACAGAATTAAGTTGTCAAACTCAAGCCAGGCACAAAGGCGATGTCTTCCTCTGTATATCCTGCCTTTGACATCTACTCAAACCGCGCTTATACAACATATCACTATGCCGATAAGCAAATAGACACACTGCAAAGACCAAACATGACTGTGCTGAGTCAAAGACATTTACTAATCGAGATTAAATCATTGTCAAACTAATTAAAGTAATCCATCAAGTTTGAATGAATTCAAATTTTTGTACACATAAGCGCTAGTGTTTATATGAACACAGGTCTAACAGGAAGGATAGGTGGCAGTGATGAATGGCTGAGTCAGTTGTTATTGTGGAAACTGCAGTGAGGGCGACAACACAGCTATAATGTAACGACTAGTGGAGTCTCGAGTGCAGGATTTCACTAGGTTCACACCATCACAAATCGAAAAGGGTGGGTATTTGCCATGTCTTTGTCCAACAAAGAATGGGTGTTCCTGCAGAGTGAGTAAGCCCGAAAATACCGCTGCTTTGGTAGATACCAGCAGACGCAGAACACAAATCTAGCCTAGTGGGAGCAACAGTGATCAGGCAAATGAAGTTTTCCCCAATATGTCTTTGGCCATTAACACGACACTCCCATTGTGTAGTGTTAATGGCCAAAGACTACTTTAATAGTTGTTCTTGAAAATGTCGTTTGTAAATTGGCAGTTTTCAGCAGCATCAGCCTCAGTAACTCTTAATGATGGGTCAAATTTGACATCGCAGTAAATGATAACAGTTTCAGTGACTATTTGATCAAAGTTACAAGTCTGCAGGCTTATTATTGGTTAAATCCCAGCAAATTGAAGAAGAAGAAGAAGAACCATCCAGGGTCATCACATCCAGATGTGTACTTGGTTCTAGATCCTGTGGGGAGGGTGTCTTTTTTGGGATTGTTCAATGGGCCGTGCTTCACTTCTTCAAAAAAAGCAATCCTATTCTCTTTACGACTGAGAAATTCTGCTAAACAAAGCAGCGAAACCCAGATATAGGCTGATATTCAGAAATCAACAAACACAGATTTCTGATTGCTTTGGACGGAGGCATATATGGATGGATATAAACTGGTAATCCATCCATTCCGACTGTGTATCCATATTGCAAATGAACGTGTTGTCTTTATTTGCATGTATAAACACTGCAACAATGAGAGTGAGAATGCTCTGGTAGGTCTCCTTCAATCAAGGATCTTGAAAATGTGTTCGGTTTGAACTGAACCCCTAAATAGTCAAGGTGGATGTCACAATTTTTCCTTGAGCATACATCCCTTATGTTTAAGGTCAGAATGTCAAGGCTTACCTTGCAGAGAGAACTGAGGTCAAACCCATATGACTGGGCATTCCGAGAGCCTGCGTTCATGTAATTTCCCAGCAGAAGCACCAACTCCAACAAGCGGCCAAAGGATCGGCTCTTCCTGACCTCATCACAGGCAGCAGTTACAGCCAGTATATCCGGACGCAGGTTGTTTACCTGCTCCTCAAACTGCAGGCGGAAGAGGATGTGGCTGAGGCGAGGACGCAGCCGTTTCACGCTGCTCATCTGGAACAGAAATGAACAGAATTGGAGGAAATAAGGAAGCATGGGGGGAGAAAACAATATAGAAAGGGAGAATTATAGAGAAGGAAAAATATGTTAGAGAGAAAAAACACAGTCAGAAAAGATAGTTAAAGGTAAAATAACTACAGCAGCGTTTTTGCTTTTGCACTTACACATTCAGGGAACCTAATTTAAAATATATGTATGCAGCCAGAATCCTGAAAAGTGTTGCTAGGCAGTAGTAATAGAAGCTGTCAGTGATTTGATTTGGGACCCAGGTCTGGTAAGTTAATTGTGAAGTTAGTGTCCATACAGGGCAGTCAGTGGAGGGGGTGGAATATACAATAGGCTGCCTTGGATTACCACTCTCACACAATTAGATAAAATTGGAAAATATTGCATTGGGCCCAAGGCTTGGCCACAGCAGTGATTGCGTATGTGTGTGGGGCAATCGGGAGGGGTACAGGTTCCAATTGTCTGTTTCACACAACAGCTGGCTGTGCAGTTTGATGTCTTCCATCAAGGGTTTAATTACAGCTACTGTAATGCTATCAAATGACTATTTCAGTCGCCATGTGTGTGCGCATTTGTGTGCGTCTGTGTGTATGTGCTTGCATGAGCAAAAAGGAAAGAGAGGAGAGGAGCAGAAAGAGGAGAATATAACAAACTTAAACATTAGTTTGGAACACAAGAACCAAACAGAGCCAAAACTAAGCACAGAGATGGGATAGATTTTCTGATGAGGATATTGCAGTTGGAAGCAGGAAAGAGACAGAAATCAAACACATCAGTGTGTATCAGTGCGAGGGTATTGAAAAAGATTGAGACGCTGAAGAGAACATTCGATTCTCAGATGCAAGAGAATGAATAAAATAATGCACCAAACATTTTAAAAACAAAACATTGTGAGTTAATTCTTTGGAAATGTTTGATAAATGTCTCAGTAGACTGTCAATGATGAGTTTAAATGGAAGATAATATACATTGTTTAAGACATGATGATCATGATGACTGAATACTATGATTATGCAACCATAACAGATATTGTCATGCATAGAATCCTGCAAAAACACCATAGGAAAAAAAGTAGAAATAACCTATCTGCCTGCACAATGGAAAATTAAAAATTCAGTTTGAACTGAAGCTCTTCTGATAGGTTGAAAGCACACAGGCATTGTTAGGCCCACACTGGATTATATAAGCACAGGCATCAGGGTTCTATGTCTCCCTGATGAACCATATACCACACAATCACACACAGACACACACACCACCACCAACAAAGAAACACTCTGTCATTCAGTGATCAGGTTGCCATTATGAGCATTAAGGAAACAAGTGGGTGCATGGGGCAAATGATAATTATGTGTTTTGCCACTCAATGTATTGCTAAGCAGAAACAAAACAATACACAAAGTGTCACACTCCAACGCATCATTTTGAATTAACATTCTTTGAACAGTCCTTAAAAAACGTCTCGCAGCTTTGTCCTTTGTCTGCAGTCAACAGGTATGCCGACATTCGTCTTGAGCCTTACAAAGGCTGGATTTTAAAAAGACCATGATCAGGATATTCATATGGAAGTGATGCATGTATGTGTGTGTGTAGAGTTGGTGAAGAGTTGAAGCTTGTGTGTTAATGTGTGTGTGCGCGCTCACCACAACCCCAAACTGCTCAGGCTCTGACAAATTTGCATATTCTTCTTTATATTTGGCCAAGGCGTTCAGCTGCTCTTGCTCGGGTAGATGATTTACAAGGTTCTAGAAAGAGGAGAGCAGAAAAAAGGGGCGAGAAGAAGTGTGGAAGATGAGGAACCAAAGGAACTTCTATTAAAACAGGCCTTGTGACCCTGACCCCTAACCCCAACACATTATTTTATGGACCGTACTTTGTTGGATATCATATCCTTCTTCTTAGTATGTTTAATTTAACTATTTTCGGGAAACCGTGTGATTCAAGATGTTCAATTGGATCTATCCTTGAACGTCATTTGTAGAGTTTGAGTTCTGCTGGTGAGATTCAGTTAGAATGAGTTTATTTGCAGTAAGTAACTGTTTTATTTTTTATCAGACTAGAAAAGAAATACATTAATTGTTGAAATCAGGCAAGACTGAGAGACATATTATCCTCAAAACAGATTACTTTAGACACCGACCTTCTTTTTTGATAATCACAATAGCAATGTCATCAGGATATATTAGGTTTTATATCTTGAAAAATATATCACAACATAAAGCATTCATACCGCTATATATGGAGGAGTACTGAAAGGATCGAAACGACGGCTCCAGCTCATTGATGATGCAACAGCCAGACTGCTTACACATACATATGAAATTTCAATATATTACTCCAGCATTGAAATTGCTTCACTGGCTCCCAGTACAATAAGGCTCACCTTCAAACTACTGTTAATGGACGATAAAGCACTTAATGGTCAGGCTCTACAGTCCTTCACTGACGAGCTTGCTGATTACAAACCGATCGGCCCCCTCAGGTCATCAGGTAGAAACGTAGCTAGGCCGTAGCTAGAATTAAATCCAAGGCTGGTGAGGGTGCCTTTTACCGTGATGCACTCCTAAGAGACAAACTGTCTGCATCACGAGTTTGTCCAACAAAAAAAACACCAACTCGAAACTTCTTTTCGAAGGCCACGCATTTGATTATTTGATAATTGGGTGCATACAAAGTATGCGTTGTTCTTTGTGACATTTACGGATATGTATGTTATTCATACTTTGTCATTCGTTCATGTCTTATAGATGTAATTGTTGTCATTTAAATGGGAAATATTGTGTTCACATGACGTAAAATGGTACCAAATGCAAATGAACAGAGATGATAGTCTAAAGGTAATAAATACTTCCAAACAATTGAAAATTGTATTGTGATTGTTTTTTAAGATGTCCAAAAGAAGTAAATGGTGAGTAATTATAGGGGCACTGATTGCATTGCCTTCTCAAATGAGTTTAACAGCCATCTCAACAAATACTGCTATTATGTGTTAAAATACGTTGGCCTCATGCATTTAAATAGGGTTGGAAAATCTGTCCTTGACGCCTGGAGTCAGGACAAATATTACTACTTCCATTACCTTAGTTTTTTATTGATGTAGCATAATGGAATTTGCCTTAATGACCATTCATTATTTGTGTTGTAATTAACAAGTATTGATTAAATGAATAATTTAAATTGCACATTGGTAGCTCAGATTTGTTTTTGTTAATTTGTTCCCACTCAGCTAAGTCACATGGACACTGACCATTCAGATGAATAACCTTCCTCAATATTCTGCACACATTTGATTTTCTATTTGTTCTATTTGGTGCCATCTATGAGCTCGTTATAAAGTTTGTCCTGATAAATGCACTCTGCATGCTTATCAGGATACTTATGCATGCCATTGATTCAGGTCATTTTCATTACAGTAATACTTTTTTCACCCTTCAGAGTGGAATGAAAGTTTTGCTTTTTCGTGCTTCTACACTGTTGACCTTTTCCCATCCTTACATTCATCTGACTAGCCTGCAGACCAGTTGATACAGTTCAGCCAAACTAGAGACAGAGTACAGAAAGGCATTTTTGTGGTTACAGTCTTTCATTCCATATCAGGGTGAGCAGAGGGTTCGATTAAAACCTTTTTGAATGAAACATTTGCTGCTGTTTTAAACTGGCTGTTCATCAGATTTACATTTGCTTTTATTCTTGAGAATTATTTTCAAGAATTACATTTTCTCTTGAAAATTAAACGTGTATTTTACATGGTGTGTCAGTACCAAATACTACAATCTACAATGAAATGTAAAAGTGAATCAGAGTTTGTGTGTATTTTTAAATGCTTTTTGAATCTGTAAAATTTTGATTTTCAAAATGTAAAATTTTGTCCTAACATCATTCTGGATCCGGTCCAGGTGAAATTAAGTGGTGAGATAGAGGTTCCTGGTAACATTCCCCACATTTCCTAAAAATGTCATCAAGACCCGTCCAGAATCCTTTGACTTATCGTGCTAACAGATGGACGGACCGACGAACAAACGCCGGCAATTACATAACCTCCATCTCGGTGGAGGTAAAAATAATATCCAAGTAAAAATAATTCTGAGAATTAAAACTCTTGTGATTGCACTGGTCTCAACACTGGTATCAGTACCAGTTCAAAAATGAAATTGAAATCAACCTTTCAGCAATAAGCAGGAAGGTAAACAGAAACTAAAACCAAGATTTGCAATACTTTTCAGTACCAATTAGCGCTTTTATTCTGGATTTACAGATGTTGCCTCAGGCTACATGTAAAAAAAAAATAGAAACGAGTGAAGATAACAGGGAAGAGCTGTGGCATGAAAAAAACAGAGTGAGCAGAAGTACAGCTGCACTGGTGATATGTAGACCAAACAGAATAAACATAGCACAATTTAGATTCAGCTCGGTCAACAATATCTTCTTCTTACATCAACCGCACAGTTAATATTTATTACAGCTTCACGCTACACTTATCATACCTGGATCATAGGTTCGGTGAGTTGCTCCTCATCCACCTCCACTATTATCCGATGGATTTCCTGATAAGGCAAACGGAAGGAACCCAGGAAAATGGCTGCACAGAACAAATAAAAGAAAGTAATAAATAAATAAAATATGATTCTGATGATCCATTAATAAACAGCTTATTAATGACCATTTATTTGCATGTGCAGTTGAGTTAAAGTTGTATTTTTGCACAAGCTACAGTTGTCTAGAGAAATTTAAGATGAAAAAAAATATATTAGCAACATTTTAGAAATATATATAATTTATTTTTCTATGTTTACAATCCGTATCTGCAAAGTAAAAAAGCTATATTTATTGAATAAGTTTTTTTTTAACCCCAAAATACCATCTCGGTATAGTGCTTAGTGAGGAGCTGTGGAGGCAGGAAAGACAGACATGCTTTGTACCAAGTAACACTGCACGACATGATATGTAGAAATGTAGTCGTTGAGAGGAAGAGCGCACAGAATACAAATGAATACTTACAGAGATTTTGTGCAATCTTAGGATCGAGAACCTTGAGCTGTTTAATTCTCTTCTTCATGGATTTCTTATCCTCGAGATCCTCCTCTTCTTTTTTGGCTGTTTTAAACACAAAAGATTTGTGTTATTTTTAGCACACATGTGTTTTTGCTGACATGTATAACATGCATTAATTCAAATACAGTAAGAGAGAAGGTGAACAAAGTAATCATAGTCATTTTTTTACTCAAAATGAGTTGAGTCATCCGCAAATATATTTATGTTGAAGTTTATATATTAATGTCACAAAGGGCTTTGCCAAAAGACAACCATGGCAATAGGATTGAGCTATGTCCATTAAGACATGTTGGATGTGAAGGTAAACCTGCTCTGTGTCACATGGAGCTGGGGATTGTGATTTATATGTACGACTGGAGGATTGTAGATGTAGACATCTGAGCTGCAGACAGCAAAACGCACACACTCAGGATGTATACACACATCCACAACCCTCTTGAGCCACACTCGCAGAGCAGTTCATGGTTAGTTTTAATTATTTAAGACACCAGATTAAGAGAACAAAATATGCATCCCGGGAGTTCGCTCGTAATTGTCTGGTGCCGTAATTATGGTATGTGTGGTGAGAGGAGAGGAGCAATGAGAGGGGTTAATCCACAGGAAAATTATTTCTACTGTTCCACATGAGCTTGGTCTTTTTTCGGGTTCTTGCGTCTAATTAAAAAGCAAAGAGGAACACAAACACAGCCACACACTAAGCTATGCTCAGACTTACGTGGCTCTTCTGTTGGAAC
The DNA here is from genome assembly GCF_040956055.1 of Brachionichthys hirsutus. Classification (NCBI taxonomy): domain Eukaryota; kingdom Metazoa; phylum Chordata; class Actinopteri; order Lophiiformes; family Brachionichthyidae; genus Brachionichthys; species Brachionichthys hirsutus. The sequence goes on from NC_090897.1 coordinate 3,848,228, forward strand.
ATTTTCCTCAAAGTCTTTCAATGTGTGAGAGAGAGGAGAGTGCAGAAGACAGAAGACAATGGAAAGAAAAGCACCATGAAAAAAGAAAAGTTTAGAGAACAGGAAAAGAAAAGAAAGTTTAGGTAGGGTGTATCTTTCAGCATGAACCATGATGAGACAGAGTTGATTACAAATGCATCAAATAAGGATTTAAACAAATTCCCTGACAAAAACTTTGTCATGAATTTCTTGTAAATAATTTTTCAGAAGGCAAATATCCCTGGCTCAGATTGACCCCAAGGATAAAATGTGTTAGTAATGTTTAAGGATAACAGAAGGGTTAAATATATCAATAATAGGAAGTAAATGTTATTCCTTGGAATTATCAGACATTCAAGTTTGGATATGTCACTTTGGGTTTCGGGAAAATGGAGAAGACATTTTAAATACCGGTACTTTACTGACATTTTACACATATTGAACCAAAATGGACAAATGTTTCCAAAGCAAACGATTTACAAAGGCAACATTGGTCAAATGTAGAAATTGAATTGATCTAATGCAGTATAAAAATAACTTATTTTAAATATCATAAAGGTTTTTCATTAAACAGTAATTCAATGTTAGAAAAATAGTTTTCATCTTTGTTAAAACAATGTCATGGAGATAATCAAGGACAGCAGTCACTTTGTCATCTGCCAGTTCCATTTTCTACTGCCTTCGACTTCCCACTGTGTTCAATAAGCGTGTCATCTTTAATATAATAAGCACAAAACATTGTTTACTCAGGGAAACAAAAAAACAAAGTTATGAGGCCTAAACAAAATTGATCAGAAGGTAAAGTTGGCCATATTTGCCTTAAAAAACAAGTGTCAAGAACTTTTGTGTGCAATTATGAATTTAATATTGCACTTCCAGACACAATATAAGAGACTAGCGCTAGGAAGCCTCCAGCTTACTGCATTAAGATCTTGTATTGATCTACTTGCCGTAAACTTATAGTCTAGTAGATTCTTATTTATTGCATCAGTACACCGACTCTCACAAACTCATGAACACAGAAAAAAACACCATACCAGAGAATTAACTTCCTCGTTACAGTACATATAAAGAGTATATAATTTGTGCAGCATCCTCACATAATGGTGACAGGGCAGCATCTATCTCTATTGAACCAGAGACAGTTATGAGATAGCAATAAGACATAATTTACGTAGCATGCACGCATGTGTGCACACACATACAATCTCTCACTATCCATCTATCTATTGCCTCAGGTGTTATCAGTTAAATCAGCTAATTAGACTGCTCCTTTTCAGCAACACCTCCTCAGACACTCTGGCTTTAAAATGGCTCTCCTTTAGGGAAGCCCGCTCATTATACATCAACCAATTAAAATGTCCCACAGGGAGTCAGAGGTCACTGGTTAATCAATCAGAAGGAGCAGTGACTGTTGTAGTTATCAGATTGTGCAAGCACCCAGGAAGTGGGGAGGCAAAGGTATGCAGAGCATACTACAGGTCTACGCAGAAGCAAGCAGACATGTTGCAACTAAAGCAGATATTTCTGGTTGAAATGCTTTATTTTGAATAAATAGAAAAGTTGAAACAAGGAAGTCGCACCACTTCATTGAAACAGCGAGAAGGGGAGACGACAGTGAACACAGCAGGATGATTATGAACAAAGCCATTGACTAAAGCCACAGTTAACAGCAGAAGTTGAGCTCATTTTCTGCAGAAAATAAGCGAGGGATTTCATCAAGACAGGAGAGAGCAGGCATCGCCAGTGAGCTGTCTAAATTGAAAGGCCAACTCTGTAGTGCTAGCCATCCACCGTGGCAGCCCTTTCAAGATGAGGCCTCTTAAGCCAGGCTCACTCTGGTGTAGTATTTCTAACCAATTTTGAAATCAAATTTCTTCGCACGCATCACGACAGAGCAACCACAAATGCTCTCTCAACTTCCAAACATGCACAGACAAGATTTGGAAAAGAATGGTGCACCACACACACACACGACAGGATTTCATTAGGATTCAGATGCCAGAGGGCCCAATGACTGCACCGACACATGATCGTATTGGATAATGCTGTAATCATCCAGATTCAAAATCTGAAAGAATTAAGCTTGCTTGAAAATTACTGGGGCAGCATTGTTGAAGGGCAAAGAAGAGCGGCTTCGATTTTCAATTTTTCCCATGTGGTACACTTAAGATATTTTTTTTTTATTGTGCATTATTCACACATGTCGTTTTGTGTCCCGGTCTTTTATTGAACAGAAGATAGTCGCAGGGTCTTGGGTATGCAAGAAAGGAAAAGTTTTCTTTTTTTCCTTGACAAAAGAAAAAGATGAGGATGTAATACTGGGATTTTAGAAGAGTTATCTATGCTTCTCACTTGTAATAATTCTAGTGACTGGTTTGATCCAATCTCTGCCACAGCTTAAAGGCCCTTGACAAAAATAAGACATGTAACAGCGTGCGCGTACATCCGAAAAGTAGCACTTCCCCATAAGGCAGTATCAATGAATTGTGCCGTCGAAGCACTAAAGGGAATGGCGGATGAAATAAAACTGCTGTGAAAGAGCATGACTGATGCCGTACATGACAGACAGGCCTTAGAGACAAGCAAGCAACACCTCAAATCCACCCCACCCACCCTTCATAGACATCCAACCAGGCACGCCGGTTTTCACTGACACACACATACGGATTCCTAACACTAATGTCAAATGAAAATAAAAGTATACAATGCTGACATCTAAGGAATTATCCAGCGAACTAAGAAACTGACAGCAGTGTGAGAGAGGCAGCAGAGACAGCTTCGGAAAAAGTGTACTCATTCGGCCCGCCATTTATCCAATATCCCTCAAATTATCTTACTTCCTACAGAGATATCAGACCTTCTATTCACGTTTCTCTTGATGAGCGCATCACTTATGGAATGTTGCAGCGATCCACCCGTCTCCTCTTCACAAAGCCGATATGCAAGCACACAGCAAGGAGGGAAGCTGACAAGGCTACTGTCTCTAAGATAATTAACTCATTGTGTTGTTTCCAATAGCAAATCATGACAGTCATGCAGGTATGGGTCAAATCAATCACGGCTACTGTTGTTCTGCTACCGTAGCAGGGGTAATGTGAATGTGTCAAGTTAAACACACACACACACACACGTTTGCTAAAAGATAAATAATGACTGGGCTCCATCTGCGGTGAAGGAACAAATTCACCTTTCTGACAACAGTCAACACAAAGGAGCAGAGCAGTGGGCGCAGCTGTGTCGGGCGTATTGTAAGTTCCCAAGTCATTCATACCGACTGAATGGCACAACCAACACACATAACATCAAGCAGCGTCTATGCACACCTGGACTTACCTTTCCCTCTTTGCCTTGTCACAATGTGCACACTATATCCATCCTGACTAAAACTGGCATGACAGACTGACTGGTCTGCTTGCTATCCACCCAGCTCCTCTCACCCACAAGTTCTGGATTGTGCAAGTACTAGTGACTGTGAGTGAGAGCAAGATCGAAGTAATGAAGTGAGTAGCTCTGTTGTCAGAGAGTTAATCAAAGTGAAACGTGCAGGGCCACCTCTCCCTGTGATCCAGACTAGATGACCCAGGGCCATAATTAGTCTGAAACTCATTCTGATAGCAGCAAATTAACAGACTTCATTAGGCTTTCCTCTTCTCTCCTGCCTTATTCCTGTCATGCAAAAATAAATTATAAATACAAACCACTAAAACTGCTCCAGTGTGAGTAAGAACATCGTCACGCGCACAACAAAAAATAGTGGTTTGTTTTTCTACAATGACACCAAAAGAGAAAGCACTCATTTACATGCATTCATGAAAAAAAAATATTCACAAATCTGGACTGAAATTATTGACACAACATCAGAACATTCATGATTGATTAGGTGCTGCTATTTATCAGTATGCGCTGTCTTGTGAGGGCTGAGTTTTACCTCGGCTCTATTCTCAGTGGAGTAGTGCCCTCTAAAGGCCTGCTGAAGACCTACCAATGGCCTCCAAGAAGGTGCCTCTCTGCATGATTGTAAATTAAAATTAATATTCCGTCATATCAGGTATGAAGTTACCGTCTCTTCATTTCATTATGGAACGGCACCAGTCGGATTTGAAGAGATTGAAGCCCACCCAGCACATTTCCCAAGTCATTCACTGGATTAATGGCAGGCTCAATCGTTCGTTCTTTGATGCCATTAACCATTTTCCTGAGTTGCAAACAAGTCTGCACCCAATCCTTCACCACTCCTTGCAAACCTACGTGTGCAGATGAAAAATCGCCGCAGAAACAAAGTCGCAAAACCAAATATGTTTTTAACGAGTCATCTCATTACTCTAGTGATATGAGAACATAAAAATACAAATTGGGAATAAATTGAGGCAGCGATGCTTGAAACAGTGTGGCAGAAGAGGAAGGAGAGAAAAAATCAGGAGAAAAGGAAAGCAGAAAAACAAAAGAAGGTTAACGACACAGAAAAAAGGAAAAGAGAGGCAGGGAGCCAGGAAGGATAGTGTGTGTGTGTCCGTGGCAAACAAGCATTTTAGGACACTGTCACAGGTCCAGGCAATGAGTGCTGGTGACTGTTTGATGTGGAAGCCCTGTATACAGAAGCCAGCATTACCATAATACAATAGCCAATTCTATTCAGAGTGTGAATCGCATTATGGGCACGTCTATGAAAATTGTCCGCAAAACATTGTAAAAATTGAAAGAAGAAAATAGTCATTGGTTCAGTGTGTGTGATCAGACCTTCCCTTTCAACAACAATGAAAATAGCCTTTTATGATAATGCACTTGATGAAATCTCTCATAATGGCACATATTTTCTGCAGCCACATGAAAAGTCATTACGGAACTAATGGTGTCCTCTAAAATTTCAAAGGAAAAGCATAAAGAGAGTGTGAGATGAGAATAAGAGGGGAGAACAAGGCACAAGCGCAAGACAAAAACCGGATGGTAAGTCCATTTAACTTGAAAAGAGGTATGATTATGGAAAGAAATATTAACTAGAGGCATCATGAGATGGACATGCTGATTTCCTCGGAGTTCTCGGAAACTAAAATTACACATCTTGAAGAGTCTTTCACTTTCATGTCATGATCTACTCTTATTGGCCATTTTGAATGGTTATGCTAAGTTTGAAATGTACGTTATGAACTCAGTTGAACCATAAGCGAACTGTAAACCCCTCAAACATTATATTCTATATATTTTTCAGGCACTAGATTAAAAACACACCCACTGGTCTTTCATCTGCATGTTCTTCAGCTTTCATTCCTTACAATTCCACTGTAATGGTGAGCACCAACAGTATCGAGTACTTTCCTTCTCATTTTAATTCAAGATCAAGACCGCAAAAGGAAGTATTTTCTCTCTAAGGAAGTCACCGACCGCCTATTAATCAAATGTAAAATGTTAAGTGTTACTAAGGGTTACTGCAGGGAAGACAAGATGCATGTTTTTGACTATTTAATGTGCCACATCTGAAAGGACCGTAGACTGTCAGCTGGAGGTTATTAACACTGAATAAATTCAGATTTCCCTGACAGTATTTTACTTGTGAGTAAAAGGGGTTTAATTCCACATAAAAATCGAAAAGAAATTCTCGAACACATACAATTACATGAATGTGCTGTACGAACCCACGTACTGAATGAGACGTGTTTTCTCAATACACACAGCGAGCATTTTATCTTTCATATGCTTGCATCAATAAATTGAAAACATCCTCGATCGTTGAATCAAAAAAATATTTTGAATTCATGAACATCATCTGAGCATCGTTTCAGCTTTGTTGTCTGTCTGTCTTTTTTATTTCAGTGTTGTGACATTGGAGGATAGGTAGGCCATTAACAGAAGCCTGTATCCTAGGAAAAGGGAAACTGATTTTGTGATCTTTTGTGGGTTTCATCTAATTGGATGTTATTTATTAGCTGAAAAGAAGGCTGAGGAAAGGGCAGCTCTCTTCATGTTGTTGCTCATTTTCCCAGCACTATAGCAACGAATCTGACTCTCTGCTCTCTTAAGATACACAAAGATAGATGGAAGAAAATAGTTGCTTTATGCCTGTCAATTAGGAGGCTTTTTTGAATGCATTGCTTACACCAATGGAAGGAAGGATATGTTTCATGCACTTATAGTCACATTGTTGTAATGGGGACAAGATGGCGTAAACAATAAATAATGCAATATACTAATTTAAACAAGGCCAAATCAAAATGCCATTGAAACATGAAAGAACCCAAAAGAAAATGTAACAATTCAATAACTTAAATAAATGAAGTGATCAAACATTCAGGCAATTAAAAGTAGTTAAAATATTTTCATTATAAATCTTTGAAGATTGGACTGAAATGAAAACACCAATGAGTAAATGCAGGAATGAATTGGGTGTGCAACTAAAGTCCAATGCAGCTTACTGTGCTACTTCAGGAGACAGAGATCTGAGTTTGGTTTTTTCATTTGTTCACAAACTAAAACTGAACAGAGAAACAAAAGCAGAGGGAGTATTTTACAGGTTTGTTCCCACTATTACAGCAGCAGAGCTGACTATGTAGGACCAGATACAATGTAAGTAGTGCAATGAAAAGGGAGCAGGGTTCAAAATATCCCTCAATTCCCATGTGCTATTGTCTCTAAAACAGTCTGTGATTTTTACCCACTCTTCTCAGACCCACAGGAAAGCCATGTTATACATGTTTTATCTCAGTCTATTGACACTGATGATACAGAAGAGATTCTCCAGAGGCCCTCTGTGAAATTACAGAAGCTGCTGAAACTTCTGAGAGCTGTCAGCATTCTCCCTGGGTGTCCACTCGCTGCATTTGCTTGTTTGATTTTGCCTCATTATTTCCTTCTGTTCAAATAAAGTAAAAAAGCAATGTAAAAAAAGCAGCCTTATTTATATTGGAATTTAATAGACATTAATTTTGAATCACTTTCATACTTTTTTGTCTTACTGTATCACTTGAATCAATGTGGTATAGGCTGAATTTGAAATATTTAATTATATTGAGGAATATGGACCACATACAGAACAAAAATCAACTCCACACACACACATTCTAACTCCAGGCTTCCTTGAATAGGAGGATAAAGCAAATCATCCATAAATTGATCCTTCAAAAACAATGAATGCATTATCTATACTGAAAACAAAAGCAAAAAAAAAGACGAAGATGATAATGATGAAATCAACCTGCTGGCCCAGAGAAGAGAAAAGAAGTTCACACTAGATAAGTAGTAGTAGTAGTAGTAGTAGTAGTAGTAGTCTGTCCTGCAGAAATCATACATATTAACTGCATCTAGTTTTTGCCCAGGGCATCATTGAATTGTCCTCGTCATTTTTAAACACTACCTTTAGTGGTGGGCATCGAATGCCTTTATATACTGTTGTCCCTCCCCTCTCGCTTTCGTATTCTTGCAGGACACATTTTTTTAGAATTTCCATGGATTTTTCAGGTGACTTTTTCTCTGTAAGAACATTTTACTGTGGCTCACTTTTAACTTCCACTGTTTGTTTTTCTTCTTTACTTAATGATGGTACAACTTCCTGTTTTACGTTAGTCCTTAGCACTACAAAAAGAAGATTTACGTATAATAATGGTGGCTCTACTGCCTTAGCTTGAAGTCATAACACAAGCTCTGAAATTGTACTATGCAATGAGGATCAAGATGAAGAAAAAAAAAGTATAAAACAGCATGAAACCAAATTAGAGTTTTTTGCATTTATATTACAACAGCTTATAACAAGACCAGCAACTATTTAAAGTTATGTTCGGCTTTAATTGGACAGCTGGGAGATGTGGGAGAGAGCGGGTGCAGACATGCGGCAAAGGGGTATTGAGTGGAATCCAACTCATCAAAACTGCAACCTTGATATATGGCATACACTCTTTAAACTTGTCTTAAAAAATCGTAACTGTGAGCTTCCTGAAGAAAATGCTAAATACAAGTAGAGACAGCAAATTCATTGCTCAGGGAAAAAAGTCCATGGCAGGTCAGGTGTGACAGAAATAAAGCCTTGAACTTTCTCAAATACAATAAATCTAAGTGAGAGTTCAGCGATGGGGGGGGGATTAATGGTCCTGCTAGTACAAAAACAGTACCGAATTTATGAAGCATTACAAAAAGCAAAGAGATTAAGAGGTGAATTAATCAAGCATGTTTCTTCCACTCCAGCTCTTTTATTTTTTACTTTCTACACGTAGACTGTGTCAAACTGTGCCCTAAAGTGTAGGCAATTTGTCTCTAGCACATGTCCTTCAAAGCTGTAACTTAATAACCATATTTGCATTTATTTGTATGAGCCACTCTTGACTCTTCCTATTTGCATTATTAGCCACACGATGGATAACCGAAATATATATACATTATAAAACTACTGCTGAAAAATATCAACATCAAATCAGCAAATGAGATCATCATGTAAACATGGTCTCAAAACCAAAACCACAGGTCATGATTCTTTATTAAGAATGAAAAGATGTCTGATTTATGCAGTTTCACAAAATCTGGATTCATTGTAGAAATAATTGAAAAATGAAAGAGGAGAAAAGCAGTTAGTTAAAGCAAATGTACTGACCTTTGGTTTCAGTCCCTGCATGCATTAAGACAGATCACGCATCCAAAAGAAAGTTGCAAGAAGAAAAAAGGAGAGAAACAGACAAGACAATAAAGACAGATGAAGACCAGGTTAATGATTTGTTATTTATATATATATTTCACCACTGTCAGCTGATAGAATATCTTGCAGAACAGAGAGCATTGCAATAAATACAAATGATGCAGTAGCTGTTTTTATGCAATAGTATATAAAGTATAACGGCTCTAAAGTTCACACTAGCAGACAAATGAGTGACACCTGCCATTAACAGAAATCACATCTGATAAAGCTGCTCAGAGCCTCGGTTGTGAGGGAGGATTTGAAAGGTACAGAGGCAAACTCTATCATCATTTTGCTTAATATTAATAAGATGCAATTATTAATCACAATTAAATAACTCAGAATGAGCAACTTTTAATTAAATTTAACACCTTGTTTCTCATATTCAAATTTGAAAGGCTTCTCTAATATATGGCTTTCAATTTAATCAAACTATAAAACTGATGCCAAAAATCAAGGGACAACTTTATCACAGGGAAAACGGAAACTCAGTGAGCAGTGATTAAATGTAATTTCATGACTATTTTTGTCCCCACAGTTTCATTTTGTCGACATGCTCTTCCCTGAAAATGAAATTAAATCACACACTGGTCAAGCTACATTTGGTATACTACAAATTACAAAACCATTCCATGACTATTACCAATGAGCCAGTTCCCAGGTGAACTTAGCTGGAGATGAAGATGTGAAGTCACTGTGACATGATGGCAGATATGTGACAATCACTGATAAAATTAAAGAAATGCTAAATACACTTGCCTTTCTGTACTGGTTTTGGTGCACAACAAGCCTGCCCGATGCCTCATCTTAATCTTATTGTTAGTTATTTTTATTGATAATTGGTAAAAATACAAAGACAACTGAAATGCAAACAGACCCATTTATCACATTGTGCTGATGAAGAATGTGTGATCTGGCCTTGACCCTTCGCGAACAACCAAATCCAACTCTGAATAGATAAACAGAGCGTGAATAAAATGTGGACTTTAATAAAAATGTTTTACTACACAAAACATTCATGTTGACGTGTCATCCCATACTTCCACTTCATACTTTCTACAACTGCTATAATTATTAATAACTGTTTATTAATTTATATATTTATTTCTGGAATTAAATTTAGGTCTTCGAAGAAAACAAAAATCTTCATCCAATCGCACGATGTTGTGCACAGGATTGCGCGGACACTCACGAATGGCAAAGGAAGCTTCAAGAAATATAAATTAATATTTAATAAGGAAAAAACCAAGTGAATTCTGTTTCATACTGTGTCCTTTTAATGTTTAATGATGATCCAGATGCTGCTGCTCTTAAGTGAGATGAAACATGATGCTACATGGCTGTGTTAATAAGAAGACAAGCACACGCACGTGCGCACACACACACACACACACACACACACACACGCACACTCGCTCGCTGGCGCATAGCTGCAGGATCCGACAACTTGACCCATCAGTCAATCTGCTACCACAACCGCCGCACGGAAGGGAGGAGGCAGGATGGAACGCAGAGTATCGACTCAAACCATGAAAAAGGTGTGATTCCATCAAATATCACATGCTGTTTTAACCGAATCTTAAACCGATAATCAGTCACAAACAAAGCGGCCAGCATACTGCCGAGTCTCAGCATTTTAGGTGTCATATGATAGGAAATGTGATTCATGATTACTGTGATATAAAAGTGTGAATGTGTGAAAAATGCACTTGTCTGCTGATAGATGTTCTTTCCCTTTACCCCCCCCCCCGCCCCCCCATTCAGAGAACACCTGCTTGACTGCCTGTCTACCTGTTTGCCATTCTGATGTGCCTCCATTATTCAACACCTTGGTGGGAATGATCTGGGGTGTTCTTGTGTGGGTGGTCATGTGGAGATGCATAGAGTTGTGACAGGTAGATAACACGTGGATGAATAATTCAAATTGGCATAAGGTAACACAGTTGATGACAGAACGAGCAAGTAATAAACAAGACGTGTGAATAAATCATCAGAAGAGGAACTAATAGGCCGAGCAAAGGAGAGGACAAGACTGATGGCATCCTTTTCCTTTACCTGCTTTTACTTTGATCATCCAAACAATGTTGGATATGAATATTCTGGATTTTAGAAGCCATGCTAATATGCGATAATGCAACTGTATGCCGTTTCTTCGTGCATTGCCACTGGGAATGAAACCTAACACAGCTGACATTGGGCCAGATGCGGGGAACACCTTTTCAAAAGTGCAGACCAACACAAGTTAATTGGCAAATGAAAAAAGCATGAAAATAATCATTTAAAAAAGTGAAATCCGAAAATCTAATCAACTGGGGTGGTAATCACCGCATTTGTCAGCTTCTTGCCTTTCATGTACCGACCACACAAAGAGGCTCTGAATGTGGAGCGCACGAGTCTCACAGTCACACCTATTTACACATAATTGAATCACTATGATGGAGGTGGAGAAAGGGGCACAACAGATATCATTTTCCCAGTCCACACTGATGAAGTGAAAAGCAGTGGTGATGTAATGTTCTTCTGAGAGCTGGCCAACAGTCAGTGCTTGCCGATTTGCCCTGACTCTATATTGTTATTCATCAGCGTGTGGTTATAATAGCTCTCAGTGGCATGACTTTGTGACCAAGACCTTTAAATATCTTGCCCTCCAACACAATGATTGGCATTTGGATTTGAGTGGCGTATTTCACACTTTCCTCAAGAGCAGCAGAATGATCTGAGTGTGAGGATCGTCATACAGTTTATATTTAACTTTGTTGTCGTGGAATTCCTGACATATGTATACATGCATGTATACATTTCATTTATTCATAAATTAAAATATTACATTTTGTGTAATAGTCTGACCTGTTCGTTGTGAACAAAAAGTGATAGCAACTCTGCAGAGCAATTCTGGTTTTGCATATTGGTCTTCATCAGCAAGCACCCAGAAACATCCTTCGGACATTTCCTGTGGACGGATCTGAAAAAAAAAACATCCAGACTTCAGCACATTCATTAAATACATGGTGTTTCCCGTATTTTTCACATTACTGTAGCTATAGTGCAAAATGGGAAAAAACGTATAAAAAATGCACAATACGAACCCGATTGTAAGTCGTACATTTTACAAAAATACATGTACAGAATTGTATGTGTTTTTGGTTTTTTTAACAATGTCAGATTTATATTCCCATTAACTGGTTGCCTAGTGAAATACTCAAAATACTGTGGGAGAGTTGCACGCTCACTCGTCTAAAATGGCAGTGAAGCAATATTTTTTGTCAAATCTTTAAAAACTATGATGGAAATAATTTGAGTGGAAACATCCTCCAAGGCCAAACAGCACCACACGCATCCCTCTAGCAGACAAAATACTTACCGGTGTACAATGTGAAGAACTCTGGTTCAAGACATTCGATAGTTACGTCTCACTAAAAGCAAAAGCGTAAATTGTACTGGATTGAATGTTGAAGATGATTTGGCTTTATAATGAATATTTAATATTAAATTAAATCCAATGTTTGAGGGGTACCATAATGCAATATGGTCGACACCAAACAGCCACAGGACTACAAAGCGAGCTTGTGCCTCCCTTAGCTCATTTTATTAGTCTAAAACCCTTCATCCAATGATTAGAATGTCTATCAAGATAATGTAATGTGATTTCAAAGAGAAAGTAGTCTGCTGGAAATGTTTTGATGTCCGGCCATCCGGGCATAGCTGTAGTTTACTCTGAACGGACCTCGCTAACTTTGTTTCAAGTGTCAGAGGCTTCAAACAAAAGATTTATCAAAAGGTTTTTTAAAACGTTTTTAAACAAAGGATGAGGTACATGATAAATGTTGAATGCTCACCCTGCAGTCAAAAGAAAATGACAGTAGTGTGTCGAGTCTTCTCTTGAGTTAGTTTGTGGTATTTTTATCTGTCAGGAATGTTTTCCTCATCCAAGTATGATGATAGAATTGTTAAACCACAACCTTTCTTACTTACTGGTTGAGCCACTTTGGAATTGTTAGAAGTCTTATTCCAGAAGAAGTTTTACAACAGCTTTGTCTCAAGGATACCATATGTGGAGGTATCATACAGATGTGCCATAAGTCTCTCTCTTGTCCTACTAAGAGGTTCGCTTAGAAATTGAAGCATATGCTTTAGTTTGCCGAACACCTGTACTGCTGTTTCTCTGAGATTTAATTAATAATCAAACCACAAACTAATACGACTTGTGGTGTGAACTAAAATTGCTCTGTGGAGAACAACATCTGCAGAATTCAAGGATGCTTAGACAATAACATCTGATCATCTGTTATTTTTAATTACTGCTGTTTTGGCACAGAGGTAGATAGTTGTTGTTCTAAGAAAACCATCTGTACTGTTCAGGTGCTGCCAATGAACATCAGAAGCAATTGGGGAAAAAAGAGCAGAAAAGAAGGCCATTAAAAATATCTGTCCTGAATTCTGAGTTGTTGTTTTTTATCTTAACTTGCCTGACAAAGGAAATATTATATAATACATACTGGAGACAAGTTATGAGTTGAACCATCAAATAATGGTGAGAAATTCTGCATTTGTGAAACTAGGTTTTATTTACTGATGCTTCAATGTATAGCGATTTCTTTTTCTTTTAAATTACTTCTTTACTATGAATAAAAATTGTGTATATTCTTACCTTGGACCAATTTAGGCGCTTCATGGAGGTATCGTGCTTGAAGTCCTTCTTAGGCCTGAGACCATAAGGCAGCACATGTTGAGTTGGGGAGCCGAGAGCGCCCAAACTTCCTAGATGGGGTGGAGGGGGTGCACCAAAAGGAGGAGGCATTCCAGGGGGAGGAGGTGGGGCAGGACATCCAGGTAAAGGAGGGGGAGGAGGTGGAGGAGGCAAACCTGGTACCCCAGGCGGATGAGCAGGGGGCAGAGGTCCAGACAGGAGAGTCGGTCCAAAATGAGTGGAGGTTTGACTGGCAGGCACAGCTCCACACTGGTTGGATAGGAAGATGAAACAGAGTGGAGACAAATGCAAGAATAATCTGTTGCAAATAACTTTTTTATACTATATACGGTAAATAATTAAAATGTTCAATGTTCAATGAAAATTCTAATCACAACAGACACATACTGGAGAACAGAACAAGCATGTATCGGATGGAATATTCGAGGAAACATTCAATATTGTTTGCACACCAGTGAGAAATCATTAAAGAAATAATATCTGGTTCATTAGTTTTTCCAGCGTAAAAACAAAGCCTCGGCAGAGGACAAATATTCTATGGCAATTTCTGAAGGCTCTCACATCTTTACACTCATTATCACCTTATTTTCAGATCATCTTGCTTTTAATTTTTTTATTGACGCCTTGTCGTCTTCTCGCAACACTTATATTATTTGGTGGCAGACATTTGAAGTCGAAAAGCTTAATTCAAAACTCTTGCATAAACAGTCAAGTGCAAATGTTTTCAAAGTAAAATAATAACTTGCTTTCACTTCTATGTTTTGTAATTTTGTCATGTTTACCAGGTCATCATATTGCAGGATTTTAAGCCGTTCAGCCATTCAATAGAAACAATTCTCACAGCTCCAGTTTCTATTCAGAGCATAGTTGCAATTACTTATTCTTCTGAAGCTAAACATCACATGTTCTAACCTGAGCTACAAAGCTTAGTAAATTGTATCATACAGAGTAAATGGCTTATTGATCCATGCGCAGGCTTTAGATTAAAGAGGCACAGTAAAGGTCAGTTCTGGGCCCTTACTCTGCCCCCGTTTCTCGAGGCAAGAGCACACTTGCTGAATTAACAAATGTGGATGTGTGATTGTTGGTGAGATTCCCACATACAAAGACAGCAAGATAAAGTGAGAGAGAGTGAGAGTGTGTGTGTCCGTGTGTGAGTGTGTACCCACCATAACTAAATGCACCACTATCATTTGAGCCAAGATACTATTTCAGTATTCATTCTGTGTTGCTCTCTCAAATTGAAAAATTATCAGGACAACAACAACAAAAAGAAAGTTATCTTGCCCCTCTGAGTGTAAATTTATCTTGCAGTACCAGGGCCATGGGAGCAACTCGGCGGTTAAGGACTGGGCCAGTAGCATCAGAATAAATAGCTTTTAGAACTATGTCCCCATATGGGGTAACAATCAGCAAATGGCTAACACTGAGGGTGGGTCAGGGTTCTCTTTCCAAAGGGCGTCAAACTCGATCACAAAAGGTGACGGAATTCAACACAAAGACTATGTTGCAAGCGAAACAGATTTCACATTTATTAAACTGTCAGGGACCTGCAATATTTTGACCTGAAAAGTTGAATGTTGATAAGAGTACAAGAACAATAAGCGCTTTGAGCATGGCAAAAGTGGGAAAAGCACTATATAAGCGCAGTCCATTTACCATTTACTTTTCCCTCAACAAAATAAATAATTTTCCTGGGCCGTAAGGTTTGACGAATGTGCTTTCTGTGTCATTAAGAAACGAAGCGTCATAGAAAAATACCCACAGCATCAATCCCAAGATAAAAAGGAAAACTAATCAGAGTCAGAAAAGAAAAACTGAATAATTCCATGATAGATTTAGACATTTTGTCATGTAATCAAAGATGAGCGGAACTTTTCCTCACATGATAGACACAATTTACAAAAATCGGGTTCTTACCTGACCGGCCTTGACGGCCAGCAGCTCAGCTTGAAGTTCAGCTATCTTTTCTTCATAGTTAACCAGCTGATTTTGCGCCTGCTGTCTGTTCATAAACTCCTCATCAAACTGAGAAGAAAGATGCAATGCCAAATATCTCACACAAGTGCACATTATTGTTTGATTAACTGTAACATAAATTGTAAGGCTTAAATCACTAATAATAAATTTACAATCACTAATACCTCTTTAGCTAACATCAAAAAATGTTTTGCTGTTTTTGATTTGACTATTATACATTATACATGTGTAGCGTCATGATCGACAAAAAGCCCCCACGGTGCAACAATCTACGACATCTACAGAAACTTAGAAAAGAGTGAGGTGAGACATCTTTAACTTCTACTGTCACTGCTTTTAGTGGAGATTATTACTGGTTCTTACAATACATATAGAATAAGCAGGTCAAAGCAGTTTTTTGGGCCACATGAGGGATGATAATATAAGATGTTTTTTATTTGTTTTGTCAATACTTGCCTTCTGTGCCAATTCAGAAGCTCTTTGTTCACACTCATCAATTCGGGCTTTATCAACACACATCTCTGGGGGTGGGGGGGAAGAAGTACGGGCATTATTTATGCTTCATTGAAACATTGGAAGTTTAAATAAGATGCTAGAGATGTGGGACTTGCCGAGAAGGTGGCTGAAATCCACATCCAGGCGCTTCCGGTAACTAAAATCTGGGTCAGTACCACTTCGGTGGAGCACGATCTGAGACACACACTCTTCAATAATCTTGAAATACTGCGACCTGAGAATATGCAAAATAAACAGTCAATAGAGACAATGAGAGAAATGATAGTGGAAAAACGTCTCTAATTCTATTTGATTTAATCTCATAAATGTCATGTGTATTTCTATGATGCTTAAAACTTATAAGGAACATTTACATGATTTCAAACAGAGCTGAAAACACACAAGCTGTTTCGGCATTACTGCAGTTAACCTGTTTTCAAATGCCTGTTCTAAGTAATGATCAAAGAATAACCAAGGGAATCTCACAATAATAAAAGAGATGTTAAAATGCAACAACAGATGACAGGCAAGCCTGGGAGCCACACAGCAAGTGCTGCAATAGATCTACTCATTATCTTGCAACAATTGCACTGAAAGTACAAATCCCTTCTACAACAAATCATTTACAAATACCGGCACCGCGGCCCTGACTCCATGCCATCCTAAAATAGTGCTGAGACCGAATCTGTCAGGAGGAATACTGTCTGTTTTTGAAGATGAGGTGAACAGGGGAATCAGTTTGGATGAAGGCAGGGATATTAATCAAATAGGTTAGCTGTCGTCAGTCAATCTACTGGTGTTTCTTTCATCACTGTGATGTTTGGCTCCCTGTATATGATATCTATGTTATTACCTTGTAATAACAGTATGACAGCTGTATGCTTATATAAAGTGGTGAAGGGGGTGTCTTTATGTGGAAGATACGTCATGCCTGTTACTAATTCTTACGAAGTGTTGCACCATAGTTTTTAGCCATTATAAATATATATATACCTGTAATAATATATAATATAATTTGAAAGAGTGGCAGAATTTTTTGCTGTTGTTTTTTGTGTGTGTGTCAGATTACGGCTCCATCTTTTGATCAACCCGAGGTTTAACTCACACTGAGCAATGAGTGAACAAACATAAAATAAGCATTTGAAAAGCACCATGAATAGAAAATGAGAAATACTCTGAAGCAGTAGTAGATTTGTAGATGAAAGACACCGCATTCTTTTTGTGATTGAATGTCAACTAAAATGATCAACAGAATTATATTTTTGACTTTCTGCCAGAGACATCTATGTATTGTTGGGCAGAGATGTCGATGGTTAGCATGCTAACCAGCTAATTCTGGTTTGTACTGTGTGGGGAAACCACTTTGTACCTCAAGAGGCAATTGTGTTAAACACACGGGTCACGGCTAAATCATTTCATGTAGGTTGGCATTCAACGGCACAGCAAATGAGAAAATGGCAGAAACCCTTGCCAATTATCTCCACTACCATCCACTCAGAGCAAGATGCCATAAAGTGGCAAGGAAAAGAAGAGTGGCAAAAAGAGAAGAAAACTAAAAAAGATCGAACCCCGGTCTGCTTTTCATCCCAGGAGAAAGCTTGTGAAAGTGGAAGGGGTGATGTTGAAATCTCAACTTTTATAGGAGGAGTTTTAAGTAAAAATCCATTAATGCTTGGTTATACAGTCAATATACAGATTCTAGTTGTCATGACTGTTCACTTTTGGGCACTGTAAAACATATAGAGGCAAAGAAAGCACTAACAATTTAGAAGTAAAAAAAAGAAACAAAGCTTGGATGATTGCACTCAAGATAACTAACAAGAAAAGTATGCGTATGTAGTACGTGATCATGTATTTTACCTGACCAAGTAGTCATTGCGTATGAGCATCAGGTGCTGAAGTATAGACAGGAAATAGGGTTCCGCGCTGCTGTCCTTCACCATGCTCTGAACAATACTGAACACATCTCCCACATCAGTGCAGAAAGTCAAAGAATCATATGCAAACTGAAAACGTATACGTGGACATAAAAAAGATGCGAATGAAATGAAAAAGAAATGACAAGATTTTGTTTGATTATGATATACCTTGATGCCTTTGATATTTAAAATGTTTATTTGCCACAAGAGACACACTCTGCAATAATGAAAAGGATATTCCAGCTCGCTCTTGATGTCTTCCAGTCTGTGAGAGAACTCCAGCATGTCCTCTTCTTTATGTTCATCGAACACCTTTAGCTGAATGTCAAGGGCCTCATTTCTGATGGTTGTCAGTTGCTACAGATGCATTAAAATAGAAAAAGAATAAAAGGTGAAAAATATTTAAAGGGAGAATGACTTGAAAACCTCCTTGACATCAGCAACAAAAGGGACGTATTGTGCTCAAGTTAAGCACGGAGCTATTTTAAACGCTATTACTAATCATGATAAGCAGGTGAGGAGAGCAGCTCCTCCCTTTAATTTATTTGTTTTCCTGGCAGCTACAACCACATTGTTTACAACAGATAAACATATTAGGTAGGTGGCATAAAAGCGAGCAGAAGTATTATTAGCCTGGGCAGAATTTGTATTGGTAAATTCACCTCTGTTTATTAAATATTTGCTGGAGCAAATCTACAATATTGCATTGAAGTGGACAACTCATTTAAATATTAATATCAAGTGAGTGTGACTTTTTAATATGTGTCTATGTGTGTGTGTTCGCGTTATGATGTTGTGCTTACCGGCAATATCTCTTTCAGACCACAGCGCATAAATTCATTTCTGATGTGCAGCCTGAAGTCCAGTTCATCAGGAGATGTTACGAGTGCATTGATGAGCTGCATGCATGCCACCTGTAATAGGAAGGGTGCACAGAACGGTGACAGAAAGAACGAGAGAATAGGAGAGAGACGAGTGAGAGACAACAACAGAAAGGGACGACAGCATTCTTCTTCCAGAAGTTGATGAAAATCATGCTGCCGTGAATTCAAAATGAGTTACATCCCTTGGAAGCAGAGGACCATAACTAATGCATTTCTATTGTCTCCAGTAACCAAATAAAGGCGGGTGGCGGGGGGGGGGAATTTATTTTAATATTAATGGGACAACTGCAGACCCATACACACAAAACTAAGTCATTTTAAGGGCAAACTCGCTCTTTTGGAAGCTGTTTTTCACTCCCCTCTGAGTTTGGTTTACTGCACAGGGACTGGTGCATCTTGTGACTGTTCAACTAGCAAGTAAACGCAGACAGAAAAATACATTATTGACCAGTGAGGAAATCCACTCATGTGTGAAAAGACAATATGGCAATACCAGGGAAAATGAGTGATAGTCAGATGTTTTAAATCCAGTGTTAAAGATCAATGTGACAAAAATGTCTGCAACAAGACAATAATTGCCTGTAAAATTTACTACAGTAGTCAACATAAAAACATTAGAACAATTACCAACTTTTTACCTTTCATATTTTGGTTTTGGGGTATAACTATTCATTTCAGGTAAAAAAAAATCAATGTAGTGGGTGGAAACGTACCAGATACACAAGAATTGAGAATGACTGGAATGCTTTGGATGTAAATCATGCACAAAATAAGTCAGTGCTGATTCAGCATTCAATATTAAATTGGTTATGCTAAAATTGTCCATAGGCATGATGTGAATGATTGTCTGTCTATATGTGGCCCTGCGAGGAACTGGCGGCTTGTCCAGGGTGTACCCTGCCTCTCGCCCATAGACTGCTGGGATAAGCTCCAGCAAAGCCCACAAACTCGGATTCAGATAAGGCATTTAGGAAAATTAATGAATAAATGATTTAGCATTCAAAGTCCGTTATTTGGCTCTCAGTCAACATACATTATTTCCTCCATTATAATAATAATGGATAAGTAACATACATTTGACCAAATTATATTATAGAAGAATGTGTAGTGAAGCAGGAAAGAAAGCCTTTGGCCACACATTGTCATAGAATAGCAATATCTACACTTGAATAATGTATGGAGGAAATCATATAAGCAGGCTAAACACATGACTAAACAATGAGCTTCATTTGGTACTGTAAATTGTGTGTAAAAAACATTATTGGTGTAAAAAAAGGATTTGGCTTCTAGGGTTGCGCCTCTTTCCTTCTCTCCACATTTCCTCTCACTGTTTTCTCAAAAAGATAATACTACAGGGGCAAATGACTTGTTTTTTCATTTAAAATTGTCATTTTAGTTTAAAGTTTGGAGTAAGTAATTTGCGAATGCAATACAAACCAACAAAATGTGCAAATGGATGTATACAATTGAGTTTTATGCTTATAATGCAGAGGCGCGGGGCACTTATTGGATTAATGATTGCACTTGTCATGGCTCTCAGCTACCGACTAAGAAAGCAAACATACTTTTATCATGAATTATATTCCTCTCACATAAACTAATGCTGCCCGTTTAAAAAGCCCAGGTGAATCATTTATAGTGTATGCATCAGCAAGGAGATGGTAAATCTGAAAGCTCTTAAACAGAGGAAGTGTACGTAGAAACAGTGCTAAGGATGATTAAATGAGTGATCTGCAGACAGGTAAAACACCTCTCAAACCATCAGAAATAAGTCACAAAATGTTGTTGACCTATTTAATAGTGATTTGCGTAAATATGTGAAAAAATATGGCAAAAAGGATCGCTTTTTGACGTCTTTGTTTTTTTACCTTGAGCAATTAAGACTATAACATAACCGTAATTTTTACAATTGGCAAAATCTGATTAGCATGTTCTACTTCCAAGCTGTTTGTAAGATCCCTAAAATGAACCCATGGCCCTACATAAAACGTAACATGAATACATTAATCGATATGCATCAGTTAATGAACTCTCGGCTTTTAAGCCAGTACCAGTTACAGTAACTGAAATACAGTTTGGACTGAAGAGAATAATCAAAAAGAAACCCTGAACCAAGTGCGTTTACAATACGTTCAATTTCTCACAGCCACATGCATTTGTGAATCCTGAGCAAAATAATGAGGCCGTACATGTACTCTGCACTTACTTGTAATTGAACTGAGCGATCTCGTAGTCCCTGCACAATGGGACAAAACCTCTCGACGGCCCGCCATTCCCCTGCTGTGGTGATGGCTTCGAGGACCTTTTCCAAACTAAATGGGAGGATATGCATGAGCCAACAATTGAGTAAAAGAAGAAATACCTTCATTTAAAGGGACTTTGACTACATGCTAGTTCGTATTTTACTGTGTCAATGGTTCATTTCTTGGAGAATTGACCGCAGTGATGGGGCTTTCCATGAGGATTTTATCACCTTCACTACAAGCTTAGGCAGGGTTTGAAACTTAATTAGAAATGCAATGAAGATTTAAAATGGATAACAATGTTCAATAAAATGATTCACCTGAACATATTAGTTTTATACTTCAAAAGGCGAAAAGTATTTTCCTTTGGTCTCATAAATATCTCTTGAAAATTCACACTTTTCTTATCCCAAAGAAAAAAAAACATCCATAATTCCCATTATAAAAAAAAAACAACTGAAAATGAATTGACAAGCTCTCAAACTATCTTAATTGTGTTAGTACTAAACACTTCAACCAAAATGACATCATCACCTTATCTAAGTCATACATTCTTTAAAAAGTCATAGCGTTCTCTGAAATAGAGAAGCATTTCAACCACTTCAAATATTTAATTAAGTAATTGTGTCAGTAGCTTTTTGGCTATTTAATGATTTATCTTTTGGTGAAATTATAAATATGCTTCAACGTTAGAAAAGCAGTATAACAGATATGCTGGCAAAATGAATGACAGAACATACGTGTTATCTTCGCCCACAATACAGATGGCTGACAACAGCTTCACAACATCTGTCATCATGGCAGACTGGGCGGGATCAATGGCTCTTGCCAACAGTGCAAGACTTTTCTCCTCCCCCAAGATTCGATCCAAGCCATACTGTATGAAATACAGGACGAGATAAGTTGTAATCAACCCATTTGTAGCTACAAGAACACACATTTTTCAGGAAAACAATGATTCAGGACAAGATAATTCTAAAATGGAAGGTTCGAACGCAATGAGCAAAGTAGGATTTTCCATTGCTTTTACAAGATTAGCCGTTTTAAAGCCTGCAGATGATGTCTCTCTTCTCTGAACCCTTCAAACCCTTCTTAGTGCATTTATATTGTTCAAATTAAAGGGTGAAGGGAAACTTCATAGCGTGGCAACTTCTAATAATACATTACCATGCCATTATTGCCACACAATGAAAAACATGCTGCTGTGTGACTTGACACAGGAAGGCAGCAGAAAGAAAGAAAAGGCTGCTCTGACAGCTGGCAGAGAACACCTGTCTTCTTGGCATTGTGGGTACAGCTCATCCCAAGATGCCTCTCTAGCCAGTGAAAGGTCTGGGCAGACAGAAAGGCCTACGAGTAAGATGCGAGTGTCTGGCACCTGTAAAGACGCATGATTACATGAGCCCTTACATCACACTCTGTGCCAGAGCGGCCGGATATCTGTCTCCATTGGGTTTTAGCTCCACGTGGCGAGATTTTATTTTTTTCGACAGCTACCATGTGCCAACATCGCAGGAGGAAAAGCTAAGGCAGGAGAAAGGACTTCAAAAGAACAGTTTTGAGCCGAAGTGTTGACACAAGTTAATTCAATATCACTGTGTATTGACCTTGATGTTTAATATTGTTTTATAGGTTTCACTTCCACACAGATTGACTGAGTGACGTACTTACACTCTCTTGTTTACACACATCATAAAAGTATTAACTACAAAGGGCTTTTGCTGGGCTTAGTAGACACAATCCAGTGTGTCACACTGTAATTCAGGAGGCATGAAAGCCTCAGTAAAATTCCGTTTATGTGGCTCTGTCATGATGATGCTGCCCCCCCTCCACATACACAGGTAGTACGCCAAATTTCATAACTTATGTGTGGCTCATATTAAAATTGGACATCAAAATGAAAAGATTTACATAAAATATTCCACATGGAATTTCCACATTTAGTTAAAATGACAAATATGTAATATAATATTAAAATATGCACACATATACACCTACCACTCCACCAATGACTTGAATGAAAGTTCACAGCATTTCAAAGTTAATGCAGGCTATTATTTTCACGCAGTCAAACAATGCATAGCTTAGATTATTCATTGGATCTTCACTATAAAACGGATTTCAAGGATTAAAGAAAATAGGCTGAAAACAATTTTTTAATAACGTTTCAATTTGCTGAAATGAACAATTCAATGTACCCACAAAATAATCAGTCACAAATATGTTAAGTCACAAATTATTATGATTACCTTGTTGTTCATGAAGGCTTTTAGGCACTGGATAATTTTATGCTGGTTCTTCTTGTCAATCCTTTCTTGCCTAGGGAAAGAATAGAGCACGGAGGAGTAGTTGACATTTAATGCAGGCCATAAATACTACAAGAGAATTGCAGTAGAATTTTAATTACAGATGAAGGCAAGTCTATAAAGTTCAGTTGGAAAAACAAAAACAATCTGAAAGAGTTTTGTTAACTTTACAAATGAAAAGTTTTAATTAAATTGTTGTTGATAGTACATGTTTGCAATTTCTGCTCAATTCTAGGACTTCCTAAATAGAAAATGCAAAACAATATTATGAAAATTGTGCAACAAATTTGGTTCCTAGGTAACCGTTTGCACTCTGCATGAATCCTCACATAATTACAGTAAGATATGAAAGAGTGCACACGAAATCTGATTAAACCAACTTACAGCTTTTTGAAAAGCAACCTTTCCAAAATGTCCAGCAGAAGCCCGAGACCCTCATGTCCAAAACTCTGCACCCAACTGAAACAAAAACCAAAAAAAATAGGTCAAGAGACATGAAAAAAAATATTTATTTGCATTTCATACTACAAAAACACATACGACTTAATTGTTAATCCTGTACTTAAACAGACATGCAAATAAGATTGTGTGATAGTGGTGCATGGCATCGCAGAGGCTTGGTGCTATTGCGGGAACAAACAATCAAGCTAAAGAAATATTTTACTATTTTTGTCTTGGGGGGTACGTAATAAGGATCCAAGTCTTTCACGTAAGAGTGATAATGGAGAAATGGAGAATTAAGCAAATATAACTTCAAAAACCACAGAAAGGCCTCATTTTGATTGAAAGCACATTTTAAGCAGAAACATTTAAACGTAGGCAAAGACAGCGGTAGTGAAATTATGAGTGACTGCACACCCCCTTCTGATTGGAACTGTATATCATCACTGAACATCAGCATTCAGTTTCTGTACTGCTCTGATTAACATGCAGCATGCCTACTAGCCTCAAATTTTACAGAGATTCTCAAGGTGACAAAGTAAAATAGGAAGCAATTCGAAGCTTTGATATTTTCTGCCTGAAACACAGGTAGGTATGATTGTCAAATCATCATTGAGATAAGGAGAATCATTGTTGGTGACATATAATCAGTGACTACAACATTTCAACAATCCTGCCTGATAAATTGAGCATTTCCTGCTTTTGATGTATTCAAGACTCAAATAATTGGGATCCTGTCGGCCACAGCAGCTAAGGCATGGAATATACATTTTACACATAGCTTGCAACCGTTTTATTAGGCTTTTAAAGGGATTAATTACACCAATGAAAAGAAAATGCACTGACCTTGATCTACTGTATAATAGAATGACTTCAATGTCAGTGTACATAGAATCAAAAAGGCTTCAATTCCACAGCCCAATCAAAACATTTAAATAGGGACACTGTAAAATGTCAGTTCAAATGTAATTTAAGTTAAGTATATTCAATAACCAATGCAAATATACAAGATGACTTATGCAATCCTCGAATTGAGAAACAATTGGTTATTCATAAATATATCCTTAACATTATAGTTGCAACAATTAGTTGCGAATCAATTCGATATTCAAGTATTATGAAGCACCTTGATTATTTTGAAATCTGAGCTGTATATCTTCCGACTGCTTTTCCAGTCTGTGGGTCGCAGGGGTTGCTGGAGGCTATCCCAGCTTGTTATGTACACCACACGGACACAGGGAGAACATACAAACTCTGCACAGATAGGATTCGAACCAAGCACCTACTTGCTGTGAGGAGACAGCGTTAACCACTCAGCCACCGTGCCGCACTTTAAAATGTATTCATATAAAACCTTATTCTTGTATATCTTTCACTAAAATGGGAGAACAAGAAACAGGGAAGTAGCCTTCCTGTCATCAAGGTGTATGAATATAGGAGTGAGACAAGGTCAAGAAAATGAGCTAAACTGATACACTGTCACTGCCATGCTGATGAAGAAAAAAAAAAGGCTCCTGTCAAAACAGCTGAGGAATGTGGGTCTATGTTTAGGAATAAGAAATCAGCTTCCTTACACTGTCACAGCGCAGGCTATTCTAGTTTTAGAGTAGCCAAGGTGAGTAAGTGTTAAAGTAAGAATGATTAAAATGTGTTTTCATGGTCAAGGTGTCATATCATCAGGGTAAAACTATGACAGGACCACTGCTGTCTGATTAATTAATGAATTATTGCCTAATTATTATAACGGTGAAGTCATAAAAGCAGTGGCTAACACCACATCAAAGTTGAATAGTGAGGTGTGCCCTGAAGGGATAAAGGAGACTGCTCATTCTCACATTTTTATTTTTTTCATATTATTGGTCAGATTTCCAGATTATGAATAAAATACTGCAAATCCCTTTCTCTGATGTTTATACAATTAACAGTAATTGTTGCTCGCTCTGAGATCAGAGTTATCTTGTGATCACATATCACCATCAAAGCATGCAACAGCACAGAAATATTCAAATGAGTCCTGTCCTGTCAGAAAGACAACTAGAAAAAAAATGAGCTTGAGAAAATAAGGAAAACAACTTCATCATCCCAATCCTTGGAAAACAAAAGCATTCATAAATCAAAGAGAAAAATGAGGCATCTTATCTGGCTAACTTCACCGCTAAGGTAGCTTGACTTCCCACAATCCCACAAGAATGCCTTCAAGGTTCCCAAGCAGTGTCGTATAGTGTTGTGCTCCGCTAAATCTGATGTGAAACAGAAATGAAACATTAACTTAAGATGTTGTTCCAAGCATGGCAAGTTAAATGACTGTAGAAGCTCCTCCAGGGAAAGAGACTATGAGGAAGATACAGTCGCTGGAATGAGCGACACAGGAAATAAAAAAACAGAGCTGGTGATTCAACCCATTGAGATTGCCACAAAAAACAGGCTTATAAAATCCAAACACACAAATAGTGTATGTAATTGTACTATGTATAATTGTGACAATGAACCTTCAAATTCTGTAATGATGGGTGACCAGCCAGTCTCTCTAAGTCCAATTCCATGCTGGTTAAACACATGTGACATGCAAGGGTTCACATCAGTCGCATCACCATGAATGAAACACAATGTTCGCAATATGATGAGCACAATAATGCTAAAGTTCTGTTCCTATACTGATGATATAAATTAGGCTACCAGCATACTGGCTGCTATTTTATTGTACAGTTTAAGATAATACAGCAAGAGAATGCACAGAATGCTCGAACGTTCGAAATTACCATCATACCACTTTTACTTGACGAACTGCTCAGGCGTCAGATCTGGCATGTTTACCTTTTCTTTTAACAATTCTGAATGTGTACGTTGTAGATAATAGTATTTATTTACTGTTCTGTCTGGCTTGCAGTCCAGTTTTAATCAGCTTTTTTTGAAAGTGCAAACTGTTCAGAACATACAAGATTGTCCATAATAAGGGTCTTTACAAAACCTCGCAGAAATCCCATCTTTTTTCAGAAGCACCTGTTTTAATTCGAAACACAACATAGCCTCGCTTGTCTATTGGGCAAGAAATATAGCATCTCTTCACAAAGAAAGGAGAGAGAACTGAAATAGCTGTGGTGGGCAAATTACAGGGATCAGAAGACAGCACACTAGAGAAAGTGCCACACAACCTATGAGTTTGAGTCTGATTCAACAGAAAGAGTCTGCTGATGTAACATTGATTCTTTTCAGCAAAAATGAGCAGATTACAACACAATATTAGATGGAGGGTTTACTGTTGCAGTGCAAAAGTGCAAAGAAAAGGACAGTGATCGACAGTCAAAACAGTGTCAGACAAAATACCTTCACTGCCAAATCAATGGGGCCACTCGTTTTTTTTCCATAGGCAAATCAAGAAATACTATTACATTACTCAAATAATATTATTACCTCTGCCAAGGAGGTAGCGTTTTTGACAGTGTTTGCCTGTCTGTCTGTTAGCAGGATTATGGAAAAAAACTACTGGATGGATCTTGATGAAAATACATTTGAAGATGGGTCCCTAAACATGGGCCCAGTATGATACAACAAGGTTAAATATTTTGCCAGACAAAATAAAGAGATCATTGAATGCATCACAAGCAACATTTTCCTAATAGACAGTGATAGACCTTGAAGATATAACTTATGAAATTGTGAATTAAGTGTGTTACAAAATTCTATCATGTTATTCAGATGGAGCAGGGCATAACAGGGCATAAAATAAAGATTTTAAAGCTGATTAAATATTTTTTAAACCAAACAGTGTGTGATTTAGTGATTCATTCTTTATACCAAGAAGCATCCCTTTCACCTAACAAGTCAGCAATTCCTGATTACTGAAGAGGATGTTCCATCTCAACTAATATTATGCAGCATGGGATTCAATGCTATTCTCTATTCATGGATTTCAAGGGAGTAGTTGAATGGGTAATCAATTAAACGTTGATCCTTGATTATTAGTCTGCCTTCCCTGTACAAATCCAATCCCAGTGTTTGAGTGTTAGGCAGGAACTAAATGTCCTTTTGCATACAGCCTTGAAGGATTTGAAACAACTATCCACCCTGTTTACTATCAACCTAATAGAACATTCGCAGGAGAGAGCCTTGAATTCCCCGAGCTTTCTTTTCTTTAGCAGTTCAGCAA
This sequence comes from Brachionichthys hirsutus, assembly GCF_040956055.1. Taxonomy (NCBI): domain Eukaryota; kingdom Metazoa; phylum Chordata; class Actinopteri; order Lophiiformes; family Brachionichthyidae; genus Brachionichthys; species Brachionichthys hirsutus. Next base: position 3,876,025 of record NC_090897.1, read on the forward strand.
AAACTGTTCAATGGGGCAATGAAGGTCAGTTTGCTTGTAGCATCTGCTATCTCAGCTTATTCATGCACCGATTTCTCAAGGGTGCAAATGTCAGTCTCCCTCTCAGTCCTCATTTTTGTTTTTCAGATCATCCAGTGAGGGTCCCTCTTTTCAGGTAAACAACATTTAAATCTTCTTCTTTGTCCATGAAGCAAAAGAACCTAGCTTTCCCCATCCAAGATTCCCAAAGGAATCCTATTTCCATAGGAGAAGAAACAGAAAATCTTCACCGCATCTCACTCACTTCTGATATTGATGCCAAAATGTCTCAAATAGCAAGGTGTCCACTACTTGTGCTACACTTCTTTAGCAACGTCTCCAGTAGTGTGATATGGATTGTCTTAGTGTTTCTTCTTCTCCAGTGACTTGCTTTCAGTAATGCCTTTGATAGACTCAAGTTGGTTGAGGCAGTCGGAGCTTCTATTTCATATCAGATATCAATATGAGAATGATCCATGTGTGGACTACTCCCATGAAAAGGAACTGAAATTTGGTTTAGCCACCAATATGAAACTGACCCGATTCCTCTGAAGACTTTATTATGCTCTGTGCCAGCCGATTCTCACATAACTGAATTTATCTTTCACTCCGCTGCTGGACATTAAAATACACACAATTATAATTTATTGTCATTTATTGTCATTCATTGCCATTTTGCATCTGTGGGGTAATTTATTTTAAATGTATTGTTAGTTTGCATCTGTGGTGTAAAATTCTTTTTATTTTTCTATTGCTATTTTGCATCAATTGAGCAATTTAATATTGGTTTGATTTTTATTTGTATTGTTAAATTTGTATTATTAAATGTCGATGATTTATGTACCAAAGACTTTCAACGGAAACAAGACCACAAGGACTTTATTGAAATGCTCCTCTTGGACAGGATGTTTGACTGTATTTGTACTGTAATACATGCTACTGTGTGACTGTACTTGTACTCTAACATTCTAATAAATATATTCATCATTATTATTTATTTTAACAAATGGTGCGTTTACTTTGACCATGCACACACACCATTAACGTGCACCTCTGAATTTAACTATTTCTTCATGATGTACTACAAAAACGTTATATCACTTAAATAAAAAGAACCAAGTCCATTCCCAATATTATAATCGTGCACTGTACCTGACAGGGTTGCTGGTAAGGGACACTCGCAAAGAGTCGAGACAGGCAAACAGACGTTCATCAATCACCCCTGACTTTAGCTCTGCCAGGAATTCCTGGGGAGATATCTGACGGCTGCTTCTCAAGCTACCCTGGAAGAGAAGGGCAAAAACAAATATCATAACTGCAGTCATACACAGAACAACATTGGCTCAGAAAATAAAGATAAGCTAGGAGATGGATAGCAAGGCTCTGTGTCATCAATTGCAAACAGTCAAAAGAAAAATGTATCTGTGTACATCTAGAATACTTTATGATGCCTGTAAAGTAAGAACAGCTGTAAGTATCTTCAATAAATATTGCAAGTAGTAAGAAATAAAAGTTGTTGGTAAAGTCTTAGTATTCATTCATTAATCTTCTTGATGACCAGACGACCATAATTGTCTCGCCTTCAGCCGCTAATCTGAAGTTATCGGTCACGGGTTCTGCACGAGCCTATCTCAGTTGACTATGTGTGAGAGTCGGGGTAAACCCCGGATAATGAATAAACTCACTTCTTCCTCAGTATGCTTTACTGTGACAGTCAAGTCGAGTATTTTCAGATGTTTTCAAAAGTCAGTTAACACAGGAATCACAGCAATTAACAAAGACATCATCTTCCATGTTGCAATGTTCTTTGATCACATGGAAAGAGACACTATATCAAGTGTTATATTTAAAGTTTGGATTATTTTATTATTTGTTTGTATGCATCTCACCAAACTCGTAAATTAGCGTGTAAACTTTTGAAGTTCTGAACGACAATAACGGAATCTTAAAATGAAGGATACATTTAATTAGTTTGTCAAGACAGCTCCCCGAATGCCAAAATATCACACATCAATGGCCACATTTTTGAATTCATCAAAGCCCTAAGAAATCAGCCAGCATCATTACCAGGAGGAATAAATAATCCCAAACCTTTTACAGGCTGCCAAAAAAAAATAATGGTTGTGTTCCCAGTCTCACTCTCCCCTATCATCTCAAGGTCCAATCTATAATGTTCTTTCCAGTTATTTGGAATAAAATAATTTGTCAAAGTTTCACCCAAAAACATTACCCTAATTTAATCATCAAAATATGCACGTTATTTTTACCAAAGCCTCGTTCATGACTTTAAAAGAGCCTGCTACAACATGGCAACCCCACTTTACTTAAACTGTTAACGGTGCCACTACAAATCTAACAACACTTTTTTTTTTATCTGCCAGAAATACGCCATGCTAAATGAATCAAATCACAAGTGTACATCGGTACAACATTCAACTTAAAATGTACTCAAAAACCCAAAACGGTTCTTTTGTTTGAGGTAACTGGAGCATTTTGTTGACCCATTCACCAAAACACTTTAATAACATTATTTTAAAGCCTCCATTCATGTGTATTAACAGATAAATAAAAAGAATGAAAAAAACACTGCTAATTGGGCATTTTCTCATTGATATTCAAACTAGGTTTCACAAACTGAACCCATGTTAAATGAACATGCTCTGGGGTCACTGTAAAGCAAGTCCTTTTTGATGTGGGAGAGAACGAATGATACCCACATTTCTTTGGGGATCTACTCGTTCCCCCCTTAAACTGACAGTTTTATCACTCTATCAAAATCCATCTGTGCTTTGAGAGGGAGGAAAGAACAAGCAACACGCTTAGGGCACATTCCTGAAACTCTGAAGGTCCAGCCAACCATGACAGAAAACTCACATTCAAAAAAAAGTAATCACATACATTCCATCAATCATGATACTATTCAGAACGAATAGTGAACCGCACCCAATTTATGATCCACTGCTACGACCAGCCTCAACAATTTTGAGTTGTGATGTACTACCACTCAAAACTAATATAAATGATATAAAGTCTAAACATGTTGGACATTTAAAGACACGGTGGGCAAACAAGACCGAAATGAAGAGGGAAAAAACAGAAAAAGAGAGAGAGGAACGCAGCATGCACTCACTATAAGGGAGACAATAAAACAATTGAGATTATGCTGGATTATTATCACATATGCCTGTAAATGATGAATATATTAATCAAATTTTTTGTCAGACTGGGAAACATTTCTTACACCAATGATTATGAAATACGTGGATATTTTTAAAGTATTGATTTTCCATACTCTATAAAGTGTAGCAAATTAAATGTGGTAAATTAGATAAGATAATATTGATCTATTAAAGAACTCACAGATTTGGAGGCAGTAAACATATACTGGATCACCATTTCTCTTTTCATGCTTAGGTCCTTGTCTCTCAGAGGAGTCTTTTTTTCCTCACTCAAATTCATGTCCTCCTGAAAAGAAAAATAAGACAGGGGATGAAAATTATTATTAAAAACTTAAACGATGTTTACAATTCCTTAATATTCCTATGTTATTCCCCCCAAAGGTTTTAGTAACAGCTCTGACAATATATTGTAATACTTTTGAAACATTAACATTCAACATTACCTTGGAAGACTTGGGGACATTAAATAAAGAGGATTAGATGTTATTGTAATCATAACACCAATGTTTCCTAACCAGTCACTAGAGATGTCCTTGTATCAGACTTGGGCTGAATGTCAAGCTACATATTTTGGTGATATTGTACAATGTTTTAAACATACCATCATCTTTTCAAATAGAGCCAAGATCTCCTTTTCTGTGGTGATCTTTGATGAAACCTCCTCAAGCTGAAGCGAGGTGGATGATGAAGAAATGGACCAATCGCTGGCAGTATGTTTTGAGTGCCATAAGGGCGGTCGCTCCTTCTTACTACCTGGAATACGGATACTGGAAAATCTGTCCATCTGCAAAGGAAAGAGAAAAAAGGTACAGATTAATTTTGTGAGCCAAGTGAAGAAAGACAAAGTACTGGTAAGTGTACTTGTAGGTCTGTATTATTCAGAACAGAAAGATAAATCAATATATTAATAAAGAGTTAGACAAGAATGGCATCAGTGTGAAGTGTGTGAAGAAAGCACGTACTCAGAACGTGTGTTACACAGATGCTGGGAAAATAGTCCAAGAGAAAAAAGTGAGAAAAGCAGTCTGCTCTGTGATGCAAGTTATAGTAATGTGTGGTAGCAAAGACCAGTGTCACATAAGCACTTTTGATGACATATAGTAAAAATATGTTAAAAGACAACAAAACAAAAAAAGGATGGATGGATGGATGCGAAGAAGACAGAGCACATCAAAAAATCTTACCACATCATCTGTGAGGGTTCTAAAAGGTAAGTGCTACAGGTGGGGAACAGAAGAAAAAGCAAGAAATCAGGACAGATGCATCAATCGACTGCATATAAATCAAATAAAAGATACAAACTACATTAAATCATTACTATTCATAGACGTCCTGTATATCTTGTTTTAGTTTTGGTTCTTTAAATTCTGCATTGGAGAATGCAAAAAGTTTATTCTTAAATGTATTGCTGCATTAGAAAAGAAAGATATGATGCACTGATAGGCATCGGCTTAGAAACAGATATATGGCCACTGCCAGGCCACCATCATGAGCCAATGAGCCGGACCCGACAGAATGAAGGGGGAGTGTTCTCTCCATCATGGGGCACTGACTCAATCCATTTATCTAGACTTGTAGCACTGAATGTCTGACAAGACATGCAGACCTTGTATCGTGACAACCATACTGCACACCAGGAAAAATCAGAGGCTAAGAGGATGAAAAATATTCCCTCTGTGGTTTCACTCAACAGTTTCAGTAGTTGTTTGTTAGTTGCTTATTGTTATTTGCTCTTCATGTCTACCAAAGCCGATTGAGGGATGCTCTCAAAAGAGTTGTTTAATCCAAAGTGATTTGGTCCAGGTCCAACTGTTCTGTCCCAGCAAGATTAATGTTATGGAACAACAACAAAAAAAGAAAAACATAAAATGAAGAGTCATTATGCCAGCTCCAATTCCTTCTCATCAATTCACAACTTAATTAAAACATCCACAAATGTTGCTGTAAGAATGTACAGGTGGCTTCTCAGGTGAACACTCAGCACAACTGACAACAGCCTTGCACTGTCAGAGCAGAATCTAATGTCAAGTTTAACCATGGCATCAACTGTGTTCATTTGTCCATACAGCCAGAACTCTTTATTGTACATTAGAATGGTTGTAATGAGCAACAGCAGGCACCTTGGGTGTCACCTTTGACTCCTTTCATTATTCACTAAACACTCCCATTATGCTATTTCCCCAAGCTCCTCTCCTCTTTGTGCTGAAACTGATGTTTTGCTAGATCAATGGTAACAAATAGGTGGTCGAATCCAGACTGCAACAGACCTTTATTTGGACTATGAAACCTTTTGACGTAATAGGAAAAATGATAAACCCTTTTTAACTTTCAATGTTAAAAGGGATTTTGAACAGGCACAAATTGGCCAGCTGAGTAAAGCAGTCAATGATCTACGACTACTGGATGTAGTAATATCATAATATATGTATTATATGTCTTATGGCATTAAGGGTTGACATGACATCACACTTAAAGGATCTCAACTTTTCAGCTCAGAAACAAGTCTGTGTGACTTTGTCGCAGCTGTCCAGTCTTCATAGAGCAAACGTGACATTTTTCAAAGTGGATCTGCACATATTTTCCATCAATGAAACAAATCCAGAGTGAGAGACATGTCTCCCCCTCCTGAGTTGTTCAAAAATGTTTGGAAACTTCTGCTTCTCTTTGAGAGCAGCTCCTTCTTTTCATTCAGAATCGCTTTCTGGTCAGAAATGCCACCAGGAGGTTAAACAGATGGGGAAGATACTCGATGGAACTTTTCAATTTGCAAGCAAATGTTGCACTGTGAGAGCAGTGAGCATTTTGCCACTGAATTTTAATGAAAGAGAAAGGGCATATGAATTAGGATATGAATTTGAGTGTGACATTCAATTTCTTTTTTTTTTTTAAGCTAGGAAGTTCGTGCTTTTATGTGACATCAAAGTCAAGTTTAGCCTTAAATAGCTTTTTAGCTATTCTCTGTGTCCGTGGATCGGGTGGTCGAGCCCCCAGCTGCCAACTGCCACCCAATCCACATTGCACCTGTCCGCTTTGGTTCCCTCGGCAGATGGTGAGTCCACTAGCGGCCGGGCCCACGTCAACCTTTCGGGCTGAGCCCAGCCAAGCCCCGTGGGTAGAAGCCTAACCACCAGAAGCTCGCATACAAGTCCCGACCACAGGCCTGGCTCCAGAACGGGGCCCCATACCGGGCAAAGTCACAGTCCTTGATTTTGTTTCATTCATAGGGGCTTTTGACTGACCAGTCACCCAAGACCTATTTGCAATGGGATACCCTACCAGGAGCATGAAGCTCCTAACAACATAGCCTCTGGGTTCATACGGGCACTCAAAGTTCCCCGCCACGATAAGGTGGCAGTTCAAGGAGGAGGTCAGTCACCAGGGACAAACTCGGAGTAGAGCCGCTGCTCCTCCATATTGAGAGGAGTCAGCTGAGGTGGCTGGGAGATCCATTTAGGATGTCTACTGGATGCCTCCTTAAAGAGGTGTTCCAGGCATGTCCCACCGGGAGGAGGCCTCGGGGAAGACCTAGGACACGCTGGAGAGACCATGCATGTCTCTCGGCTGGCCTGGGAACACCTCGAGATAATAATTATTTACAGCAAAGGACCTTCAAATACCAATAAGATCAAGATTTTATTATTCATCATTTCATTCTACATAGTTTATCTTTGGGATTTGGGACTATTCTTCAAACAAAACAAAACAAGTATTCCACAAATATTACCTTGGGCTTTTGTACATTTTTTAATTAAACAACTAATGCATTTATTGAGAAAATAATTGACAGATTTATCAACAGTGAAACTATGCTATAGCTGGAGCCTTTCCCAGAAGGATGCTGCTATTTTTTAATGCACTAAAAATAATGGCCTTACAACAGTAATTTGTAAATGTCAGTGAATTCACTTTAGTTTGCACTATCACACTGTTCTTTTAATTAAATTGTGATCATATCTTTTTCAATTAACTGAGAACTAACAAGTAAATTTCCACTCTGACAGAACTGATTTGTAAAACACTGCACATGCAATTCACAGCAGAGATGTGATGGAAACGCAGAAAGGGGTTCATGGAGGTAAAGAAAATAAACACTTAAGGACCACATTTTGTTCAATAAAATGTTATTCACAAACAAATCTACCTTTTTAAAAGTGTAAAAGTATTTTTTGATTAATTTCTCAGTGACGGTGTTACAGGCACAACCTGAAAAACTACCATACTCAGCAAAGGAACTTAATTCAACTTTCTTTAACAAATTTGCTTTGTTGGGAAAACCACACTCCAACGACTGCTACTGCTTGCTCTTTTCTCTAACAATATTTTTATTTTAAACAAACTTCTCAAATGAGATATGATGAATCACCTGATTCATTCAGGATTTATTTTCTTTAAAAACATTTATCCGTTTCCTGATCTATTTTTTGATGGAATCGGTTGAAGTTTTAGGATTAGGTTTTAAGGTTAACTATGCTGAAGTTATCTGTATTTCCTCATTTCAGTTCACAAATTCAGTTATTTAGGTCATTATCACTAAAACAAAGGTGTGACATGGAAAAGAAAATGCAACATCCACTCCATTAATGAGCTCATGAGGCCATTTCTTTGCTAAATTGATAACCAGTTGTTTTGGACTATGCAATAGTCCACTTGATCCATTTTACCCTACATTTGAAAGAGCCAAAAATCCCTCTCAGTGGAACACTAACATACTTCATTTGAAATGTGTCCGTTGCATTTTTTTTTTTTTTTTAATATATAATGTTATTTTTGAAATACAAATCCATTACATATGAAGTTGCCTGTAATGTTATTTCTGGTGTCATTATTTCCACTACACATTGTGGTATTGCAGTGCCATCTACTGACGTGACAGTGGAAAATCAGTTTTCAGTTCAGTAAGAAGAAAATTGAGCACAGATTCTTTGTTTTAAACATTCATAGTCTCTTCAAATATATAGAAATAATAGTATGATATAAAAGTAAAGGGTATAAGACCGACCAATAAGGAGCATATACATAGAAACATAAAGCTGCTTGGAAAGTAAAGTGGCACCTGTGTAGTAAGCTGTTTTTGAGTGTCTTAAAAGGAGAACCTTAACATTAACCTACACCCTTGTCAGCCTACTGCCCTACTCTATGTGAAATAGCATTGTTAAACTCATGTGAGGATACATTGCAAGTGTTCTTGCAGCCAACAGCAGAATAAGTTCCTGCCAATATAAAATACAAGACAAAAATTAGTCTGTATGTTTTGAAGGTAAATACATGTTCTGTTTTATACAGTAAAATACTGTAACATTCAAAGCCTTCAGTTTGCTGTTCTTGCAACTTTTCAGTGTAGATTATGCCAACCAGATACTCGATGGGTTCTAACCTACCAAAAATAATTAAACAGAACATATTTTGGTCAATTTTTTGGGACAAAAATATCTTCCGACATCTCCCAGAAGAATGTTGTAGACAAAATTCTGCCAGACAAAATTGGCTGGTTTGTAGGAAGAAGCACATGGATTAGTCTAGAGAGGTTAAACCCTGTGCTAATTTTAACCTTTTAACATGCAAAGCCAAATCAACAAACAGTCAAGGTCACTGTTCACAAAGAAAAACATGATGTGCAAAAATGAGATTACATTTGATCTTCTGCAACAGACATAAAAGCAGCCATGCAACGAGTTCAATGGCAGACAAAATACCTCTCCCCTCAGTTCCAGTGTTTGAGCTACATGAGGAGTGCAGTGTCCCGAGTTATGATTAAGCCAGTTATATATGTATATATATAATTGAGTTACCTGATTTAATCCAAGGTCACATTCAAACACCTCAGACAGCAAAATTTAAGAGGCTACGAGGACCACGCTTGAAGTTACACAAAGTACACCAGCGATGTCCGTGAAACGTTTGAACAATCACACAGTACCACCACTACCACTTTTATTTTTGACGCCATACTTACAAACTTTGGCTTGCGTTCTCCTTCGTCGCAGTATGACGCGCTGTAGTTAGAAGAACCCTTCTTCTTCAGAGATTTCGTGTCGCGTCCGGTTGAAGACTCGAAGCGTTGACTGTAGCTATCCATGCTGCAAACCGACTAACTTCTGAACAATCTGACGGCAAAAAAATATTTATTTTTATCCTTGCAATATTATGTAATGGCAACGTTAGCACACGCCCCAGTTGGAGAAGCACGTACATGTAATTGTCTAAATTATATTACCATCTTAAATTTGCAAGAAAACTATTATCGGTAAATGCGTAACATTACTTGTAGTATATCAAACTGCGCATTTTTTTTTTAATCATTCGACGTATTCCCCTTAGATTTAGCAAGCAGACAAATTTGCTAAACTATGACAGGTGGCTTTGCTAAACCCTAATCCAATTTATGAGCGGTCACGTAATCTATCTCTTTAGTTTCCGGCAATAGAAGGGATGCGGCATCCAATATTACGGTTCTCCTCATTAAAAGATTATATCCGGCAATTAATATATGGTTATACAATCACTTCGAGCAGAAACTGAGGTGTTGGCTGGCTATATCCTTACCGAATTTTTTGACAGACCGCGCAATGGGGATGTCATTTCCGCAAATTTAATTAAACCAATGGAATTCAAGTATCCACGAAGCTCGAATGGTCATTGGTGGACCTATTGTGTTTACAGTAAAAGTGCTTTTTATTGGTTGAAAGAAGCTGTCAGTCAACTTTGGGGGCGCTTGTTTAAAGTGTCGGGATCTCCCGTAGGTTCAACCGATTGTGCGCTAAGAAATATTACGAAATGACGCTTTATTAAAGCGGCTTTAATGATATTTCAATTTAACGTTGTACCTGGAAAATATGGGGCGTAGTTTACTGAAAATATCAACAAACCTCAGTACAAATAACTATATTATTATTTAAATAAATATACAATAACCGAATAGGCACATTACCCTGTCTGCTGGAGTGAAACATTACATGATGATGCCTCTGCTTTCTGTTCTTTAAGCGTTAAAACATAGCTGATAAATGAAAGTTTCAATAACTTGCAGATAAAAAATAACCCTACATCAAAAATAAAATAAGATATAATCAAGATTTCACAACATTATCAATGTTATGGCATACTTATTATGAAAAGTGCAAAATTGTACACAAATTGTAAAAATGTATGTTCTCAAAAGGCCGGGACAGCAAGTGGTACAACATCAAAATATTATAATAATTATTATATAATAAAATAATAATTGTGCATGGATAATTATCAAAGGCAATAAGCCATATTCTCTTGCAAATGATTATCACAGTGAAACAGCCAATACAGAGTTAATCATCGCTGCAGACGCTGTTTCAGCATTTCAGTGTGCACATACTGCCATCTTCTGGTTTTAGTCTCTGGCACCACCGCCAGATAACGGAACTATGCTTTTATGTTCCATGACGATTATAAAAGGATGCATGATTAGGCCTTCTACAAAACAAAACAATCAAGTTATAGAGGAACAACCTTCAAATGGCACAGATAGGTATTTTGAGGGAAGGAGGGATTCAAAAAAAGAAGATGCAAGTGAATGAATTTGAAATCTTCAGGAAGAAATTACAAAGGAAAAGGCAGTGAAGAGATGGTAGTGAGAAACAGAAGACCAACTGTCTGAAATTAAAATGACTAAGAAAAACGGATTGGGAGAATTATCTGACACATATGAAGCTGCAAATTGGATTAGATTAACTCGATGAGTTCAGGTGTGTTGATGTGAGCATGGGCGAATTAATAATGATTTGATTTAATACCTGAAAAAATATAAGCGACACTATATATATATATATATATATTACTCGTTCTATTAGTTTAAAGTTTTCTATTACATATATATAATATCATTATTATTATTATTATTATTATATAATAGAACATTTACACTAATAGAACGAGTAAAATGTATTTTGACCCTCTCGACACTCCATACTCGCGGAGCGCGTGCTTGATGACGTTGTGTTAAGTAGAGTCGATCAGCAGCACTCATCCTAGCGTGCTATGTGATTGTTTGGAGGATAATATGTTTTACGGAACTAGATAATCGGTTTTTTTAAGTGTGCATTTTTAAGAAACCGTTGGTGCCATTATCGATACATCGACAGTTGGGACTAAAATGACCGATTTGACAGACTCCCTGACCCAAAACGGCTGGTAGGTAGCATGGTAGCTAACGTCAGTGAGCTAGCTATCTCACTACGGCGTTTTAACTCGCAGCCTTCATTATTAATGGCCAGATGCTTGCATTAAGTAGTTCTGTGTCAGCGCGAACGTTATCCAGTCAAAGACATATTTGTATTGTGTGGACCGTGACGTCGTTATTAGTGTGTGTCAAACAAAACTAAAGCTAACATGAAAAGCGCTGGGGTGACCAATAATGGCAAGCTAGCTAAAAGCGCATAACAGAAGGCTAATTGTTGATCCGAACCATTTGACTGCGGATCGAAAAGCGTCGACCCTGGCATAATTCGAAAGCGTGCTGTACTTTTGGAAAGTTAAAATGCATAACTTTATCTCTGAACGGTAATGGGAGTAGAGTACCAATTAGCCCATTGCAGCTTCGTAATCAGAGGTCACAACTGCATTCATTTTAACACTTGATTGAATCGAAAGTTTTAATATTATTAAAACATATTTGCGGATTTAGCATTATCTACGGATTTTTTGTGATAAAAGTCCTGTTTTAGGAAGGCTTTAAATGTTATAATATTGTTATTAGACATGCTTACTTGGACTCTGATTGCCATTTTGCAGGTACCTCAGCGATGAAGGCATCGCAGAACTGAAAGGATCTGCCGAGAAAATAACTTGCAGTGACATCATTCGAATTGCACTTGATGTAAGTTTTAATTTTGCAGTCACACTTTCCAATGTACAGCTGTTTGCTCAATAATTTTAATAATGTCTACTTTACAGAGTGATCTTCGACCTATTGGGAGAAAATATCTACCATCTGATATCAATAGTGGAAGAACTGAGAAGGTGAGTGGTGCCAATTTTCCATAAAAATCAAATTCAGCGCTACTTCAATGAAACAAAGTGGGAAATTATGCATTACTTTTAATTTTTGCGTTTGCGGGCAGCATGGTGGCGAAGCGGTAAGCGCTGTTGCCTCACAGCAAGAAGGTTACAGATTCATATCCAACTTGCAGCCTTTCTGTGAAGAGTCTGCATGTTCTCCCCATTTCTGCGTGCGTTCTCTCCGGATTCTCCGGCTTCCTCCCGCCACCAAAAACATGTAATTTAGGTGAATTGCTTACACTAAATTGCCCATAGGTGTGTGTTTCTGTGTGTGGCCCTGCCCTGTGATGAACTGGCAGCTTGTCCAGGGTGTGCCACGCCTCCGGCCCGTTGACTGCTGGGATAGGCTCCAGCACGAACCGGTAACTGACAAAGCAGTTCGGAAAATGAATGAACGAACTGCGCCTGCTCCAATGCAGTTCTCATGAGTGTCACTAGATGGCGCTAACAGACTGACAAACAACGATCAAATGTTATTCTATGTAAGCTCGTTGCACACTCCTTGAGTCGTGTATTTTCTTTCAGACTGAATGGCATCTGACTTTGTGTAATTACATTAAGCTGTAGCTTTCAATGCAATTTTTACAGAAACTAAACTTTATAGAAGAGGATAGCTGGTTTTAGTTGCAATAATATATACTTTGAAAAGTCCGAATTTAAACATGCATTCTAAATACAGCTCGTACTTCCCTGTTGTAATCCTCCCTCATGCTGATTTACCTCTTGAGCCATAACTCCTCTTTTTTTGTTGCACATGGCCAGTTGGAGGGTCCATGTGTTCTCCAGGTGCAGAAAATGAGAAACGTCTCTGCTCCCAAAGACCATGAGGAGTCCCAGGGCGCGCCACGAATGCTGCGGCTACAAATGACAGATGGGCACACCACCTGTGTTGGGTTGGAAGTCAAACACCTGTCTAAGATCAGGTATCTATTTAATGGTTTTGTTGCATTTTGGAGAGAATGGTGTAAAAATGTATCACTGTTGTGCAAATAAATATGTACTTAAAGTAAAATTAGTTCAAATAGAGACATATGTGTCAAACCATTTCCTCTTAAAACCAAAGCAAGCGTCATTGTCAGATCCTGCTCACACCATTCCTCAACTCCTCGTCAACAGTAACCGAACTAAATGTCTCCCATTTCCACATCATAGCAGCTATCTAACAATTCTCAGCCTTAATTGCATCTCCAGCCCAGCAACAGTGGCCTTGGAGACTGCTGCCATGGTGACTACCAGTCTGTACAGGTGGAGTGGCCAGAATGTGGGCCTTGACATTCTAACGGGAAGGGAGGAGAGAACAGAACAAATGCCCTCTTTATGAACAGCACATGCACACACTGCCTGCCAACAGCAATGGTCAGTGTTTCTTAATAAAGTGTGCCCTTTACTGTGCTTGAGGCCATAAGTGAGTGGCACAGATGGACGAGACGGATTGCGGGACTTCTCAGTGTGTGATGGTGATATAGATGGATGAAAATTCCGCTTTAACTAGCAGCGTTGATCAGAGGGTAATGGTGTCCTTGTCGGATTTTGTTCACGTGATTGAACGTAGGACAGACAGCACTTCACTTCTGCATTTGCCACTATCATGAGAGCAGATTTATCCCAGAGGTTCAGAGTGAAATCCCTAATTGTTACTTTGGCTTCCGGTATCGGTGGCTGGAAATCCCTATAAGTCCTTGTGCTTTCTTAATGAGAGAGGCAGAGGCCTTATCAGGCCTGATGAGATAGACGGGCTTTTAATTTACCATGAGGATGGGTGAGCAGCTGGGATTATTAATAGTCTCTCCTAGCCTCGCCACCCATCCCCTGGCACTGCGCCATGTCATTTATAAATCGGTATGGGTGGGGTATTAGGTAGTGCTGCTTGGCATATACAGTAATAATATCTTAAACCCTTGAATGTGTTTACATTTAAAAGATGGCTAGACAGTTTATGCATGAGAAAACCTTTCTGCTTGCATTTTTATTGCTCTTGTGTATTTTTTTCAGCCTTAATACCCCTCCTGGTACGAAGGTAAAGCTGCTTGGTACGGTCCAGGTTAAAAATGGGCTTTTGTTACTTGATGACTCAAACATCTCAGTCCTTGGTGGAGTGGTTGATCACATGGTTGAGAAATGGGAACTACAAAGGGTGAGCGCAAATGACTTGGTGTCTGTAAATCACGTAAGGACAGCATTTGCTCGGACTCTCACTATTTTGTTTCTTATTCTCCGTTTACCATTTAACCTGCAGAGTCTGGCCAAACACAGCAGGAGTAACATTGGAGCAGAGGGTGGACCACCTCCGTTTGTGCCCTTTAGTCAGGTGAGGATAGAAATGTTAAAACGGTGCAGAAATTTAATGCACCAAATCAAAACAAGTAGAAACAGGAGTATAAAATAATTAAATAACAGCAATGCAACAGGAAATTGCAATTATATGAAAATGAGATTTCCCCTAACCGTATAACCTTAACTTCCTGGAGGACCTGCGCTGGTCTCCAGGAATGAAACTTGGTGTCCTCTTTCGTCGTAATGTTTCCTCTGATCCCTTTCAATTATTTAAACACATAATTTAATTTTAATTAAACTTTGTTGTTTTACCACATATCACAAATAGCTTTCCCTTTCCAAAAATATGTCGCGTAAGCAGTGTATTACGATGAAATTAAAATGCTCCGGTGATTGTTCGAATTAAAGTATTCCCCTTGATGTGCACCATTAACAGAGACCACCAGGATTGCAGCTTCAGCGTGAGATGCATCCATATCAGCCTTGGACACTTGAATTTTAGGATTTTCACATTATAGATGGGTTCATACTTTTTGAAGTCTATTGCAAGAGACATATCAGTTTGCAATTTATTTATTGACTACTCCGTTTCATTCCCTTCAGATAAATAACCTCTGGCCTCAGTTACAGTGCTGGGAATACCAGCGGAACACAAATATGGTGAACGATTGCATTTAGATACAAAGCGGTGCAGTTTACAGCTATGAGGTAGATAAGGGTTGCAACAGCTAAAGCGCGCAGAGTAGAGAACGCTGCATGGGACTTTATAGTAACTCTGCTGTACCTCCACAAATTTTGGCAACTGTGAAGCACGTTGAGGAAGATCTTTCAGAAAGTGTTCTTACTATCTCTGTAGAAGTGTGCAAGGAGGGACGAAGTAGACAGCAGAGAGTTAGACCAGAGGAAGACCCTCCAGACTCACAACGTGGTCAAAAGTATTGATGAAAATGACGAATTTGAGAAGCAGAGGACAGCGGCCATTGCCGAGGTGGCAAAGACAAAGGAGGTATTTAAATCTTCCATAAAGGGGACTGTATGTTTTTACACCACCATTTTCCTGTATGAGGATGTACATATGTACAGTTTCAATAGTAGTATTACTACTATATGTAATCATTTTGGGCAACAAATTGTGGTGTAAGCCTGAACAAGCTGAAAATCTGTTACTGGACCTTTCCGCCAAATACATTTATTTTATTGTTATTTTAATTAATATGTTTTTCCATAAACTATTACATTTCTCCATTTTAAAAACGTATGCTGTTTATCGACAATCTTCTTAACGTGTTGCTTTTAATATTTGATTTAAATTAGAATTAAAGCTACAAAGCTCAGTTCCTTGTGTCCTGCAGCTCTATTGATCGTGTTCTTTTACTTTGTAGGGTCCCCGCACATTTGGCGGCGGAGGAAGCGCCGGTGGTAACCTGTCAAATGCAGCTTCCTCTTCCCGGAGCCGAGACTCGTACCAGAGGAGACGAGAAGATAGGGTAGAAAGAACCGAAAGCCGACAAGATGGAAATTATCGAGAATTGGTGAGAAAACAAACGTCCAAACCTGTAAAATAATTTTAGTTGGTTTCTTTGATTTTGTTGGTGTCTTACTTCATGGTTGATCGACTTAATTAAACATTGATTATGGTATACTGAAAATATACAGGATGGTGGTTCTTGGTTTTTCAGTCAAGTTACATTGTTTGTCAAGATGGTTATTGTGACTCACCGGTTTCCAGGCAGAAATCCTCCATCTTAGGGTTGAACGTAATGACGTAACATACACAGGAATAAACAGGATAATATTCATTATTTGTCACTGGTGATTAAAGCATGCATTTTTGTTTTACTCATCTTACTCTGCTTTTCAAACCTTCTTTTCAAAACCTTCCCGTTTGTGTTCCATCATTTGGTCCGTCTGCAGGTTGATGAACGTGCTCTGAGAGAAATCATGGACATGGGCTTTAACAGGGAGGCTGCTCGACAGGCCTTGATGGATAACAGCAACAACATTGAAGTGGCGTTAAACTGCCTACTAACTGGATCGTCTGCTAGCAGACCTGGCGCTGTTGAAGCTGAATTTAACAAGCCCCAGCCTAGAGGTACACACAGATACACACATGCTGCCCACTTTGTTGTGGGTAGAAAGGCCCAGAAAGCCTGGATCACTGTGTTTCCACAGAGTAAAATTGAGATAGGGTGAGTGATGTGAAGATTCTATAAATCACCCGCAGCATAGGTGAAAGTCCACTGTTGAGGTCTGACTTGACTTTAGCCTATTTGCCACAAATTGTACACACACTTTCTTGTCGGCTACCTTCCCAAACACTCCACAAGGTTTCAGATAGATGCTATACTTTACTTGGAATCATTGTTTCGAAGTTGCCTCGGTGCTGAAGAAAATAACGTGCAGCTTATTTACATCCATCTTTTGGCTTAGCCACTGACAGCAAAGATTAATGTTGGTTCAGATTTAAATTGAATTCAAACACACATGTGTATTCACACACAGAGATGCACAAAGCCATGTGGGTCTCACTTCGGAGACCCAGGGCTAAAAGATGTTCACAATCCAACATCCAATTTGTTTGATCAAACGATTCATAAATACGCAACATAATCTCATCTTTGGGTTCTTCTCAGGCAGGGGAAAGGGACGAGGCAGAACCAGAAATGAAGATGAGGAGGAGGGAGTTGGGGCACGGCCATCTGGACCAAGCACTCTGTTTGACTTTCTTGAATCCAAGATGGGAGTTTTCTCCATTGATGGTAGGTGAAATTGCGTATTCAAGTGACGTGGCCATAACAATCTTTACTGGATTTATTTTTAGAAAAAATAACATTTATTTTAAATATTATATTACATAGTCAGTGATCTGCTAAGAATCAATTCATGATTGGGTTTAGACATATTACCATTTAGCTATTGTGAGTTTATGGTAATTTCAATTTAATTCAGCCTATTTATACAATAACACAAATCACAATGTAGTGGGTGAGAATTCCCATTCAATCCCAGTCTTTGTATTTTTAGGTTTGAGGTTAACCCAATTTTTGATTCGTTTCCTCAGAGCAAAAGAGCCAGGCGCCTCACAGACGTCATGAAAATAAAGCTAATTTCTCCAACTCAGACTATGACTCCAAAGACACATCTCAGCCCAAATTCTCCTCGCAATACGACCACAGGCATCAAAGAAACGACAGACCGCCTCGATTCCACAGGGACACTGATTTTCCCAAACCTGGCCAGGAACCTCTGTCTAACTGTACAGCCTCACAAACATCAGCTCAGCCATGGAGGAGCCAAGAGAGATGGTCACGGAGCACATCTGATAGGAGAGAGATGCCGGACGAGCAGGTCTTTCCGTCACCCTTCATGACGACTTTCACACGTTCGAAAGAATCTCAGCAGCAGGGGGAGTTTATTGGATCTCACCATCAAAGACCTAGAAATGGAGATGGTGGCAGCAACATTGCTGGAGCGAATCAGAGGCGATCTGCGAAGGACAATGCACCCGCACCTAAAGTGATCAATTCCGCAGGCGCTGAGCCAGATGGAAAAGGAAATAAACGTACGTTCAGAACTGATGAGCGCAACAACGGCAGGAGGATGGGGAAAAATGACCGGCCAAATTCAGACCATCGGGATAGTGGGCCGCCCAACGTTAACATCAGGGGGGGAGCAATCTCTGGGATGTCCCACGCAGCTGCATTATTGGGGAATTGTCAAATATTGACAGGTGGTCCTTCTCAATTCCAAAATGGAGATATTGAACACAAACGAACAGGACCAATCAAACCAGCATACTCGATGTGTCCCCCCAACAGGGAGATACCCCACAAGAAAAACACTTCTGGTAACCAAGGACCTAAAAGAAGGTCTGGACAAGGCAAAGGTCAAGGTCCTCGAGGGCCGGAAATAAGTCAAATAATGGAGTCTGCTTGGAAACCCGGAGACCAGTGCCTGGCACTTTACTGGGAAGACAGCAAGGTATGTCATTCCAGAACTGTTAATAATGGCTGATTTAAAAACTACCACCGTGTCTGCAATAAATAAATATCAAGTACAGCAGTAAGCACCGATTACATAAATATACACATGCGCTAATGTCCAAATTTGACGGCTCAGGCCCAAAGGTGTTAAACATTAATATTAAATGACGTTTATTGCCAAGTACATTGATTGTGGTTTTTTTCACCGATTTGTCACATTGAAGAAGTAACAGATTATTCTTTCTTTGTTTCCCGTGTGTGTTTGTGTAGTTCTACCATGCCAGAATAGATGCTGTGCATCCATCAGGCTCCACGGCTGTGGTTGTGTTTAGTGATTATGGAAACTGTGAAGAGGTCCTGCTGCACAACATTAAACCTATTACTGCTGATTTGTTGGTAAGGAGAAAGAAAATATAGCACCAATTAACTTCTGTCATTTGTTTTCAAGCAGGTTGGTGAAAGCGATGAAAATTTGAATAATATGTAATCTGATTACCCACAGTAATTTCACAAGCATATCAAATGTACAATGGCAGGAGGAAGATGATGATTACTATGACAATTCGCTTGAGTTTCGACGTGGGGGGGACGGGCAGCCTAGACGTACAAGACCGACACAGGAGTATTACCAGCCTCCCAGGGCAAGAGATTGATGTGTCTGCATGTACAGGTTAATACATTTGAAGTAATTCCCCATTATTAAAACATTACTGTGTCAAGAATAATCTTATTTTTGAATCTAGAATATTTTATTTGCAACAGTTGGCTCTGGCTGTACTTGTTTAGGCACCTTTTCAACGTTGTCTTTGTCAAACTCATTTATGTAAAATGCAGAAATGGTTTATAATACGAATATATCTCTCTCTCTTTTGTTTCTTCCATGCATCAGTATTCTGGACCCTAATCCCCTCCACGACGGCGAACACGAGACTGCAACAATAGTGCTTCCTGAATGAAGTGTCCATATTATCAGGACATATGGAACATTTCAAAGGGCTAGGACATCATAAAAAAAATAAACTGTCATGAGCACCTGTTAATTTTGTTAAGGACTTACCTAATGTGTATGTTGTGAAGATTTGTTTAAATGGACAAATTTAAATAAACAATTATATCATATAGTGGAAAATATTGTATAATGTGTTTTATTTTTTAGTCTGACTGCATTCATGCCTATTATCGGTAATTTAGGTTGTTTTTTTCTTCTGATGGTATGTTTGAAAATACATGCCAAAGTTGCTCAATCTTGATCTCTAAATCCGAAAGCATTCTTTTTTTTTGCCGTGTTGACATATGAGTCCATAGCAAATGGCTTAAGATCATTTGTCGCGTTCTGTGAAGCACATCCAAAGGGTAAGACAATCTCTTCCCCCTGTAATGGAGACGGTTGCGTTGCGGACATATCATTTTGCACATCACAAAAGAGACTGTACCGAGCTCTTCGGGCGCAGCACACACACACCACTCAGCTGCATGTTTGTGAGAGAAAAGTTTTGCATGTCAAGAAATAATGTCCTCTTTGGCTCTAGTTTCACTCCCACAAGCTGTAGGAGGCCAATCCACAATGCAGTGCAAGGGTTCAGCAGCAAGGTCGCCGCTCTCCACGGTATCGCCGCGCTTCTCTATTTGCCTTTTATTCTAGTTTCCAACTCCGATGTCAAATGCACATAAATGAAGTACGTATTTACTGCACTGTAATATAGAAATCTTTCAGGAGGAACTGGCTGACACGGCCCAGATGATCATAAAGGATTTATTTTCAATCGGAAAAATAGCAGAGGAATTAAGCCCTTTCTTTTGGCCCCGTGATCTGACAGGCTAGACAAATATCTGGTAGGAGTGCTTTGGTCCCTCAGTAATTGGAGTCAACAAATGTAGGGTTATTATGTGTGCGAATATTGATACCAGGGATCACATGATCAGCTTTGTTTTGACCTCTTCTAGCTGTTTTGCAAATAAGTGAAACTAAGTATTTTTGTTCACAGTACAGTTATGAACTATATAGCTCTATTTTGGCGAGGATCTCAAAACGTGACGTAGTGGGTAGCGCCATCGCCTCACAGCAAGAAGGTGCTGGGGGATCTAATCCAATCTGTATGGAGTTTGTATGTTTTCCCCGTGTCCACATGGGTTTTCTCTGGGCTCTCCGGTTTCTTCTCACCTCCAAGAACATGCAATTTAGGTGAATTGATGTAGATGAACTTTTCACTTTCTTGTAGATGAGGCGTTCATCTCATCTACGAGAAAAATGGATTGAAGATTTAGCTCAATGCTAATTTAGTCATGTTGTGTTCCTGAAGTTGATTGAACAATCTAAGTGAATTGGAAATGAGCTTTTTTATAGAACACTTTTCATGTCAAAATGCTTTACTGCATGAGTCAGCATTGACTCATCCGCACACTGATGGCTACTTTGCAAAAGGCCATCTGCGCATCAGGAGGTTTTTCATGTTTTCATACAAAGGACACTTCCATAAGTTTGATGAAGTCTGGGCTACAAGGGTCAGGAATTGGACTACTGACATTCTGATGAGCAAATGACCTATATCTCCCAGCAAGTGATTGTGTGACATTTCTTGTCTGTGAAAGAAATAAAGACTAAGCTGGCAAAACAGATTAAATTACATCTTGATTTTCATGTTTGTGAAATTGCACAGTTGACACAATCTTGTTGATATTAAGTAAAGCCTCGATACTGAGCGTATTTTTCCATGATAAACTGATCAGATAGGAAATATTTTATAAATAATTCCAACAACAGTCTTAGATTATGATCTGATTTCACAGCTGTGTGTTGCCGTGGCGATTGACTTTTAATGATTGGGCTTGATCGTTTTTGTTTTTTTTACTGCAGTCAGCTTCACTTTGATTGTATTTCCATGTTGGATTATGAGAGGATGGTTTGTGCCGTCACTGGAAAAAGGTCATATATTTAAATGGAACGAACATGTACTTCTTGCAGTTCAAACAGATATGGTGACTTAACCCCCCCCCCCCCCCAGAGTGTACCCCACATCAAACCACAAATATCGTAAGGTCACAGATAAAAGCCTACAATACAGTATTTCAGGTTACAGCAAAATGTTTTATTTTTAGGTAAAATACTTTCATTACCACTTTACCCTTACCCTGTTTAACTATAAAACTCATATTTAAATTATACAGCCTAATCCATGCATGCATTCTTTAGCTTTGCAGAAGCATCGTATAATTTTCTGTTGTGCTTTATGAATTAAACTACAATTTTTGTTTTGATAAACCAGGAATTTCTGCACTCAAATGATTTTATCTATCTTTTCTGTTACCTAAGCAGCAAATAGAATTCTCCATGAAATTAGATTCTCATCACTAATTTGCTTCCACATGTTCACTTCCAACACTGGCTTTCTAACATTACCTGGCATCACACAGCGAGGCCTCAGCGATTGTAGTTTTGGCCCCCAGGTTAATTTTGTTACCGTAATTGCAATTGCGTTTCCTTCAGTGATTTTTTCCATTTCAAAGTTGTCCTCTACAAATGAAGTTCCTGCTTTCAGTGCTTCAAAACGACACGATATCCGTAGACCTACAGTACAATCAAAAACAATCTTACTCTTTCCTACAATGCCATTTTCAGGCCTCCCTCAACCTGAAATCTGATATCCTTCAGCAGCAGAAGGAATGCTTTTATCTCCCCATGAGGGAACAACCTTCTTTCTCACATTAACATCCACTTTGCTCTCCCGCCTCGTTTCCCACCTGCCTCGAATCCCCATTCACAGCTCCTGGCCATTATCCTCCTTCTTACCTGACCCCTCACCTTCCATCGCTCCACATTTGTACCTTTGTAGCAGTGACATCTGAACCATGTGATCCTGTTAAATGCCTCCTTTCTTACATAATGTCTACATTGGACTCAACAACGCTGCCCTTTCTCTGCTGGAAATTGGGACCTGGTTCCATGAGCATGATGGGCTAACAGTGTTTCATTCAAGGGCTCTGCATATTGAAAATGCATATTCTTGCTTTTTGACTTTTTTGATTGGAAGAAATACCATCAATTTAGCTCCTCAAAATAAATATTCAAACTAAACCTCTCTTTATTCCCGTGTGTGGATGCAATGATTAAACAGGAGGAAATGGCAGATTTACCTCGTCTTAAAAAGATTTAAATGCCAGGAAATTGTCAACACAGGATATTAGTGGCGTTAAAATCTCCAGAGCAGCCTGTTTGCATGATTAGTTATTCTCCTTTTTTCAGTTGTGCTAGGCTCAGCGTGGCTGTTTGCATATGAACCAAATAATTTAAAGTCGAGCCACCATCTGGTAGATGGCTACGGTACATGCAAACACAAAAAGCGAGTGCAAGGTGCGTAGGCAATTTGTATTGCAAAGTTTAGCACATATTCATAGGGGTGAAATTATAACAGCCCATAGTATTTGAAAAGACACTTCGAGCCTTTGCATACGATTCACCACCATGTCGCTGCAAACAAAGGGGTTGTGTGTTGGTGTTAGGCATGATAGACTTTATGTTTTGTAAACTTTCATAATGCAAACCATTTTTTTATGTGGGGAATTGACATGGTGCATAATGTGATGCCAAAATGTGCTTTCCCCAAGGGAAGAGATCATTTAATCACTGTTACTGGTGTTGAAGGAACTCCGCGTCATTACCTGAACTGCGGTGGCGCGGCTCAACTCTTAATGAGTGAGATAGGTGCTGCTTGTCAGAGGTAATGGTTGTTTTGAATGTGCAGCAGACCGTAACCTGCTTGGGCCATTCTTCAAACATCCTGCCAAAAAAGTTGTTGCTAAGCACCCCTTGCTGCACCCATTAGACCTGACAAAATAACGGTCAAATGGGGCCGGTTATCTTGAACAGAGACAGTGTGGAATAAGGGTGAATGATGCATCAGCTGCTGGGTATATTGATCTATACCATTACCACATATGGGTCTATGCAGTCGAGCAAACAAGGGGTGAAGCACCTCTCAGTCACTTTTATAGACCCTGCGTTGTCCCAATAATGGGTATACAGTTCGCCACGAGAAGACAAACTACTGAGTCCTGCTAGTTATGGGGCACCTGTCTTTTATTTTCAATTGCCACTTAAGAGCACGGCCTACAATGTCATATATGTCATCATCTATACATCAACAAACTACCGGTCCCCCCTTTTAAAAATAAAATTAAAAAAAGTATATGAAACCTGTAAGACCAATATTTGATTGTATCTGCAAGTACAAGCAATTGCAGCAATGCTACCTGTGCATGCCCATGTTGGTGTCAGAGCATTACTTTGGCCAGCAAGTCATTTAAAAATGGGTCATCGTTATGGAGTACAGTTGCTGGCCTGAGTATCTGGTTGGCACTGGTACACACAAATCTTAAATTGTTAATGTTAATTTCCAAAGGATAGCCACTGATACTGATATGGAAAATTCCCACATCCAAAGACGGTAGAACAACCCTGTGAGGCCAGTGAAATGACAAAGCAGCCATTTTGCTCAGTGTTAGGTCTTTAGCATCTGGTTCAGTGACGCTCCTAATTAGGTGATTATACTGTTTTGGAGAGAGTGAATTGTGAAGCGCAGATGTCGTATTGACCCGGAGGCCGAGGGATCTGTTTGGCTTGTTGGCGCCAGTCTCAGACTCATGCTGCATCTGTGATGTCGTAGTTTATATAAGTTTCACTGTTAAGGAGTGTTTAATGCGCAATTAAAGGATGATCCTACTTCAGCGGAATCATACTAAATAGAAATGATTGGTTTACATTATTGATTCTCAGAAATTCATGAAAATAACAAGCCCAAATTCTATGAGCTTTCTCCCAGTGAAGCCAAATCTTTGCCATCCTTGTTTAATTTACTATACGAGTCAAAGAATGATCTATGAACCAAACTTTATTTGTGTTGTGGTAAAGTTTTATTTACATGGTGCTTTTGTCTGACTTAAATTAAATGTGCTTTATGAGACAAAAAAGCTTCAAGTCAATAAAGCAAAAATAAACACAGCTGACACTCTTCAGTTCATAAAGAAACACAATTGCATCAATAAAAAACTACTGCCTTTACAAATTGGATCTAAAACACTTCACAATGCTGAGCCTATATGGAACGTCCAATATCCTGCAGAATGCATTGTAAAGCTTGATCATTGGTATTACATTTTGTTCATATGACCTTGTCGGGCCTTCATGTGTGTCCAGTCTGATAATAATTTAACTGTATCCAGGTGAGTGGAGCCAGCAAAGTTGTAGTCTTTGACAATCAAATTGTCTTCTCCCAGATGAGTTACATATGTTGCAGGTATTTATTAAGCCCCACCTTACTTATAGGAAGGCTCCATATACATTTTTATTTTTCATTTGTCTGAATATATGGACTTCACAGGACAAGGAAAGGTGTTCTATTAATACTAGGGATATATTTACATAATAATGGTATAGACATACAATATTTTATTAATTACAATATAGAAAGTCTAATAATATTAAAATAAGTGGATCTGACTTATTGAAACTGCCAGTATTTAGTTAAATTACAGAAGAGACTTAAAATTTCAAATGCACGACAGCAGTTAATGCCGTCTCCATGACGTTAAGCGCTATTGACACGCCTTTATTTTCCCCTAATTCAAATCGGCTAAGCAGCCAATTGTGAAATCAGCAGCAAACCTTAACCCTGTTTGGTGTCCTTCAAACCTTTTGTATGTGTTAGCGCTTACGTCTGCTCAAGTGTAACTTGGCAATCTTTGTGAATCACAGATGTGTAAAATTGCCAAGTAAGAGATAAAAGATAAGTCATAGCATTTAAATGATAAAATAATACTTACTTCCACACGACTATTTGTCTAATGGTAATCCTGTAGAAGTGTACACATATGCCATTAGATTGGCCTCTTGCTATGGTGTTGTAGTGATGTCACACAGACTTTAGCTTTGATTTCTGCCGATCAGTTTTCATTACCGTCCAATGCCACATTATTAATGGAAGTAACAACTACACAGGAGTGTTTTAGAAAACATAACTGGCATGACTCTTGTGATTGTCCTGATTCAAGATCAACAGCTCGGGAAGTTTTATACCAAATGCTCGTGCCTCTTTTGGTACTGATCAGTCTCAGTGTAACAAAGGCTCAAATCATGTTAGAGAAAGGGTTATTAAGCAGGAAGCTGGGCTTAATGGTTTGGCATACTAAGCAAATTAATCTGTTTGTAATTGTGCAAGACAATGAAATATACCACATGGCGTCCGGATTTTAGTTTCCTGCCTGGCAATTGCTCCATTTTTAAGCAGACATGCAAACAAACCATGGAGCAAAACGCTCATGCCAGTGCAGAGAATTCGTTTGGTGGTAAGCACAGGCTATTTGATATGAAATCATTTGAAAAATGTAAGCAAGACTTTTGTTTGACCTAAAACAGTTGTGTTTAAATGAGAAACAAAGATGAGACCAGCCTTACACACCACTTTAGTTTCCACGCATGAACCATGGAGAAGGCTGAATGTTAACTGAGCATGAACATGCCGTTTCAATTACAATGTAGCCGTGATCAGCATCAATCAAAGGGGGGGCAAATGTAAAATTAAGTGAAATTATGATACTTCTTTCTCCTTTAAATCTGTTGCACAATGTCTTCACCAAATTAGGTTAGGGTTAGGCTTAGGCTTAGTTCCCCTTGACAGAATGAAAGCGCTTCCTGAAATGCATGAGTGGCTGATATTAACAAGGAGTTCTAATCTGGCACTTAATTAACTCAGTCTGATGCTGCAGCTCGACCAGACAGCCGGACCTTATAGGGCACCTTGCTTTTGCAGACTTCTGTCTTCTTCTGTTCCAGGAGTGGAAAAAAAACCAACACTTTGCTTCAGTAATACAGATACAACACCTATTCGCTCCTGCCGTGAATCAGTACCCTTGTCAGATAACCAAAGAATAACATTTAATTAGAAATTCTCTAATTGTCACTTTAGCTCCCTTTTAGAAATCTATTTTCCACTCCGATTGAACCCAAGCATCCACAAGTTTGCATGAAGAACATCGTTTTGGGAGCAAACAAGCTCAAATTGTTGTGAGCGAACATCGTTGCTCACAGGAATGGCTGGTTGACTCATATTGGAATCAGATAGAAGGCTGACAACATCCAAGCTCTAGCATTTAGTCTAACAAACAAAGGAACTCTTGAAAATGGAAAATGGTGTCAGAAATTGTTATCCACATAAAACACTTTTTGGATTGGATTAGCAATTGTTGTGTGTGTGTGGGGGGGGGGGCAATAATTTGCTCTGTAATACATGACTGAGGTTCATTCCCTGGAAGCGCCTATATGCTTTTGCTGAGATGAAATGGGATAAAGTGGAGAGAAAAAAGGAGGAATACAGCAAATTAGAAACGTAATCCACGGCAGGATCAAAGGAGCGTGGCTGGATTATATGCTGTTGCACCAAAGCAAATGAAAGATGTTTTAGATCAAAAGCAGTGATTTTTCTTTTTTTTCCAGTGGGAGAATATAGGGATGCATTATTGAAGGAGGTGAACAAAGTGTGTGTTCAGTGACGGTCATATCTGATGTCATAACTTGGGAAATGTAGCCGGTCCTATTCAGTGGACTGGTGTAACCCAACCTGGGCCTCTCATTGTGTCTTTATTTGTTTGATTTCAAGGCAGGGACATTACAATAAAGTCAATCTGGAAATGGAACCGGGCCTTGACTGATGTTAATTACTTGCTGTCTACTCATTAAGAATTTAATGTAATTTCAGATAGTCTTTCCGGGAGAGAGAGAGAGAGAAGGAGAGAGTGACAAACAAAGAGACAGAGAGCAGACAGAGAAAGAGGTGACATGATAAATGGCTGAGATCGGAGTTCGTCTGTATCGCTACACATATAAGAAGAAACAAATATTAATATTAGGAAGGCAGTTTGAGTTTGGTGAGTCTTTTAATGAACACACTGTAAATATACGGTAGCGTGGAGTACGGAATTGTAATCCCAGTGGTACAAAAAGAGTTCAAGAACCAGATATAAGACAGCCCACTCCTCCACAGTCCAGTCCAACCTGGCCTGAAGATTCCAGACTGGCTATCAGCAGGAATACAGGATCAGATGGTCATCCGTCATGGAGAAAATCAGTATGGCGGACCCCCTTTCCCAGCTGTTTCTAGCCACGAGCAGGATTCATATAGTTAAACTTAAATTTAAAGTGCAATATTTGGGTTAAAGAATCGAAGAATGTATCGATCAAGTTGTCATTTAAAACTCAGGATCTTTCTTTACTTAAAAAACAACAACCCACCGAAGCTGCTGGCATGAGCATCATTTTTGCATTTCAGCCTTTAAAACTGGAATGTGTCACAAATACCACTAAAAGACGACTCGAGTAGAATTACAGACCAAACCGAATGTTAATGTTAGTGCATCAACTGTTACAACTTTAGTAACTGATTTGAGGGACTGGTTTGGTGTATTAGATTGGAACAAATAAAATAAAATTTTACAGACATTTTATCTGTAGAATGACGGTAGAATTGAAGTCATGGGATCACCAATGCTAAAAACAAGCCTTATGTGTACCCATTTTTACACTTGAGAAAACCATGGCCAAGATACCCCAAATTTAAAGCTATTCATTTGGAAAACGCACCTACACCATGAGATGTGTGATGTCACGACACTTTATTAATTAGACCTGCAGTTTTTTATTGCACATGGGAGCATACTCCATCATCATAAAAGCTGTGTTTCATCCCTAATAGGCCTAAAGGGCTTCAGTGAGTGTTGTGTTTCCTGTCTTGAGTCTGTGTTTATCTTGGCTGAAATCTACCATTGCCTGGGCTGCAGATAATTTATTATAGGCATGTATAGAATAGAGCACCGTTTTATCGATTCAGTATCGATTACATTTGATAAATGAAGAGCTTGGCACATGGCAACAACACCCAGCTTGCCAAGGATGCAGCATTTCAAAACTCCTTGCCAGATGGAAGTTGATTTTTTTCCATGCATATTGAAATCATAGCAGTACTAGCCACAAATATACCTTGATCTCTGGAAAAACCTCAATCTACGCCGCCGGCAAGTAAGCATACTACCTTGTTTCTACTCGTTGAACTTGCTGCTAAAGGAATCCGTCATTCTTTCTCGCCCTATCTTGCATACACAAATGCATCGTGCTCAAATAGGTATGAACATAATTAGTGGATTTGCTCTGCATTTTACACAGTTCACAGAGACATAATGTGTTTTTTTAACCATATTGCAGAGCAGCTTTCTACAACAGATGAATAGGCTTCCGTGAATTATGTATTGTTATTTTTTTAGTTACAACACATTTGTACTTGTCTTGAAAATACATTGCTGTGTATATATATATATATATATATATATATGCATGATAGTCATCTTTCAGCCTATTTGTGTAATGCACAGTCGCAGCCAGAGGCGATCACTGAGGATTATACCGAGCTGTTTCGAGCCTCTACTCTGTGCTTACATGACGTGACGGCGTCCTGAAATGCTGGATGTGGTGAGTGTAAACACATTCCCAGCATAGGTTTGTCTGCTTTTGCCGTTTCGTGAGAGGCAAACCTGCGCAGGTTTAAGAGGAGATTTAATAGAACAAAAAGTTCCTCACATGGGAGTGTGCATTGTTAACAGGAATACAAAGAGGCCCAAATCCTCTTTGACACAGAGGCGAAAGTCTAACAACTGTACAGACGTTTGTTGAAAGAGAATGCAGCCAAACCACTTTCAGAATTTCTTGGCTGCTATTTCACAATGTTGTGCCTGCAATAGCAGCAGAGTAAGTTGGCAATGCCCTCAAAAACATTGCCCAGATGAAATTGCAGTCTTTCTCACTTCTTTAGATCGGGGTAGCTCTAGCTATGTGTCGCTGTTTGTTATTTTCTGTTTTTCCTAACTCTAGATTTTACCTCATCAGCGTCGTCCTATGCAGGTTATGACAACAACGTTGGATGCAGCTTCTCAGGCAACTGATCTTTAACTATTTCAACTTGCTCCGATGTAGAACGCAGTAGTTAATTAGACCGCCAGATTTAATCTTGTGTGAAAAGGATGCACACAATTTGACTTACAATGTACTAATTATTGTTTCTGTACTTTTGCATTATTTCATTATAAATAAGTAATGTGTAAATGATTGCGCTGTTACAAAGGACAGTGAATTAAACAACCTGTCAATCAATCTGTGTGTAATAAATGTCAAAGATTATGGCATACATACACACTCAAAACATATAGAAAGAAACCAGTGTATTATAAAAATAAAATGTATTTAATAGTTATATAGTTATATTTACAAACACTTAGCAAACAGACACGTTGATAATTGCATGATTTTATAAAAATGACATATGGAACTCAAAGCAGTTCAAAGACATTGGACACAAATTCAATATTATGTATAATCAAAATATGTGAGTCTTTGCTATAATGAGATGACAATTATGGGTTTTACATGTATGATCTGTCACTGAAAAGTTATCCATCTATCTATATCTATCAATCATCTCATCGATTACTTGTCAGCTGACAACGAGGCACAATTTAAGTCTGAATAACTAATATGTGGGAATTGAGTTAAGAATTAGATTTTCATCTCTTCTTTCAATTTGAGAAAATGTTTGTCATCAATATGCAGAATAATTTGATCAATGATTTTAGCATATTACTAAAGCTATAGACAACATGTGAGTTCTCAATATACAATAGGATTTAGTGCATTTTGTTGAGCCTATTACATGTATTTATTACTTTATGGCTACGTTATGAAAATGACCAAATTGGTTTATTAAACAGGTTTACAATTACATTTCCAAGATGTTCAATGTAGGACAGTGTAAAGAGATGTAAAATGTTATGCCATGGCCTTTTGCCAATTTTTAAATGCAACATAAACATTTTCCTATAAGTTAATAAAAATAAATATTGCACAATATTTACATAGGATGAGTTATCTTTAATGAGTTGCTGCTATGATGTTGCAATCAATCTGTTTTAATGACAATATTAATTTATTTCATACTTTGGTTTTCGGACACTCCACAGCTCAAGACTTGGCTCAGAGTATTTAATTTTAAATATGAAATGTACAATAGACAAAGGTACAGCGTACCCCTTTAATGACACCATGGCAGTTTAGGTAATTATTTCACATTGTATTGCAGTAATAACTTCCTAATAGTTTTATTATATAATAAAAGCAAAAGCAGCAGTTTCATGTCGGAACTACTCGTCTCACAGTGAGTTTTGTAAACATTCATGTAAACAGTGGTGATTGTGGATGAACGGACAATTGAGAATCAGATCATTCAGATCTGCCTGAGCTTTCTGTTCACAACCTGCATCGAGTCATTCTTCATTTTTAAAGGTATTTCTACTTCTGATCTTTTTTTTCTGTGCCTCCTGACTTTTTTACAGCATATGTAAGATGTCAGTGTAACAACCAAAAAGAACAGGCCCACACATGTCACTGAAAGAATGATGAGGACAGGCTGACAGTTGGACAACTCTTGCTTTTCAGGCCCCTCTCTTAACTGGCCAACATACCAGGGCCTTTCTTCCACCTCAATGTCAGGCTCTCTGGTCAGCAGACTCTGTATGTAGCTCTCATTGCTCACCGTCTCATTCACAAAGAAGTTCACCATGACTGTAGAGTAAAGCGGTTCAGGCTGACCGTGATCACTGACCTTCACCAGGAGCCTGTAGAGGCCTCGGTTGCTGAGCTCCCTCTTTAATGTGATATTTCCGGATTCTGCGTCAATGGCAAATGAGCCGGGCTCGCTGCCTTTCCTTTTTATGATGCTATAGGCAATCACAGCATTCATCCCTGTATCTTTATCCACAGCATAGACCTCTGTAATTAATGTTCCTGGTAGCGTATTGGGTAGTACTAGCATATAAGACTGATTGGACAGGGGGAAGAGGACGACAGGGGGGTTGTCATTTACGTCCATCAACAGCACAGTCACCATAGTAATGCAAGAGAGCGCAGGCTCCCCACCATCAATGGCCTCGACCCACAGTTGGTATGTCCCTTGCTGCTCACGGTCCAATGGGGTCTTGGCCCTCAGTGTCCCTCGGCCTGTGTCTATCATGAAGATGTCGCTGCCATTGAGGACAGAAAGGGCCACCCAACCATTTTCCCCTGCATCGGCATCAGTCACAGAGAGAACCCCGATTTCACCATACCCTGGGAAGTTCTCTGGCACAAAGAACGTGAAGTCCTTATTGATAAAGCGTGGGCTGTTATCATTGCGGTCCAGCACAGTCACCACCACAGTTGCAAGTGACTCTCTCCTGGGGGTCCCCTGATCCACTGCTCTCACAATGAACCGATACGTCTCTTTCTCCTCGCGGTCTAGCGATGTGACGACAGTCAGGACTCCTGTCACACGGTCCACAGCAAAGATGCCGGGGGCATCACCCCCAAGGAGGTAGGTGACCTCCCCTTGGTTTTTGCTGTCCTGGTCTGTGGCTTGGAGCTGGGTCAGGAATGCATTTGGCGGATTGTTCTCTTCCACAGATAGTTTAACCAAAGACTGTTCGAACACTGGTGCATTGTCATTCTCATCCAATACCTGCACCTTCAGAAATGTCTTGATAACAAGCTCATCAGTATTCTTAGCCACCACAATTAACTCATACTGCTGTGTCTTCTCGTAGTCCAAGGGCTCTGTGGTCTCCAGCAGGTATTCGTTCATGAACATCCGATAGGGGCCAAGTCGGAAGGGACCAGTCCCTTCCAAGTAGCAGTTCACCCTTTGTTTCATATCAAAGTTTTTAACTGTGAAAAAAGCTATCGGAGAAAAAGCTGGCTCAGACTCCTTTATGGTCACCACCCCGTCTTTTTCTGGAGCAATGTACCGTGGCATGACTGCGGGGGGTCCTGTAACAATTTTGATGATATTGATCGAGAGGGTAGCGACAGCAGGGATACAACCAGGTCCATTGGCAAGTACAGTGAGTTTGTAATATGTGGCTGCAGCGCTGTCTATTTTCCCTGCTAGCTGGATCGACCCTGTGATTCTGTCCAAATGGAACAAAGTCCTGGTGGCCCTCGGCACACGTTCACTGTAAGCGTAACTGATCTGAGCATTAGCACCAAGGTCAGGGTCAAAAGCATGCAGACGTGCCAAATGTGCCCCTTCGGTGGTATTCCCATGAAGAGTGATATTAATCTGTGACTCTGTGAATTGGGGGCAGTTATCGTTCACATCTGTGATGATAATTTTTAAAGTAGCCGCGCCAAGTAATGGAGGAGTCCCTCCATCCTCTGCAATAATGTCTGTAATGTATTCATCCTGGGTCTCTCTGTCCAAGGCCTCTGTCACAATGAGGAAAGGTGTCAGCTCGCCCCCATCATTCTCCTCCACATCCATAATAAACATGCCAAAGTCATTTACAAGCCAATACGTTTGCACTCCGTGAAGACCCAGGTCCGGGTCTACAGCAGACTGCTCCACCGCATAACGCGCATAAACTGGTGTGTTTTCTGGGACAGCCATAGAGATCACATCCACGGGGAATTTTGGCCTGTTGTCATTCACATCCTCAATGAAAATCTTTACTTTGATGAGCTGAAAGTACTGCTGAGGCAAAAGCAGCACATCTAATGAGAGGAGGCATCCCCGTCTCTCTGAGTTTTCAGAACAGAGGGCTTCTCTGTCGATCTCTGCAGCAGATGTGTAAAGCTCCCCGGTGGTGTTATTTAGGTTCACATACTGCGCACTGACCTTCTTTTGTGGGAGACTGAATAAAAAAGGGGGTTCAACAGTAAAATCCAAATTTAAGTCCAATCCAATAGCCCCTATGAAGGTCCCCGTCGGCAATCCCTCCTTTATCTTATAGATGAGCTCTTTTGCTTGGCTGAAATTTGCAAAACAGGAGAGAGGGCTGGTGAAAAGCAAGAGGACGTACACTCCCTGAAATACAAGATAATCAAAGACAATAAAGTTGCATAGCAGAATAAAATTTTGCAAAATGAGGTAGTCATAATGCATTCCTGTTGTTTGTTGTTTTCCATGTAGCAATTGTAATTCTAACTAATCATTCCACTTAACTCCCATTATTATTACAGTTTCGATTCACTTTCAGGCAATCCAGTCATTCAAACTGGACTGGATTTGAGAACGAAACCAGAATGTGTAGAGCTTGAGTGCATTGTCTTCGTTAAATGATATCAAATGGTTTTAAAATGTATTATTAAAAAGTATCATTAAAAGACCCTGTAAGTACATTTTGTGTTTAAAGTGAATGATTAATCAAACTTACCAATATTCCTCTTCTTTTGCTAAGGCGAGTGTATCTGCAGTTGAACATGTTTATATCCTGGTCCAGCGCTTTCCACTCAGAGCAGGACGAGTGCTAACTTGGGTAACCGAGTCATTTTGAGTGCTGAGCAGCGCAGACCTCTGCTGAGGGCTATGCCTTATTGCTATCTGGCTTGAACAAGCCATTCATCTCAGTGCGGGCTGAGGGCACTCCCACCCTATGCAAATCAGGACCACACGATCAACCAATGAGAGCTGATGGCCACTGGGAAATCCTCGTCAGATTCCTTTTTTCATGCGTGCTATCAAAGCACATGAGCAAACACCTGAACCTTCCTCACACACCCACATCATGAAAACCGGTTGCATTCCTTGTGTTGTTGCGGTAGAGTGAAAGCGTATGATTACCATCTCAGTTTATAATGACACGGAGACCGAGCAAGACGTCAAATATCCAAGGCTGAGAGATTACTTTAATCCCCCATTGGTTAAAAAACACCAAAAAAACTGCAATGAATTAAACCAAGGGTAAAATGATGAGACAAAGTGATTGATAGCTGGATGGATGGATGGATGGATGGATTTCTTCCCCCCCCTTCATATGTCCTACATGTGTGCTGTATGACACCCAGTCAGTGCAGAGATGATGAATAAACAAACAGAGTGTGATCTTGGCATCATAAGTGGTGCTATGGTCTGATTCTGGATTGAGCCTTTAACTAAATCAACCCTCTAATCCTCATGTGCTCTAAATGCTGGACCAGCTGTTTGCTGGGATTGGAAGCATACTGCTCGGAGTGATTGAAGTTCTGTGGTAAAGGGCAGATTGAGACAGTCACACACATCTCATATTGCTGCGGGTGTGTGCTCGTCACAAGCGCCTGTCGGATGGACGGCATGCACTGA
This sequence comes from Brachionichthys hirsutus, assembly GCF_040956055.1. Lineage (NCBI taxonomy): Eukaryota > Metazoa > Chordata > Actinopteri > Lophiiformes > Brachionichthyidae > Brachionichthys > Brachionichthys hirsutus. The sequence continues at coordinate 3,910,690 of NC_090897.1, forward strand.
GGCCTAACCTCATGCATTGCTTTTGTTTCTCAGTAACATCGATCGAGGTCAGAGTTTGAGGCACATTCTACATCATACATTATCATTAAGTTAGAGAATTCAACAATGTATTAATAAAGATCCATCCATTTTATTGGTTTGTGCTCTGAGCTCGGAGCTATTTCGTGTAAACACAGCCGGTAGGTGCCGCGTGCTGGGAGGCTTTAGAGCGCGGGAAGGCAGCGAGTCTAAGGTCAGTCAAGTGCAGCTACTGCACATGACATGTTCTCCTCGTGTCTGCGTGGGTTCTCTCCGGGTTCTCCGGCATCCTCCCACCTCCAAAAGCATGCAAATTAGATGAATTAGTTATGCTTAAATTGTCTGTCTGTGTGAGTGTGTGTGAATGGTTGTCTGTCTATGTGTGACCCTGCGATGAACTGGCGGCTTGTCCAGGGTGTACCCTGCCTCTCGCCTGTAGAATGCTGGGATAGGCTCAAGCGCGACTCACGACCCAGATTTTTGAAGAAGCGGTCAGGAAAATGAAGGCATGTTATTGCATTGAACATGAATTAATCATATAGTGAGACAGCAAATATGCTCATATCATAAAATACTTCATACTCATTTCTTAATCTTGAATATTTCTTCTCTTGTAATGTTAAAAAAAAGGCTATTTCTACAACTTCACACTTTTTTTGTTAAATTATGAATGCCTAATGTTCTTGAATGAGTCCTCAAAGTTTAAATTGCAGTAGACATACAGACATAAAAGTACTTCAAAGGTTGAGTAAGGCCACGAGACTGTATTATTTTGGTCTTAATTGCATCATTTGGTGAGTCTGTGTGGAGATGAGGCTGGGTAATCTCTGCACAGATTTCCAGATGTCCTCTTAACCTTGGTCTTTTCTTTTAATCAAACTCTTGGTAAGCTATCTTGATAGCTAAGAGTCAGCTCCATGGCTGTCAAGTAAGATGGATGTGACTGCGCAAAATGCAGTCGCTGTAAAATGTAAGTTTGAAATCAGTCACTGAAAACAATCTGAGCAACAACGGCCTGAGCAGGATCTTGGTTGGTTGGTTTACCAATTCAACAATTATTTAAAAATAATTAAAATGTTAATTATTATTAACATAAAATGTTATTATTAAAATGTTTCCAGGACTAGCTAAATACAAGAAAATAATACTTTGTTTGAATTTGAAGATGTGTAAAAACAACAAAAATATGATATATTTTGATATTATATATTCATATTTTAATTAATAGTAATTTAATAGGTCTGTCAAATATTTAACATTAATGCTTAAACGCTTCAGTATAGTAGGGAGCTGCACTTCATAACTAAATGTAAAAACACTCATATGTGATATAATGTGCATGACACAAACCAAATGCTCAAAAAAAAAATCCACTCCCAAGTCTGTATTTAAAAAAAAATCAGAAGCCAGTAAATTTACCTTGTGACTGAGCCAGCTGGAATCCCAGCTCTGAAAATAATTGTACAGCTCTGAAAAAATACATTACAGCTTTGTTACAATTAAATGACTGAAGAATTGCCTCTTGGCAAATCAATACACTACTGTCAGAAGTACTTGTTTTCTAACACCTAATTAATCAACCCTTCTGTATTTATCCCAAATCAAAAATCCCAAATTTAAATTGGTTCCAGTTTAATGGAGCCCCCTACGCCACACTGTTTCATCTGTTTTCCAGGGCATAAATCTCATATACCCTGTCAATCATTGTTGAGTGTGGGCCGTGGGAATGGTATTCATGGGTCTGCATCACTCTGCCATACCTGGATGCATAATGACCATAATTTACATATAAACCAGGTATCTATTTAGGTCAAAGTTTGAACAGTGACATTTAGCACCAACATCAGCTCATGAGCATATGAATATGAGATGTTCAAAAACAATAAATAACCAATCCTCTGTTTTTATGTTGGCCTTGGAATAATATTTTCTGGCCCAGTGCACTCTATTGTGCATCAGCTTCACTGCAGCTGTATCCCTCAGTCTCACAGGGACAGAGCAGCCATCACTAAGAAGGGTAAAACACATTCTGCCTTTTGCAAAATGGGATTAAATGCAAATCACCGGAACAAAGTTTTTTCCCCCTTTTCATCTCTGTAGGCCTGAAATCGTTGCTTTAATCTATTAAATCAGATTTAAGTGTTCTTGCGCTGTCACTGCCATCTACTGGTTTAAAAGACAGGAGTAAAAAAAAAAGCAAGCATCATTTCAGTCACACAGACAGGTATTGAGTAAATTCCAGTATCTGTATGTCATATTACCAGTGTCTCATGAATCTTTTGTTAAAAAATAAAAAAAATATTACTATTAGATGCAGTTTGGTACTAAATCTACAGTTTTGTTTCCATTTTACTTTTGTACTAAAGCAGGACTGGATTAGTTCAAATGTAAGAGTTCTGTCCAGGACTGAATACATGTATGAGTACTCATTTCTGATAAGTACACGATTTGTAATTTTTCCTGTGGAGATCTAATTTTCTCAAAGAGGGAAGGGCACAAAGGAAAATGCTCAAACTATCCCTGTGGCTTGCCATCATGGAACCAATTTCAGTGTAAAATGGAGCTGTCCTAACATAACATTATACTACATGATTCCTGAACTCCAAAGTTTATTTCTATTAACTGGCAGAAGAAGAAGAAGAAGAAGAAAAACACCCTCATCTCCTCTCCCTTTTGTTCTCTTTCTCACACTTCACCTGCTGCTCCCCTTCGCCACTGTTTTTGTCTCATTAATTTTATCCCTCTCTGCTCTTGTCACCTGCTGAAGATGCATCCTGGCACAGAAAGCTCATCTGGAAGGATGAGGCAGAAATGGCAACGGAGCAAAAAAATGACACGGGAACTTTGTGAGGGTGGAGTTTGACAGATAGACGGAGAACAGACGTGGTAAGATAGTGTGAGAGTGTTGGACTTTGATGCGGTGTCAGTGTGCCTTTGAAGCCCGTGTAGGTGCTGGCTGGATGCGTCATTGAGAGCAGGTGCTGTTGTTGAATGCATGCCCCTCACAGCTGCAGCCAAGGAGATTACCAGCTCGCCTTCCTCGTAATGAAGTTTCCATCGATTGACCCACAGCAGGATTTTGTTTCTGCCTGCTAACAGTGTGGCTATTTCAAACCGGCAAATTAAGAGTGCATCAATTAAAGAATAAAATGGAGTTTCAATGAGTGAAACTCCAGGGTGCTGTGAAAAGGATAATAACCATATAGGAAATCCTCGCACTGAAATAACCTTACATTTAAGTCGAATTTTGCTGCATTAATGTAAGAGAAAATCAATATTTGCTTTGGAAACAACACTCCACATTCAATATTGTTTTTTGTTTTATCCTTGTTGGGATTTGCTACACCGATGAGATCAGAGAACACCTGCCGAGTAGAGGCAGTAGCAGTTTGAGATGAAAAACCCAACACATTGTATTTTAACAGTCAGTTGTTTTCCCATATATTTACCTGCACCGTATTTTATAGCAGCGTGTATGTACATGGCCTCAAAATGTCCCAGAGGATGAAGAAAACAGTGTGCACACAAGGAACGAACTTATAAAACACACACACACGCACTCACTCCAGATTAGACCGAGTCAAACTACCTATTCATTTGTGCAGTTGTAATTATATTAATTCCTCCCTTGAAAAAGCAGCAGGGCTACTGGGGAAATGATGAACGGAGAAAAAAATAGACAGATGGGTAAAATCTATGTTCCTAAAATAATCATCTAAATAAAACATTGTCACTGGCTGTTGCTGTCTGTCTATTGTGACTTGTACAAGAGGGAAAGGAGGATTTAATTTGAAAGTCAATGTATGGATGAATTTGTCAGGGGTTGACTGAATTCATTGGACCGGTAATTGTGAGGTTTGCATAAGGTTTTACCAGGTAAAGAACATAACAACAAACCTTCGATACGTTTTATGAATTTTGAAATGAGTGACATTTCCTGCAGTCACACCACTTTGAGAACGGGAACTACATGACTAAAAGCACTTTGGCGCAAATATACCCATTAACATGTCAAAGGACAGTAACTCAATGCAGAAAAGTACACAGACATGATTTAAAGGTCTAGGCTTTATTCAGGGCAAAGAAACACAACCATCCCTTCTACCAACACAGTTTCATCCCAATATCCGTCAACAATCAGGTGTGGAAAATCAAACGTGAGCATTTTGATATTATTTGTGATTCACAGAAGACAACATCCAACAAATAATGGACATTTAATCATATGATATGTGAGGTTTTTTTCACAAAAAGAGGATTCACTTGCAAAAATTCAGAACTTCCTCTGTAAGTACAATTCAATTTTACAGATAAAATAATAATAATTGAGTCATTTATTGTTTTAGTAGAAAATGTAGACCGATCTAGTAGTGTACGTGATGTCCGTTGTGCACATTTGTGAATTGCTCCCTGTCAGTGTGTCAGACCATCCTGTCTGCTTCCATAGTTTTACCCTGCGACAGCAGCTCTGGAGAAATGATTACAAACAGAAGCTGACTTTAGCAGTTACACCAGCAGGTGGCAGACTTACAGTTTGCGCCGGTCTGTGCTGGAAGAACAGCAGATAAGAAGAAGGTCAACAGCCTGGCATTGTCCAGACAGACAGACAAAGTGGAAGGTTTAATTCAGTGCCGTGATCCAGGAATATTAAAATGCTATTAAAGCACTCTCGTAATAAGTATGCGTTTATTTGTTGCTATCCCATTCCCGTGCAGGTGAATGGTTGAATAGATTTACAGCCTGAATGGTTTTCATGAACTATTATCCCCTATTGTCTGCCATATCCATTTCTCATTGTCTTTTACAGAGAGGAGAGGGGAACCGGGGAGTCCCAGTGCAGTAGAGAGGAGGGGAGACAGCATGAGAGCAGCGGAGCAGAGAATAGTAGAACATGGCTTGGCAAACTGAATACGCAGTGTCATCAAATCTCTCTAGTTTTAATGTGGCACTCAGAAGTAAAGTCACAAAGTCAAAATCCAAGCTTGGCTTTTTAACAGAAAAGTTCACATCCTGTGGTATGTTGAAGCATTCTGAGACTCCATTGGACCCAGTCGCCCAGTGCGGTGTGGTTCCTTCACTTTCCACCACTGAAGATCATCATAACTGGACAGTGGGGGAGGGGGTTCCTGTTACATAGTTTCCTGTATTGTGAGTTATAACGTTTCTTCTTCAAACGTGGATCCACAGCACCTTGCTTATGTCGAACACACAGTATCAACATGTACCTGAGACTCCAGAATGTGTCTCACAGCTTTGAGTCTCCGCGTCATGAAGAATTACGATTGTTCTGGGGGGAAAGGACCCTACCCAGTGTTAGAAAACCACATCTTATAAAGTGGCCAGTTAATTTATCATTTTGTACACCAGACAAATGATTTAATCCAAGATGAATTTTCAACTTGATGCCTCACGATCTGTTGTTAAACCTGGAGCCACATTGTGTAACGGGCATTCTCTGTTTGTAAAGGAAACCATATAACAAACAATTAAAAAATAATATACATATACTGGATCCTTTATGCTGAATATGTGTAGAAAGACAAAGACACCGACTAACAAAGCAGTGCACAATGCAAAATAGAGCTTATTTATATATTAAAAAAAATAGACCTTCAGAATAAATTACATAAAAATAAACACCAGGCATAGAACCACTTTCATAGCCAATCACAGTAGAAACTGACTGTAATGATCAGTTCTGGCGCTGCTGCACTTCTTTGAACACTTTACGTTTCAGTGCGCACACATTGGTTAACATAAGAATCAATGTACATTTACGGTGTGCTGATGAATTCATCATGGTTTGGGCATAGAACCCTGATGATACAGGAGATCCTCCTTTTCACGAGGCTGAACAATGAAGGATTTCCCAGCTGTGTCAGCAAAAAAATATTGCGTCTGGACCAGAATCACGAAAAAGTAAGCGGAAAATGCGACTATATGCTGTCAATTTCCGAGTGAGAACATCCAGTTGTGAAATATAGTCTAGTAACTTGCACATGGCCTGAACTTTTAAACTTTCGGGAAAGTTTATTCCCTACAGATTAATTAAGGGAAGAAGCCTCCTCCAGATTTCACCTTCAGTCTGGCAGTGGTTGAGCAGGGAGATGTAATGCTAGCACCCATTCTGTGTGTTTGCACATGAGGAGGGAGTGGGGGGTGTCAAACCCTAACCCCCCCCTTAAAAAAAGGGAAAATAATGACACTAAAATGTCTGAATGCTAATTTTGGGAACACTTTGTAGAAATAATGGATGAACACTTAATTCACAATGGAGTAAAAAGACACATTTGAATGTCCCATTTTTTTGTGTAATTTATTGGCTTCATGCAGACGGCAACTGAAATGGTCTGTTCATAAAAGAAAACCAAGCACATTAACATTCCACCGGGAAATCTCCAATCTCCATTCAAGAATATTCAGTGTTTTTATAGACTCAGTAGAATCTACTGGTACATTTCTCTATATTTTTGACCAAATGAAAATACATTTTTACAAACTTTTACTTACAAACATTTAGTTCGGAAAATAAACCAAGAACAAAATAAACCAGTCATTTTGTCGTCTCATCCGAACCATCAGGGAGGAATCCTGGTGGATGTTATAGTGCTTACTCTTTCATTCATATTTCCATTGAACATATTAACAAGGTTGACGGCTCCATGCTTATCTAATTAAGTGATATTACCGTAGAAGGTCTACCTTTATGTAAACCTAAATGAAGTCTGTTTCATCCACCACCAGAAGTCTCATCAAGCTTTGGTGCGAAGATGCTCTTGATCTTGACTCACACATGAGAGGATGGTGGTTTAACGGCTGCTTTTGTTCTTGCACAAATTATCCAAGAAAGTACAAAATGAGAGACACTAAGAGAGAACACATGAAAGCATATTAGAGCCCACGTTTTCTGTACGGAAACCTTGGGTGGGGGGGGGGGGGGGTCTGCAAAAATATTTTATTTGCATATTATAAAAGGTGGGTGAGCAACATTCAAGTACTTTTACCTTAAACTGTTCATCCACATGGATTAGTAATTTAATGCATTCACATTTCCCTGGTGAAAGATTCCCTTGGCACCTCTAGCTTTCAATCACACATCATGTAGTTGAATATCTGACTCTCGCATTCTGTCATGTCGACAGTTCTGTTGTGTGACTGCGACTGAAGAAGTGAGGACCCAGAAACAGATCCCTTTGACAGCGCTAGGCCGTGCAACATTTTTGAGGCTGAAGGACGTTTTGCTGCAAAATAAATCATCACATAGGAGACCTCTGTACAGCTGTCATGAAACACGTGTGCAACGAGAGTTTTCAGAGCCTGATAGTCTGCTTGCGCAAAGGTGCAGTCTCACTGTGACTCACTGTGAATGAATCACCAAAATACCAAAAGGGCACAGATGAGAGTGAGTGTGTGACTCGTCTCCCCCACTATCTGCTGGTTGGGATGAGATAATTCCTAAAGATGCAGGAAGAACCCCCCCCCCCACCAAAAAAAAACCCGCGACCGGTATTCCCCACATATGTGTCCAAAGGATGTGTCCATGCTAACATGAAAAGTAAAAGTGAACCGGAGTTCATTTTAACTGATTTTTGAATCCGTAAATGGGTTTTAATGTTATAATTTAACACATTTTCCTGACCTCATGCTGGATCAGATCCAGAAAACATTTTGCATGGTGGTGTATATTGGACCCCCCCTTTATGACTGTGGTTTTTAATTAAGTGAATTTAATGCATATTTTACAAGATATGATTTTTTTTAGAGCCTCCATTGCAAGTAAAGAGGAAAATCCGGATATTCTTTTGTATCCAGATGGGTATCCAGATCACTGGATTTTCTTTTCATCCAGATCCATCAGACAGTTTTTCCCCATTAATCCTGCTAACAAAGAGAGAGACAAACAGACAAATTCCATCAAAAACATAAAAGGTAATAAAACCTCAGAACTATAACAACACAGACTGATCAGAAAATAATTGGCTGGAAAGAACACGGAAGCCGTTCGACTTCAATACCTGGAGATGACCAACCTGTCCTGGCTGTTTGCTAATGCAACTAATGTGCAGCAATACATCATCAGGATGCTGTTGCTGCAGTGTTGGTTTTATTTAGAGCACAGAAGTGGTCTGACGTGACAGCGTGAGTGAAGATCCTGGGAGACAATGCGCTTGTTCAAGGTCATATCTGACTAGACATTATGGGCAGAGCCTATCTACGCTCCTAAGGAGGGGTCGGAGGCAGCGCTGAGAGGAATAAATACAGTATGTTCCTTCTCCCTCTGCATCTTTTCTCTGCTCTCCTCTGTGGTTAGCATACTGAGCACCCCCCCCCCCCCCCCCAGATACCTATTTCTTTGTATTTTAGCTGACTTAATGGTCTGTACTTACAGACCAACGTTTATGCCGTTACACACGGGCTGCCTCATTTGCACAGTATGGTTCTGATTCATTCTCAGCGCGCATGGGTGTCCTGCATTTGAATCAGCTTGGGCACAGCCTGTACGAAACAACACAATTCTGCGCCAGCAGGCTCTCCAGGTGATGCATGTCCTCCTGCCCTCTGGAGAATTACGAGTGGGATGGAACAAAGGCAGAATGCGGATCCTCTTTGATGGCGTCTTTATAACCTATTTGTGACATTAGATTAAAAGCCCAGGAAACTGCCAGATATGGAAAGCTATCTTTGAATGGGTGCGAGTGTGAGAAGAGGGAACGAAGGTAGCAAAAAGTCAGTAAAATTGTTGATTTTTAACAGCAATGATGTAGAGTAAAGCAAATGTTAAGAATATACTCATTGAACATAGTGGAAGCAAAAGAAATGGAGGAAAAGGGGATGGGAAGGAAGGGAGGAACGGCATTTCATTAAAAGGGTATATTCTCTCCCAGGGGTCAAGCCGTCAGAGCGATACGGTGGCATTTGTTGTTCCACCTTTCCACTGTGACCTTACATTAAGCCGAGGGGAGACAAGAGACATGCACACAGGCGTGTCATCAATATCAAACGTGACAGCATCTCTCATTCGCTTTCCCTCTCCGACCTGACTAAACTCCACAGCCTCACCAACAACTGTGTGTTAAATCCATAAAATGAAACCTAACCACGTGACCCGTTTTGCGAATAAACTTCACGAGACGATCCACATCGATGTTGACATTTCAGGAATAGCTGCCGTATTTTTTTCCCCATCTTTAAAAAGTCCTCAGCGCAGCCAGGCTAGTGACGGCTGAGTGAGTATTGCATTCTGCCGATCGAATGTGGAAACGATTTGCGTTGACGTGGCGATGTGTTGACAACTGACAATCATCTGTTTGTACAAACTGCTTGAGAAATAAAATCACAAGGGAATGCCAGTCTCAATCCACGAGTCACAAATGGAAATCTTGTACATTTTTCAAAACTGCAACTGTTCATTCAGAAACAGTTTTATCGATTAGGTCAATATAGACAATTCATCAATTCTTGCCAGAGACTAATGAGATCCTTACCACCGCCCCATCCTTCCCATGATGAATTCCCCAGTAGACCTATCTCAGCCGTCCTCCCTCCGTGTGATTGTCAGCATCGTTTACCCCTGCCATATTTTCTCACTTTGCTAATTTACCCACAAGGTGAGGCAATGTGGAGAACCTCCTGAAAGTCCTCTGGCTCCAGATGTCTGGACCAGATGTCCCATTATTTCTGCAGTGGTCCTGTGATTTCTTTTTTATCTGTTCCCAGCTTTATGCACCCTTACTAAGCCAAACCGCAACACCATACCAAACCAACTCAAGGCACACACACACACACACACACACACACACACACAGTCACAGACACCTCAATGAAATTTTGGACAAATACACATATTTCTTCACAAATAAAGTGTGCTTTCATCAGCTAAAAGACTCCTGAGTCAATGTCATAGGTTTGCTGTTACAGTGCACTTTGTATATACTGTATACATATATATATTGTTGTGGTTGTTTATTTTTCTTGTTGCGGGATCCTCCGGCCAAGCTCCCTGCATCATTATCGCAGCTGAAGAGTTCTTCACGCATCCTTCTGTCAATAACCTGTTTCCGACTCTCCTCAGAGGGTGTTTAGCGCTAATTGAAGAGCTAAACGACACACCAGACAAGAAATTGCTATGAATAGCTTAATGAAAATAAGTTAAAATAACAGTTTCCTTTTTAAAGGGCCTCATGTCATTGCTTTTCACTTATTTTTCTGGTTAATCTTGTAACATTTGCGCCGATAATATTAATTAGTAATGCCAGCAATAAAGCAAATTCAGTGTGCTATGTAGTTTTAATGCTTTAATGCTAATCTGAAGGGCATGCATTTTGAAGCATTATAGATTGTCTGGAGTATAGGCACACTGCAAACCCGTTTGAGTCGATCGTGCACAATGTGAGGTGCTCTTTTTTTTTGCTTTTTGTTGCTATCGGTATTGGGGTAGGAGGACCAAGCCATTCGGAACAGCATATTGACATAAAAGCCTCACAACAACAGCAATGTATGACAACCTGCATGTGTGGTGCATCGATGCTAAAGTCTTTCATTGCTCTCATCAGTGAAACATCTTCATGTGTGCTTTGTGATTGAACTGCTGTAAAGAAACTTGCCTGTAATTAATGAGCAGCAGCCTTTGATGGAGCGCCTGCTGGGATGCCCACCACTAGGTGGCAGTGGAGCACTACATCAAAGGGATGATTCGCCGCAATGTGTTTGCTGTAATCTTATCTTTTCCCAGATACTTCTCTATCGTGGAACAAGAAGATAAAACCTGCCGGTGCAGACTGGTATCATTTAAGGATCTGTTGCTGCTGACAGCACATGGCCACTGCGGGAAGGAAGAGGGGGGGGAAAGAAGAAGAAGAAGCAGGTGAGAGAGGAGGACAGAGAGAGACAGTAGAGGGGGTAGAGAGGAGAGGTAACAGCAGAGTAATTGGCCTGAGACATGCTGATAATGCAGCTTCATATTCATTGTATTTTTTCCTCAAGCTCCTCTCCGCCCCTTTCTTTTGTCCGTTAACCCCACTTATCCTGATTTCAACTATACTCTCTTCACTTTCCTCCCTCTTCACTCTCTTTTTTTCTTCTCCTTGACTCACCTTTGCAACTTTCCCTCAAAGAACTTCCTGTTCTCTTTCACCTTCTCGAGTTCTTTGTCCCTCCTTTCCCCACACTTCCCGTCCTCGCCTTTGCATACGTACGGCACCACTTGGATTGTCTTCGTTTGACACCTCTAGGGAATGAACATCGGGGACGAGCTCCGATAGGTTGAAGGGCAAGAGAGCCCCCACGGGGATTTGTGCTGAGCTTTGACCTGTCTGTGCTGCGTGACTGTCTGTTGGCTGGAGGAAAGCGGTGTGAAAGGCCTCAACTTGACCACAGCCAAAGTTCTTTATCATTTAATGAACAGTTTTCATTCATTCTGGGACAAAATTGTACTTTTAAATTCTTATTTTGTTTCAATATGTTGAACATCTAACGTCTATTCCGACATGTGTGTGTAAAACAAAGAATCAACTGGGCTCCTTCAGGTCTGATTGAACACGTTTCACCTTCTTTGTGTTCTGCTCCAACAGGAGTTTAAGCATCTTGGACCCTCCACCAGTCTTTCAGAACTGAAGAAGCTTCTTAGATGACAGGTGAAACTCCTTCAATCAAACTTGAACGAGTCCAGTTGACTCTTCATTTCTTTGCTCTTCGAGATCTGATGTCTACTGTTCTGGATTCTGCAGTCACACAGCTTCATATAAATCAGTGCCTGAGATTGCCGTCTCTAGAATTCCAATCTTTCACTGTATTGGCTAAAATGGTTCCCATTGATACCTGACAACCTTGCAGCCGGCACAAGCAAGGCAACATAAATTGAGCAGCATCCCCTGTGATGCAATAGCACTTTAAACCTGCATGATTACAAAGAATCCATTCAGTTGTTTTGCTTTATTAATAGCAACTTTCTTTTTCAACAACAGTATTCAATGTTACGTTCTAGCCCCTATTTATCCCCCTCATCGATTATATTTAATATAATATTTAAAAAAAGAAAATTCCCAATAATCACCCGGTTCGCCGTAGTCCCAGCACGGATTCACAAAGAACACGAAGCACATCCGATGCGTTGTTTTCCACGGTTTTACCTGGCGGATCACTCATGAGCTCACTTTCTCAGACACACAATCAGAGGTCTCATGCTCCACCAAGGCTGCGTTTCAGTTCAGTTCTTCAACGGACATGGTCCACGAAGGCCAGGCTGTAATGACCGCTGCTAAATGAGATGGCCCGAGACTCTAGTGACTTTCATCAGCTCTTGCAGTCCTTCCCGTTTCATCATGAAGCGCTGCACTTGTCACCTAGCAACAATGACAGCTGGGGTTGATAAGTGGATTGGAAAAAAGGTTGTGCATTAGAAGCTATAACGTGGTAATAATTACAGTAAGCCGGCTGCAGTAAAAGCTGCTCTGGCAAGAGTAATAATAGTAGTCATAAAATCTGCTATAATTAAAACTGTTTAGTTGTGGAATCAGTATTAAAATTATTGAAATGGAGCCTAAAATTTTAATTACATATTTGCTCTGTGTGTGTGTGTTGTTTGTGTTTAGTCTCTTATTGTATGATACTACTCAAAGAATCCAACACAGAACAGAAGGCAGTTTTGAAATCTATCCATCCATCCATCCATCCATCCAGCCACCCATCTTCTTAACTTTTATACATTTAAATGAAATGCTCCCTTACCCATTCATAGAATTTGAGGTCCCACTCACTGCAGTCTCAGGAAATACTGTGGGAGAAATTGAATAATATCGCTAACAAACTTTATTACCACAGCCCCACTCAGAACACAAAGTAATTTATGCAGTTGAAGCAGAATTAAAATATTGTAAAACAGTACATAATACAGCATATAAAATTAGAGAAACAAAACTAATGCAACAATATTGATTTCAATGATTAGTGTGTTCCATGCACAATAAAAAAAACCATTATCTACTGCATTGTTATTGTGTTGTAAGACCGATGTAAATCTTCACTTACAATAAACAACAATGCACAACTCATGCTGCTCTTTGTACCCTATATACATATAATATTGTATACTCAGTACAAAGCAGTCTGTGTACTATCGCATGATGAGCGATGTGGAATCACTGTGTCTATTAGGACATATTTCTATAAGGCATATTTCTCAAAGTCATTGCGTAAACTTTCAGGGGCTTTGTTGTTGAAATGAAAATTAGGCCAAAGTAATTAGAAGGCAGCTGCAAAAAGCAGCACTCCAAACTGCCAAGCTTCACATTGTTCTGTGACCCCCCACTCCACACACATATACAGGTGCACAAACACACTCCTACTCACAAGGAGGGGGGGGGGGGGACCCATCTGGAGGGGATGTTTGTGTGTGCTGTAAGGTACATTTCTCCCTCGGTCCACCCTCAGGCCCTGGGCTACATTTGTTCCCATCCATCAGCCAGATGAGCTGTGTCCTTTTAACATTGCTGACAGCATGTGGGGGGGGGGGAATGAACTCAGACAATATATTTATTTGTAGATTAGTCCTGGAATCAATAACCCCTTTGGAGATGAAGGGTAAATATGTTGCTGGGAAAAGAAATCAGAATTTAATAATAACAACTTCCAATTTCCTCAACAAGGAAAAATGTCCCCTTGACACACAATGAATTTACTGCATGTACAAAAAGTAAAATTAAAAAACAGCGAAAATGTATTACTTCAAGGTGATATCTAGAGCTCTCTTTTGTGTGTACAGCCCTGTGCATTTCCAGTTACTCGAACAATTGCTTCTGCTTGTGCTCAGACTTCACTGTAAAGGATTATTTCTTGTTCGCGTGATGTGTTTGTGTATGCAAATATGCCTGTGATATTGTTTGTGTGTGTGTGTGTGTGTGTGTGTGTGTTGGGGGGGGGGGGGGGGGGAAAGTAATGCTAATCATCTGTTTACAAGCACTAGTGTTTACCTGTGATGGTAAAGGTCGAGGAGAACACAGGACCTCATTTCCAAATGAAACACGTATTTTAGACTGGACGGCATTTTAGTAACTTGCAATAGATTGATAGAAGAATCAAGCTTGTTGACGTACACTTTTATAACAATCATATGGGTTGTTAATTGTGTCATCGATCTGGGTGTTGCATTATCAAATGTTAAAGTTAAATGCAGCATTTTTAGGTTTTTTTTTCTTGCTAAACAAATACTGCTGCTGCAAGAAGGCAATGGTCAAGTCATTTGGGCATGTAGATTCAGTCATGGAATCCATTAACTAGCTGTAGCTCATGGTAGCAAGGAGCAGTGGGTGGACACAGCTGGACATGCATATGTGTGATATGACATGATTGCAATCTGATCCCTTCTTAGGACTTTTACTGTGGAAGCCAGTGAACAAATTGCATTGTGCACTGAGAAAATGATGCAACACAACAGCCGTGCAGGAAATGCCACCTTATTTGTTTAATGCGTTCTTCATTCCTGGTTTCTAAGAGAAATTAAGTACATTTGAGCTCTTAAAATGGAATAGAAGTTATGCACCAATCATCATAAAGCTTCAGCCATGGACATCTCCCTCTGTTAACATCCCCCCCCCCCCCCCCCCCTTAAGAGCATGAGATCATTGTCAAGCATCCTGCTATTCTTTTTACATCACCCTCTTTTTCTTTATTTTAAACTGCATCCCTTATTTTATGTTCTCCCTCCTTAAAAAAAACAAAAAAAAAAAAACAAAAACAAAACACAATTAACAGGTTTAGAATTCCATCCACAGTTTTCTTCTCGTTTTTTCATATCTGGTGCTCTATCCTGTTTTCCATCGGTGTCTTGTTTCTCTCATCTTTCTTCCCTCCCTTCACGTCTTCCAGCCAATTTCCCCACAGTCCCCTTTCCAACATCTAGTTGCCTGTCTCTATCATCACTGAGCTAACTTTCATGCCGGGCTCCTACACGCTCTGATGCCCTCCGTCTGTGTTTATGCAGTATGGGTGTTATTTGTATCCCTTACCTGCTATGATGATACTGGTTCCTTTGTGTATGGCCCCACTGGTCCCACCCAAACCACTCACTATGCTGGCTGTCACGAGGACCGGGCCAATACTTCAATGAACAGGCAGGCTCTCTGCAGGCCTACAGTATACATGCGACTATTGGTGCCCCCTTGCTTTCTCTTCATGCCTGTTTTTTTCCACTAAATCTTCATCTATTTAAAATAATATGTAGTCTTTGATGCAAAGACAGCTCCTCGCAGCTCAAACCTGAAAAGCTTAATGAGGCTAAACATCTAAAAATTACAGCAATTTACAGTGCAAATAAATGCACAAACTGAAAAGCATCCTTTGATATTGGTCCTTGTTCCTCGTTGCTCATTGTATTTGTATGTTTTATAACTGCTTGTTATCATCAGACAGTGATAAATCATGGCATCTACATGAAATGGTGTCCCTTGCTATCTCTCATCCACCCATCGTTCTATCTCAGCCCACCCTATCAACCTGTACACACACACACACACACACACACACACACACACACACACACACACACACCGTGTGTAATTTCTTTGCACATCTTACAGTTATGATTTGCTATTTGTCTGTTGTTGTTTCCTTTCCGCCTCCACAGAGATGTTCATCTCATAGACCACCTGGTTAAAGGTCACATGAAGATAGGCCCTCACAAGCCAGCACTCAAGCTGTGTTGGCCAGTTGGGCAGAGCACCAAGGTTCTGCTCCTTCACATCACCCTGTCAACCTGGTTAGCCCCCCCTCCCCTCCCCTCGTCTTACGTGAAGCTTCGAACACCTTAGAGGACATGGCGCTTCTCTAAACCCTCACAGATGGCCGGCGTTTATCTGCAAGACCTAAACTTAGATTGAGCAAAAAACCTGAATCAATATGACTTCATGCGATATTTAGGCTATTTTAACTGACTTACGCTGCAATAATTTGTCTAATTGTCCAATTAGACCTAATTGTCTTAAATAAGGTTCCCTGGTTTCTTTTGAGAATAACAACCACGTGGAGGTTGTTCATTTCAGGACTTGTTTAAAAGAAACAAAAGAAATTAGTCTGGAAATAGCGGCTGGAGTGGAGTTTATTTTGTCCTTCCAAACTTACCGACTCCTGTGAAACTCCTTTTTTAGCCTACAGTATAGTCCCCAAAGACAGAACGTTGAGGACCCCAAACCCTTCATCAATCTGCACAGGAAGTAAGTAGCTCACAGCTTTTTATCATGCTCATATGGCTTTGAACGTGAATGACAAAAATGTTTTGCACACATATTTTAATCCAAAACACTAGTGGGTAAGGACATCAGTGAAAGTGCGGCCCGTGAGCCATCCAGAAGCTAAGTGTCTGCAACCCTAGATAATCTGGTTAATGGACTGTCTCTCTTGACCTCATGGCTACTGACTACAGCAATTTAAGTGCATTCGCTGCAAGTGAGATAAGACACTTCCTGCTGCAGCAGCCCAACTTTTCTGAAAATTACTGTCTATCGCTTGGCATTCAGGATGTTTCGAACAACCACGGTCCACCTAGTGTGCAAATCTGTACTGTTTTAATATTTATATGATCAAAATAACATGTATCAAGTTAATTTATGTAAATTAGATAAGTGTGCTCACACAAGACATCGATGCTAGGGTAGTTTTAAGCCAATGGATGTTTTTCAATTTTTTAAATCAGTAGCTAGCATGGGTCGTCTTGCCCTTCTTTTCAGTGTTAATTTTCTCTTTTTATATTTCTGTCTATCTGTGTTTGTCCGCTTGCATAAAGTTCAATGACACCTAGACCCAGCTCCTAAATATTTTTTTTCTTCTCCTGGAGTCACTCTCATTTAGTTCCAGTAATTTTAGAAAAGACTCTTTAAACTTAAACCCAGTGATCATTTTCTTTTTGTGGTTGTGCTGAGCTTTTATGTTTGGGGTTAACGGAATCCAGGCGGCCTCATATTAATGGAAATAATTCCCATGAATGCAAATCTTTGTGAGGCATCTGCTCTGTCCGGGGTCTTTTCAATCTCATCGCTTGGCAGTCCGAAATATATACATAACAAAGGCTGTACATTCTAAATTGCCGGCAGGTTAGGGACTTTGATTCATCAAAACACTAGAATGAACTGCCCAAACCTTTCAGGTCTTAGCTCATCTCTGCATGAATGACAACATGACATAACTAAATATTCTCTGCTCCTCCAGTCACGTCGCTATGTACCAAATCAGTGCAAAGAGGGTGGTGAGTGGCGTCAACCATCTTCAGTCAGAGAAGAAAAATGTAGAAAGACATGTTCAGACAGGCAGCAATTGTCAGCAAACAAGCGTTGGTGCTTCCACGGTGTAAGTCAAGCATAATTTTATGAATTCAGGGCCAGCGACATAGCGAGTGGCTGTTGTTGCTCCTCTTTCATCTTTTGAATCCCCCGTCTCCTCTTACTGGCTGTCTGACAGCAAACGTTGCTGCAGATGCAGACTGAAACGATTCTACAGGTTGTGCAAAATGTTTGCTAGATGTCGAGTTGACAAGGCAGGAGGCAAAATCATCCAGCCAGAGAATAAATGAAGCTCGGAAAGCTATGATTTTATTCCTTGCTGCAGAAGCACCTGCTCCTCATATTATGCTGTCCCTTTTTCACAAGTTTAACATGGCACAAAAGTGAAAAGACAGTTGCTGCTCAGAGTTATAAAATAAGTTATAACGTTTAAAAGTATTTTGTCGAATTGTCAAAATTTGATTTTGACCTAACAGAAACAAAATCAGGTGATAATGCAGGATTACATTTTGTCGGCGTAGGACCAAAACTGCAAACTGAATCCTGTGATAAATTGTTGTTATCTTTACTGTGAAAAAAACCCCAAAGACATTGACTGAGAACCTACACAGACAACAAAAACATCATGTTTAATCCTGATAAAAGAGACATTCACAGTAACCCAAAATCTATAAGTTAGGGTTATATCATAGGATACATCTGTAACTGTAATGAATGTGCAATATTCAATATATGTTTTCAATATAATGTCATACTTCATATAAAAACAGCAACAGCACATGATGCAATATGAAGAGGTAGTGAAGTGGAAGGGGATAATGGGATATGTAGTCTCCACTTTTAAATAAGCATCAATGTCAATGAAAATGTTTCTGATGTTAAAATGTCAGTTGGACGTTTATTCATTTCTGCTTAGTCATGTTTACCAACAGGGGAATGAATGCCTCTGCATTCAAACATACATGGAAACATTCAGGATCATGTAACATAAATCTAAGGCCTGGGTGAATAAAGCAAAAAAATATTAAAACACACTTTTTATTGCATCAGATGATCTGTGATAATCAATAATAAGACAAATTCCCCCCTTGATAACAGACACTGGCGGTGGCAGCGAATGGCGCCGCTGAGACTGTTGAAGTTAAGAAGGCTGATGAACTTGAGGAGATTGGTAATTCTTGCAGACTGGATTCAGATATTACTGCTGTATGAAAAAGATGAAACACGTGGTTATGACATTTCTTCGTTGCTATCATTCAAAAATAGCAAATAAGCCAAATAAATAATAAACAAACAAAGTCACTTACTCGGAAAAGGTGAATTTAGTTTTGATTCCTGCATTGTTTTGTGCAGAAATAAAAATTTCCGTGAAGGGATGGAGCGCAGTCGGCAGCTAAAGGTCACTACTATGGTCATGGCGAAAAGCCAATGTTACATGTGGGGTCCTTTTCCATTACACTATTGATTGTCTCATTCAGATAACACAATGCATTCTGGCTATACATTGTGTGTGCTCTGATGAGGTTGGCCGGTCTCTGACAGAGAAACCTACAGTGTGTTAATACTGCTGGCTGCGTTTGCTGCATGCGAGCAGGAAGGTCACAGCGCCTTTTCTAAAGCTCCTAGTTATAGTTTAAGTCTTTTTTGAGAAGACAGTTGCCAAGATTTGGGAGATTTGGGAATGGCATTAGTTTTCTTCATGTGTTGACTTGTATTGTTCATTTAAAATTCTCAAGCTGCAATAAATACAGCCGTTTAAGACATCATCTTTCTCTTGAGACCATATTTCCCCGGCTCACTTGATTTCCTTCCCATCACCACAGCTATGATGTTACTCTGTGTACTGCTGTTTGATCTATACGTTGTACAGAATATCTGCAGTTGCATTTTATAAATGTAAGGAAAAAAAGAAGAAGCAGAAAGTAATGCAATGGTTGAAGGTTCAGCAAAATCATTCCAGTACTTTATGTTGTAGATTATAGTTTTGAGTTTTATGTTGGAAAGCCTCTGGTTTATCATTTAATATATAATGCAATCGACCTCAACCTGAGACTAATAACAGCAATGATGGTTCTGTTCAATACAAAAGTCCCCGACAACAATGGCAGAGAGTCACCATGCACAGGAGGACGGGGACAAGACATGTAAATAAATAAGCCATTGTTAATTTTTTTAACCTTTGTACCTTTTTCTTTTCCTTGATGGTTTTGTCTGTCGCTGCAGTTCATGACCAAATGTGAGGTGAATATCTTAAGTTTCTTTCTTCCTTTCAGGCACTTTTGAATGAAAAGATTTCAAGGCTTAGCTTGACTACATTCACAAGACGTTCAACATCACGTCCCTCAGGACAAAACGGCTTGAGGCTTATTGTATAAAAAGAAATATACTGTCTTCTGTAGCCTCGCTTTAAATCATTAATAAACTTACTGCTGTCGCTAGAATGAGAAAAATGTCCTCCCAAATCTGAACAGAGTGAAACACTAGCAATTTGAAGAAGCATTAGTCCAAGTGTTTTAAAATGGGAAGGAAGTCATTACAATAACATTTCGAAATGCTCTTCTCCCCTCTATTGTCTGGGACAACATCTGGCTGACTAATTGCTCGACAGAGAGAAAGTTTTGAATGTATGACTAATTTTTTTTACAGAATAAATAATTACATTTAGAAATATTTGTAGATGGTTATGAGGCTTTGTGATATGTGTGTCTGTGAAAAACAGATAGAATATCTAGATGAATAGATGATAGATAGAGAAATGGAGAGAGGGGGTGAGGGATGTATGTGTATTTACTGGCTGGCTGGGGGGCATGAAGCTGAGACCAGGGTATATTTTAAAACCATCTGCTTTCCTTCGGAAAGCTGTCTGGATACAGCCTCTTAACATGCGCTGCTTTCCTGGAAGCCCTCAGGCGATAAGACACATTTGAATGGCAAAAATAAAATGTAGGGGGCAGGTGAAACAACTGAAATCCAAATCTACATGTGTAGCTTAATGCAGAACACTCAAACAAACAACACGCCTCATAAAACGATAAAGGTAGAAGTTGTGTAAATCCTAGAAGTATTTCTGATCAGACAGGGAGATATACGGTACATATATATATATATATATATATATACATAAACACACCCTTTGAATTCTTCTTGTTCTTTTTTTCTAACATCAAAACACACTTCCAAATATGCTCAATGACCCTATTCTTTACCATCTTCTGTTGGCCTCAGACAGTAATGGCATCTGTGTTTTTCTTCTCCCTCACTGGTCCTTCACAAGGCTGAACAATTTAGCTTGACAGCTCGGCTCCATATGAGTTCAATTGCAGCATCAAGGTTTGGACTTGGAATCCACCCTTTACCTTTTGCCCTCAGGCGATAAGAGAAAAGGAATAGCGTTAAAGCTCTGTTGGTAGCAGAGAGTAAATAGGGCATGATCCTAAAAACACAACGCAGAAATGCAAGAAATACATTGGAAGAATTCAATTCCTTGCAAGGGCTTATCATCAATCACTGTGATCGTTTTAAAGGCAGGGTGATAGTGTCCTTGCATGCTCAAATGCACACATTTAAACCTCTCTCAATTAATTCAGGACCTTGCAGCATCCCTCTGTCGTAAAGAGCAACTCGCTCAGCTTTGGTGACAGTTTCTCTAGAGGCCAGCAATCATAACTTATCTGCAATTAATATAGTAACCTAATAGTTTTAGTCTTAGAAATCAAAAGCAATTAGATTTTAAAGTGTCACTGCATTTGTATTCCCCTGAGGTGCATGCACTGATATATTGATCACATCCAAAGCCTAAATGTTCAGTTTTGTATAAGAAGCCTATTCTAGAGAGAAGCTCGCTCTCATGCTGATTATGAGTTACGAGGCAGACATCAACATAGCATCCTCCGAAGAATGCCTTACAATGTTTGCTGCTGAAGGGGAAGGCAAATATTTAGTTGGGTGTCTTCATGTCTACAGTTGAAGGAAATATTTGTGGGTGTTCAGGCCAGAAATCTGTCATGTGACGAGTAGTGTGAAGTTTATATTTTGAGTTTATTACATTAATTTTTTCATTTGCTTTTTGTATCAGCTTGAAATTCTTTTTTTTTTTTTTTACACTCACACACACACACACACACACACACATGAATCACCTGTAGCATTTAGCGATTCAGTCATGACCTTTTGTGGTCCTTGTAACAAATGATACCTAGTGCCATTCACTGACAGATTACCCATCTTGCAATCCAGGTCAGGGTCAGTGTAGCAGAAGTACAGCCCACTCGCTGCTTCTTCTCATACAGCAGACCTTCTTTAGCAAACAAGGAGATGCTTCCAGTGTTTCCTGATCTCTTCTTACTCCATTTAGTTGGACAACTGCCAGGAAAATGTCTGAGATTTATGTAAAAGGTCTTTAAGCCACCAAAATGTGCTCCATTTAATGTAAAAAAAAAAAAAAAAAAGAAGAAAAAATAGAAGTGGAAGGATGAAATTGTGGTACCGGTATTTCCAGATGACTCTTCAGTGAAAACGACCGGCCACCTCACCAATGAATCTCATTTTGACTGAAAATTGGTTTGGTGGACTTGTTACCTTGCCCTGTGTAAAAGCAAAATGACAACACATACTGAGATTATAGAGAGAAAGACAGAGACCTTGATAGAAACTAAGACGCCAAATGGGCTGTGAAACATCTGTTGCCCCAGGGGGTAGAAGGGACCGATGGAGCTTCATTACTCCCTTGGATAATACATTATTATGACTGAATAAATATGTAAAGCATTAAGTCACTTAAAGCGATCTCAAGCCTCGAAAGAGCTTTGAGGGATTCCGTTCATCTGTCTCATTACAATATTGTATTGCCGCATTCAGCAAGGGCCTCTTAATGTGACAAGATATCGACACTGGTGTCAATATAACAAGGACCTGAATAACACTCCCTCTCGGCTATTATGCTTAACCATACACTTTTTAGTGAATACAGCTTCACTGTGCCAAGTAAAAAGGGCAGATGTTTTAGCAGTAAAAATTATGCAGGCCTGATAAAACAGTATCTATACTTTTTTTTTATCAGGCCTGCATTACTTGATGACCAGGGCCCTTCCATCACTCTGTGGTCCAGTGCAGTCAGTCGCCAGTGGTCACGTTCGTTTTAGCCGCTTTAGGTGGTTTACCAGGTCCGATCAGTCTGCCATTAACGTGTTCCACAATTTGTGTTACAGTAGCTCTTCATTGAGATCAGTAAACACAGATTAACCTTGTCTCCCCATGTCAATCAATAAGGCCTTCCCCATCTCCGACCCTGTCTCCAGTTCACCGGCTGTCCTTCCTTAGACCATTTTTACTGCACTAACCAGGGCCCTTCCATCACTCTGTGGTCCAGTGCCGTCAGTCGCCAGTGGTCACGTTCGTTTTAGCCGCTTTAGGTGGTTTACCAGGTCCGATCAGTCTGCCATTAACGTGTTCCACAATTTGTGTTACAGTAGCTCTTCATTGAGATCAGTAAACACAGATTAACCTTGTCTCCCCATGTCAATCAATAAGGCCTTCCCCATCTCCGACCCTGTCTCCAGTTCACCGGCTGTCCTTCCTTAGACCATTTTTACTGCACTAACCACTGCAGACTGGAATCACACAAGACACGGAAGTCCTGAAAGATACTCTCTGCATCAACACGTCAACTTGGAAAAATTGTTCACTTGCTAAAATTAGTCACATTCCACACAGTGACATGTCAGATAGCAAGATAATTAGGTTACAATCCCTTGACCCGGCCCGGTTCAAAAAGGATCAAACATAATCCAGGCAGATCACAACTGAAAAAGAGGTAATATTTCTGCATTCATTCAACACAAGGGGACCGACTTAAAACCTGAATAGCCTATGAGATTCTAGGCAAGGCATACCTCCTCCTGAATTAACTAAGTACTTGTGGGCCAGCCAAAGCAGTGGAACCACCGGATTTCCCCTCTACCCTAACAGAAACCAGCAACCCCCCCCCAAAACTGGACTACTGTTCCCACCAGAAACACATGAGGGCCCACAGCTGCCGGCCAGAATGAGATGAGCACAAATAAGGCCCTTCCCCCTCTTTATAGGTTCTGATTGCTGACCAGCCACACCTGTTGGGAAGGAGGAAACACAAAAAGAAGGGGGTGGCATATGTAACAAATGTCATTCACATCACCTGTCAGTGGATTGATTTTACTGATTGTTACAATTGTCATTTGTCAAGGCCATTCCTTTATATGTTGCCTTTTCTATGCCACTTTAAGTAAAAGATGCAAAAGCCATGCATGAAGTAAAATAAACACGGCACTCAGATTTTAAGCAGAGACCAAAATATATAAGATATTCCCAAATTGATGCTTCAAATTGTACACTGAATAATATAGATGGATTTTAGGCAATTATACTCAATGCAATAAATAAGAACAATTTGCTAACAGCAGTCTGCAACATGTGGCATTGAATACACAAACAGATCTACGGTATTCTCTATGGGGCTCCCACCAGCTCTAACACAAAGCCTTAGAAAAAAACAACAACAACAGGAGATTGATAAAATTCCCAGGACTGTGTGAAAATAGAAAATCATTAATCTATTCAGTATCCTGTCTCGCAATTAAATGTATTGTACATTCAATCCTCAGAGGGTTTCAGTCACTGCCATTGTGTGGCCAATATTTGCTTATTGGAGTGGCTGCAGTTTGGTGCCAACTCTCCAGCTGGAGACACACCAAAGCTTTATTGGGCAGAAAATCCCAACGAAAGCTTTGTTGGATCAGCTGTAATCACTGATTGTATTTGTACTCTGAAATAATGTTTTCTAAAGAAAAAGATAAACGCAGTAAGTCCAATGTAATGTCTCCGAATTGTATTATTCAGAACACAATACTACTTGCTGTAAAATGTATGATATATTTTCTATTAGCCAGGCCCTGTCCTTTAGATTTTAGCCTTTGCTATTCTGCCAAGCTATCTGACGTAATGTTTTTTTTTTTTAAATACAAAAAAAATCTATTTGAAATTGGAGGAGACTGAATGGTCTTTAATGACTCAGCTGAGACAGAGGTTATGTGATTGTCACGTTTGTTTGTCCGTCCGTTAGCAAGATAACTAAAAAGGTTCTGGACAGATCTTAATGAAATTTTCTGGAAATGTTGGGATTGTTACCAGGAACAGATGATTAAATTTGGTGATGATCCAGAAGAGATCCTGGATTCTGAATAAGTTTGACATTTTTGTTTTCATTGCAGTCAGTGGAGCTTTAAAATATGCTCATCAATATGTCGGTTGATTACTGACTGATGTTTATGGAATTTGACAGAGTCATGTAGGGTGGGGGTCTCTATCTGTCCCCAAGCATAATTTTCCAGACACTGCGGCCAGTTTTGTGTCGCTTCCTCTTTTCTACCAATGCTATCCATTTATGCAGTAAAATATAATATTTTGCCTTGGTGTAATAGTTTCAGATATAAAGAGGCCTTTATTTTTCTAATAATTAGTCAATCCTTATTAATTACATACAATAATAAGGAAGAGCAGCATGTCTTGACACATTTAAGGTGCTTTCAGCAGCTAGCGTAGCACACAGCACGCAATACTGGTCCATAATAAATAGGGCCAGTATGTCTTTAAGGGGTTAAAGACATGAAAATGAACTTTAACCCCTTTTGAAACTCTTCAAGTCAGGAAAATCACAATGACGTTAGTCCAAAGGCACAAAATATAACTGTGACTTGCTTGAAATCCTCAAAATTTTATGAAAAGAAGTGGGAAGTGAGTAGAAGTGCTTAAATTTGCAGCTGAGGTAAACACTGTTGTTCCGCTATGAATGGAAAAACTGGGCAGCGTTTAACTAGCAATTGTGGGTGGTGTTGACACAAACAAAATAAGAATGCCTCTAAGGTAACGGATCCCACACGGCATGACTGTCGCATGTGAACTCGTCCAAAGCCGTCTCGGTAAACAACGTGAACAAAAGTTCATTATATTATTTTCTTCTGTCTCACTAAAAAAACCCGGCATGTGTTACATTCACTGACAAACAACAATTACAGCACATCTTTCTCGATAGAGGTACAAACATTCAATATGTTGGGTCAAGCTATAAATATTCTCCAGATATAACTGAAATGAAATAAAAGTCATCTGCCCCCCTTTGTTGAAGGTCTGTCTGAATAAGGCTCTCCACAATGTTTAGTAATCAGCCATTTGTTCAAAACTATTATCATCTTCATAAAATCCAGCGCGTGGCAATAAAACACTGGAATTATTATCGCAACGTTTCAGAAGATTTCCTTCACTGATTTCCTTCTTTGAGTTTTTGTTGAAGGCGCCCCCCCATGCATATGTATGATGGCTTTCACAGTATGCTTATTTTAAATTCTTTTTTTAGTGTTACTCATAAATTTGAGTTATTCCGAAGTAGATTGTCTTGATGTTGGAAATTCTAATGAGATTTATGTTTCTAGGACGCCATCGGAAATGAGGCTTTCGTCTCAGTAGGATGTTTCAAGCATTCATATGTTGTTGTTGGGTTTCAATCGAATAACAAAGTAGAAGATGACAGACGGGGAGGAAAAATAACTGAGGAGATTAAAAATGCCCCATTTGAGTGTTGATTGACTCAACAATGAATGAAATTAGGCTGAATCCTGAGATACTAGCTTTTAGCAACAGGGGATAAAATGATGCTCTTGGTATGCTTATTAGCAGCTTAAAGGGCAGACCGCATTATATTTTTGTCTTCCCATGTGGTCACCTCAGCTAATTATAGAGTCCTAAGTTTCTGCAGGGACTTGGTCCCCGGCAATGCAAACTATTTGTTGGTCAAAACCACCAAAGGATGTATGCAAGTGATCAGGAAAGCAATGCAACCACATAAAACAGGATAAACAACACAATTCCTCTTTCACCATTTTACAATAATGGTTAGAAAAGCACTTCACATTCTTTTCACACTGTGAGTATTGAGTGTAGTGTGCAGTTGTGATTCACTATTACAGCAATTGTGGCTGCTAGTGCTCATTTTCTGTTTCTGGCACCTGATGCCTGTCAGGTTGGGCCATTGTGCTCAGCAGTAATAATTACTGCGCTGACTAGAAACTGATTTAACTCATTTTTGAGCAGTTCCTGTACGAAACAAGTCAAGGCAAAAGAGTTCCGAAAGGAAAAAGGTTGCAACATGAATGGCCCAGTACATTACCCATGACTATTGAATCGTGATGTCACTGACTGAATATGTATAGAAGACAGTGTGGTTTTTATTTATGGCTCTCCTCACGGCGGATGCTTAAACATCTCATCAAATCTGATGCTTTGGCAGAGGTAGAGCGCGTGACGTCTGCGGGCCTCTCTGACAGTCACAATAAGTAAGACACTCAGCACACAGATAAAGTCATTTCTTTGTGCAATGTTCATCATCCCCGAGCAGTGGGTGTGAGCAGATCACTCTAATATCCTTTAAAGAAATATATAAATCATTATAAATGTTGCACAAACACATTAAAGGAGCTGCCTCTCGCAGGAGCTTAGAATGCTTGACTGGCTGTTAGGTGAATGGCAACAGGCGAGGACAACAACAACATCAAAATCAGTAAATTGACCACAGCTAAACTGTGTTTGAAAAGGCTCATTAGATTCAGCCGCTGACAACAGGAGGAGAATGATAAACCTGACATTTGTGAGTGAATGGATTGCACAGATGGTACAGTGATGTAGCGGGTAGTGAGTTCAAATCCACCTGAGTATTTAAACCCACTACCCCCCTACACCATTGTAAATCTGGCAGTAATGGGGCTTACAGTGGACATTAGGATGTGCATCAATTGATAAATAATGCGACTTCTCAAAACCAAGAAACATCTCCTTCCCTTTGCTCCCAACCCCTGAAAAAAGTGTCCTGTTTATTACTGCTTGTGGTGAAAAAGACAACCAGACCTTTGTTTATCACACATTACAACTGGTTTTCAGCAATGCAATACTGAAAACACATTGGTTAAAATGGGACTATAGAGACAAGCAACAACCCAAGTCATTTAAATCTAATCTGTAGGCCATACGGGTAGGTTCAGCACTTACCAACCATATGACTGCACAGAAAAATGAGAAGAAAAAAATCCATCAGGAATCACAGCATACAAATATAGAGCTGGAAATGAGCATCATTCATCCTCTTTATCTCAATCACAAACTGCTTCTATAGTGACTACTTTTAGCCAGCGCTCCAATTGATCTGGGAGCCACCAGTGCACAGTGCTCATATTTAGTGGTCCTATTCAAAAGCATAAGTCATCTGTGCATGGTAAGGTGAGACACATGTTAAAATGTGCTGCAATATATTCTTAGTTATTGTGTTGATGAATGTGAATGTTATCATTTTCCAATTCAGCTAAATGTGATAAAGTGAATCACGACTTCAAAAGAAAATACAATTCCTCCATTTTCAGATTTCGAAGACTAAATTGAATGTGTGCCTGAGTCTCTGTCGAGGCTAATGGTTCCCTCAATTTCTTGATGCAAGCTGGCAATAAAGAGTTGCTCTTCTTTAAAGAGATTAAGCTTTTCAACAGTTCGACAGAGCACTGCATCGATGCCCTGCAGTTTCTTTAAAAATTCCTTTAATTGAAGGAAGATGTGCCCCAAATAGCAAACCTTGATCACATACCGTACGTATTTGTACTTAAATCTTTAAGTGATAGAAACCTGCAGTGTGCTTTGGATTGTGTATAGCAAATGCAATGCAAGGTCTAGCACGTTATAATACAACCTTGGAATATCTTGAAATGTTACCTTAAACCTTAAACTTTCACCCGCAACTTTATTTTTGCATGTCACACTGTTGAAGAAAAAACATTAAAATAAGATGCCAAATTGGTACCACAAGGTGTTTGGCCATGTGTCTGAGATTAGATGCCTCAGGGTAAATACAACAGATGTTAATGGAACTTAAGTACAGGTCTAAATTGTTGCAGTGAAAAGGGACAATTTAAAGTAACATTCCACCATAGAATATGTAAAAATAAATAAATTGATATTTATGCAGTGGAGAAATGTGTGTGTGTTTTTTTTAAAGGAGTGGTAAATGACCAGAGAAAATTTGATGGAATATTCTCATTTGCATCAACCAGTATGTCCTGCGCCCCAGCAGAGCAGTGGACGTTCTGGCTGACGACGGGGGGGGGGGGGGGGGGGGGGGGGGTCATAGAGAGTTATGCAAGTTTTAAAAAGATTAAAAAGGTTCCTTTTTATGAAAATATGATGCATTTTGATGTATGTACTACCTTTCGAAAAGACATCATGTTTCATATGTGATTAGGACTCCATAACAGTTTCATCAGTCTTTGGTGAGACACTCCCTTCTCTCGATCTATTGGAGCGAAGGAGGATCAGCTCTTACACTTGATTGATTTATACTCTTTCTCTGTCTACAGAGACAAATCTCACCAAGATCCTCCCTTCTTCAACGCACACTGTTATACCAGACCCTATCTCTGAAAGAATTTCTTGCTTGCACAATCCGATTTCATTCATGCCCATTTCCAAAAGATTTTGGGAAAAAACACCTTTAATATGTATTTCCATTAAACTTGGAAAGAGGATTGGATTTAACCATCTAAAGCCTTTTTATCTCACATTGGTGGTTGTCGCATTATTTGTAGCATGATTTTTATTTGGACCTGCATTAAACATTCATGCACCTTTCTACAACCAAATAATATGTGTCTCATGTCTTGCTCCTCTGTGCCTCCAACTTTTCAGTTCTTTGGTTATGAATTGAGCCCAGTGTGCCTCATTGGCCAGGTCATCATAGCCACCTCATTATGGTTAATGAAGTCATCCCAGTAGGTGGCAGCATACGCAGCGTACAGTTTAACGGCATCTGATCCACAAGGAGTTGAAAGGCTCAGTGACCTGGGACATGGGGGCATCAAACTGTGACATAGCACACCCATTATATCACCATCATTCTCCTGGGGCAACGGCTGTTTCTACCGTCGTTGGGTAGCAACTTGGCACCCTGACCTTCTGCTGCTCCTCCAGTGATAATGCCATGCAACCCAGGACTGCAGTGTTCCTCCACGCTGCTGTATATCGACTGTGTTGCAAATTCATCAACCGTATGACCCACTACACTACTGGACATTCAAATGCCCTGTCTTTTGTCTGAAGCATCTCCAAGGACAGGAGGACATCTTGTGTTGCTAAAGCCTTGATAGAGGCAAAGATTTTACCCTCTGGTTGTGCTCTCTCTCGCTCTCTCTCTCTGCTGATGAACTATAACCCAACCCCACTTCCACACGGTTGTCAAAAATGAACAATAATGATGCATTCATAACTGGTAAAATGAAAAACACAATTGCAAAAAAATATAATGTAATGTTAGAGAAATCCTGCAGACAAATCAACAAACAGACACACAATAAAAAAAGTGACCTCGCAAGTAGAGGTAATTA
Source organism: Brachionichthys hirsutus (assembly GCF_040956055.1). NCBI lineage: Eukaryota > Metazoa > Chordata > Actinopteri > Lophiiformes > Brachionichthyidae > Brachionichthys > Brachionichthys hirsutus. The sequence continues at coordinate 3,940,421 of NC_090897.1, forward strand.
ACTTAAACACTTGCAGATGTGCCTTTTTTCATCTGTCTGTGTTCAGGCACTATGAAGAGAACATCACATTTTCACAAGCATGTCAAACTACAGTATGGGAGATAAAAGCCATCTGAAGCAAGCTTTGCCTTCAGTCAAACATTTTGAGTCGGGAAGGTTGTGTCCCATATAACTTTGTCTCATGCAGCGTATTTTGGCACGACAACCTTTAAGCGACTGATGCATGTCGGAGACAACATTGATAAACCTACAGAATAGACATAAATGCACAACTTGCATTGCCCCGAGGAGGCCGCATCTCTATTACAGCTGAAAACGTCAACTAAATGCATTCAAAGTCTGTCGGTGCTGTGAGCTAACTGCTATGTTTGCATTATGTAGAATTGCATTAAGATGTGTTTGTGCACATATTATTATGTGTACAAATATTGTCATGATTGTAAAGGTAATGACTTCAGATGCATCTGGCTATATGCTCTCTTTAACACAACCTGTTTGACTCATAAATATGTTTGAGCTAGCATTAAAAGAATAGCCATTAGTGCAAGATATTACAAACATGCTCACTGCCTTAATTTAGAATGCTGATCATTAAAAAAAAAATCCAGGATGATGGAAGTTGTATATAAATACAAGGTTGGATTTAAATGTTCTTGAAGAAGCCTTTTCTGTCGATCTAATGCCCCTCAACGCAAACGTTACTGCACTGCCTGACGAATTATTAATCACTTCCTGATCAAATATTTTCTCTTTCTCTCTACTGCATCGGACAGCGTGTCACTTCGATGGCAAGCACGGATTGGCATTTGCAGACTATAGAGCAAATGTTAATTTGCCCCATGTGCATTTTCTATGCTCGATGAGCCATAGGACTGGGAGCTAGCGTAGTGGTCAAGAGAGGAAACAGTGGCTCGGGTATTTACAAAAGGTAATGTGATTGAGTTGTTCCCATAGATTTACCCTTTCGCCCAAAAAACCCCTGGGTGAGGTGAATAATAAGATATGAGATGCAGTTTTGGCAATTGTCACACTTGCCTCTGATGTAATGGTAGATATGAGAAATACAACAGATCTATAGTCTGAGATACAAGAGTTAGAGGCTTTGTAATTTACTCCATATTACAGAATAGTCCGTCAGAGTCATTGTGATGAAATATTTAGGTTTTTTTTTCATTTCAATTAAAATGTTTTATTTTAATTTTTTACACTCCAATAGTTTCAACTGAAGGAGGATGAGAAAGAAAATCCCCCAGAACTCATTCCTGGTTATATTGCAGGCTAATTAAATACACAAATCTGCACAATTGCCTGATTGGTGAGACAGTATCCTGTACCAACTAAAATATAAATTTTTAGAAGCTGACTCGTCACACTGTTTAGCAGCATCATGCATTCACTAACATTAAGCTTCTGAAACGACTGTTATATGATGTAATAATCAATCCAGAGAAGAAACACAGTCAGGCTCTAAATTAATTTACTGCCCATTAAAGATTTGGACAAGAAGCAGAAACAAATCACCCATGAGAAATGTTATTTCTTAAGTGCTAGTGATGTGAATGTGAGGGCAGTCGTCCTTGATTTTACTGATAAAATAGATCCTTTTTTGGGGACATCTCCAAAATATCTGGTTCAGCTTAACCTCACATGCTAATCTTTGGCAATAAATGGCACAATATATAATGTGGTGGCACAAAAAATCCATTACAATTTTAATAATTAACCTAAAATGTACAAATTCCTGGCAAAAAAAAATAATGTTTTTTTCTCATATCGTGTTCAGATCAGTTTTTCAAAAGGTTTAAAAATACATTTTTTATAGATGGATAGCAATCTTTTTTTTTTACAAACATAATGTTCTCATCTAAAACTAAAATGAGAAGGAAGGGAAGAAAAGCAGGTCAGTTGTTGACATGGACTAATGGCTATACAGCAGAACGCATGCATGGTAGTGACCCAGATAGGACCCGAAGCTAGAACAAGTCCCAGCAAATATTATATAATCTTATATTATATTATATTATCCTGCATACATTATATAGATGCATACTGCACTCAGAGATGTATCTAAATAATTTTGTTTAAGTTAAGTTAAGTTATAGAGAATCTTTCCTATGCACGTGTCAGCCTCCCTCTCTCCCACTCTGTATGCGTCTGCCCTTCGCACAATTTTAAAGTTACTCAACCCAGACAGAGGAAAAAAGACACTTGACTAATTGCATGTGCGTCGTCACTGTGAAATATTGCCCGGCTATTTTAGCCACATGGTGGTGCTGATGGTCTGCTGACCGCAGGCCATCAGCAGGATAAGTGTCTCGCACTCGATGCATCCTTTCAATACCACACCATGTCATTCTCGACACCTCCCGCATTGACTTATCACGTCCTTTCTCGTTCACACTTGTGATCATTCCTCAACATAATTAGGCGAGGCAGTGTTTTATCGAATATGAACTAAAATGAAGTGCAGAGAAGAGCTCTAGTCACCTGTGTCGTGTGAGGTTTTTATAGCGCAGCCTCTGTCTGTGCTGTCCATGGAGATGGATGTTGATGACAGACCGCAGACCATGGAAGGCGGGGGAGTATTGAATCTGATGGCGGTGGAGGTGCCTTCTCACAATATTATCTTTCAGCTTCTATGGTTTGTTTGTCCTCTTTTCCTTCTCACACTTTGTCTGCTACATTTTCTTTACCTTTTCTTTCATTTCCTGCATTCTTCTCCTTCTGCTTTGTATAGCATTGTATCTTTCTCGACAGTCTTGTCAATTGCTTGCATTCTTCAAGTCTTCTCCATCTTTCCCTCTTCCACAACTCTGCTGTTATCTGCCCCACCACTCTCTCTTTTTTTAATTTATTTTACTGACATCTACTTTTTCCTCATTCTGCCAACCTCTCCCCGTGGCACCTGTCTAATTCTCCCTGTACCCACTCTGTGGTGCCACTCATTGCTTGCTCCTTCACCCTCCCCCCTCTTCCTTTCCTGGCTCTCTTGTCCCTGGCAGTCTGACAATTGTTGGAGCATACACTGCTAAGCAGTTATCACCAGCTCACAGAGATGTCTGTGAGTGCGTGTGTGTGTGTGTGCGTATGTTTTGTAATAATAGAAAGCAAATGCGAACACACGAGCATGTGTGTGTCACTTGTATTTTGCATTTTTAGATTTATATAGGAATATAGCCCTTGTGTTCAATAAAACAATAAAAACAATGTGTCAAACAGGTTTCTATTATATTGGGGGTTTATATGGCAGTTCTACCAAACTGTGTTCCTATTTTTTTGTGCGAGAATGAGGTGTGAAATGAAACGGAAAGGCTGCAACTCCTTTGCTACCCTAGCCAAACATCCCGGGTGTCTAGCTGCACTGGATCCATATAAAAGGCACTAATTTCTCTGTCTTCAAGGATTTTCCTAGTTTTGGTCCCATCTGTCACTGGGAGGAGGTTGAAAGAAAATAGGAATAAGCCCAGCTGGAAGCCTTTGTCTGTTCAAGGTAGATCACATTGTCCTAAGACCAGGACAATAATTCGATGGCCGAATGCGTACTGAGATGAGGGACGCAGACCCACCCTTAGACCTCAGGACCTACCATTGCCAAAAAAAATATTTCAGTAGGAAACTGATTCGGGAAGGCTTGATTTGTTATTCTTCATATACCGGTAATTAACTCATAACATTGCAATTTAAAGTATATTATATGATGCACCTCACCGATATATTTGTCTTATTTGTCATGCATGTTCATGTATTAGTTCTTTAAAAACCATTATTGGTAATTTATCTGCAAAGTTTAATCTTACACAAATTAATTCAAGAAAAATTGTATAAGATTTTTTTTTTTCCTCACTCATTATACAATGAAGGCAAGCGATTAGAGAGACACCACACAGTATATTTAAATTCATTCATTTTCTACTGCTTGTTCCGCTTTGCAAGTCACGGGAGTTGCTGGAGCAAATCCCAACTTGCTATGGGCGAGAGGTGGGGTGCACCCCGGATGCATCGCGGGGCCACACAGAGAGTGACAACCACGCACAAACTAAATTGTATTTTATTTGGAGGTGGGAGGAATCTGGTGAAAACCCACGTGAAGAGCAAACAAACTGTGCACAAATAGGATTCAAACCCGGTACCTTCTTGCTGTGAGGTGAGAGCACTAACCACTGCGCCACAATGCCACCCATATTTACATTTAGATTTCAGTTTGATGTGGTAATTCATTGTACGGTACTACTACACTAGACTCAGGAGTGATCAGAGAGAATATGATGAAAATGCTGTACAGTAGTGTTCAGTCGAAAACACCCTAAAACACAAATTTCTAGGTATTATTTTTTCCTCAAAAGAAGGCATAAAAAAGGCCAAACCCTTCTTGTGTGCCAACTTCTTGTTGTTCCGCAGTGATTGTGGGAATTCAAGATACATACATAAGTTGAGCTTCTAAATCGCTGAGTCAGTTATGAACACAATTCTAGTTTGCAGTTAGATGCAACACAGCAGGCACCTGGAGTTATTTGGAAGAGTTCATTTGTTTCAGTGTATACCTTTAAACGTTGCGAGACGAATGTTAGTAGCATGCAATATAAAACTCATTAAAAATTCATTCCGTGGGACAACTCGCAGCTTCCGCAGCTTGAACAATTTACCCTCCGCCTTTAAGAGGAAATCATTCTGAAAACAAGGCGGCATAGATTTCTTTTTCTTTGTAGATCAAGTTCAGATATTATACAGCTGAATATGAGAAACTCTGCGCATACACATAAATAAAGGGAAATATGGCAAAGCAAGACATGAAGAAACACTCATTTCTAAACTTTATAAATGATCTATAAATATCAAATACTTTATAAATAAATAAATGCATATACATGTATAAAAACACACACAGATATCAGACTTATCAGGTTGCACCTCATATATCCCTCTATTGTTTGTGATGTCCATTTATGCAATCGTGCTGTTTGCTGCTCACAAATTTTCCTTAGATGATTTTATAATAATGTTCAGAAGTCCACTCTGCGAAAGCAGAACTGTCTTAGTCTTATTTTTTTTTAAATGAGATTTTCCTTGGTGTTGTGTTTGAACAAGAATGGATTTATCTGTAGTGCTTTTTCAGGTCCTTTCTAAAGTATAAGCCAACATCCAAGTAGCATAAAAACGCCTGGAGGAAATGGCTGTGTGTTTAAGGAAACATGTTCCTTGTCAATTATGTTTCTGTCAATGGCTAAAGCTGTAGCTGTTTTACTGTTGAAGGAGTGCATATGGTTTAGGTGGAAGAAGCACTTCGTGCATTGGAAAGCAAAATGAGGACTGGAATCGCCTTGGGTATTAATGGTATTGGGAGCACCATTAGGGAGAGGTTTCTTGTTTCCTCCTTTATGCATAACTTAAAAAAAGTGTCAGTGCTTTTATTTTTCCTGTTGCCACATATTGGTCGGAAGGCCCAGGAGACCTATTAAGGAAGCAAGGGAAGAAAAACACCAGATTTCCTCTGATTTCCTGGAGGACAGAGTCTTACAATGTTAAGAACACTTGCAGGAAAAAGGTTCACGCAGTACAGCGTTTTTGTTGGAGTTTTTGCCCTGCTGTATTGATCTGCTTTAACATTTGTGTCCACTGCAATTGTACAAATTTGACAGGTCTTCAAAAAGCTATTTAGATGCTACTGCAGTATTTACATGAATAAAAACTGCAAAAACTCATTATTAGTTTTGGTGTCTTCATTTGCATGTGAATGAGCAACAGTTGTCCATATGCCTCACACATACATGTGCCCATAGATGCGATCGGATGTCTTCTCTATGAGTTAAATCAAGTTGACACAGTCGGATCCAGCTTCCTCATCCTCCTTATCCTCCATGGATGCGTTCTGTGTTGTTGACTGTTGACACGGCTGTGTTGAAAATTTTGACATGCTTATTCTTGCTGCATACAATCCTTGATTAAATTGATGCCAGGTGCGTATGTCAAATGTACATATATTAAGAACACTCAAAGATTGAATTGAAGTAACATTTTTCATAGGTCACATATAACTGCATAGCATGAATATTTAAATACTCGGGGATGAAATATGAAGACTTCAGATAACGGCAGTAGGTCTTCAATTAAACTCAGTGGCATGATGAGAAAAAACTGACTGCACCAAATGCCCTGGCACTGCCACCATATTTGTTCCCAAGGTTTTGTCTGTTTTCATTTGTGCTACTAATCCAATGTGTGTACACTAATAATTGCTTTGCTATATGAATACCAAAAACTATCAAATGCAGTAATTTATTTTTGGAACTGATCTGTTGTAAAGTGTGATTAAAAAAAAGGGGAAACATTTGTTTGGATTTATGTGATAAATGGTGATCTTTATTTTATATAGAAGGCATTAAATCCCAAAGGTGAATGCTCATAAATGTATGTTACAAGGGTACAGATGTTAAAACACAACACAATGGTTATGTGTGGATTTTTCTGTCAGTGTCAAAGGTTGAAAGCCGATGACTGAATCCTTTGCAAGAGAGCATTTTGCCCCTAGGATTAAGATTGGAAGCCTGGGTTTAAAACTGTCAAAAGAGCAGAGTCAAATCCCTCACTCACAAACACTTTATGGTTCTCACTTGAGGTTCCTGTGAGCAGTCTTCGAAGGAGATTTCTCTTTCATGCCACTTACTTCAGAAGCCATTCAGCACATCAGCAGGATTGTGGAGGCTTGAGCAAAGGGGCTAAATTCAGGAAAATTTGATATAGGTCTTTTTCAATTCACTCTATACAATGTCTTCCTTTATTTACTCAATTCTGAATTAAAGTTAGTAATAGTAAATATATGTGAAAAAATATTGTCTTTGTCTTCCAAAAAAACACATTTGCAGACTAAATTACAATACTTTCGCTAAACTGTGATTTGATGTAAACATCTTACAACCAATTTGAATGTGTTTTAAGTGCCGTTACAGCAAATGCTAACTCATATTTATTTATTTATTTACTTATCCTTCCTCTCTTGGTTTGTCCCGTCAGCCTTCTAGTGTATTGCACGCTTAATTCTGGCAAAGTTTTACGCCGGATGTCATTCCTGCCACACCCCTCTGCATTTATCCGGTCTCGGGACTGGCTCAAGGGAGGCACTACCCATGCTGCCTCTGAGGCTGCATTGAACTCATTTTTATCATTATAATTACTTAAACTAAAAGCTTTAACAAAGCACCTGGGGTGGACCCAGTCCCCAGCAATGCCATAAGGAAATCAGCAACCTGGACATGTGCAATTTTCTTCCTCCAACCTACTCAAAGGTAAAACCTACCAGCCCCAAAATAGGGCACCAATGTGTAATTCCTTCCTGTCATGGCATCTTTATGGGTGTCATGTTCTCAACTCAGTCAGGCATTGGACAAAGCTCCTTTCCAAGTATATGAAAGTTAGCATTGTCGGTGGACCACTCCCCTCCTCTGGGAGTCAAAACTATCACATCCAACCAGGGCATGTCAGGTAATCATTGCCATTGTTGCTATAAAATGCACCATTGATCTCCCCCTGAGTATTTTTCCACCCACTGGTGTCTGCCCCTGAAATGCAAGTGATGGAGGCATTCATCAGTGACTCAATGACAGCGGGTATCTAGCGGTCCTCTCAATCATCAGCAGGGGCGGAATTCTTCTTCATGGACAAAAATGAAACACTCTCTGGCTTCCACTGGGTGTTAATGCTCATCTCTGTCCAAACAGATCTTCCACCCTTGTCCTCAGCTTTCCAACTGCAACAGGGGGCTTTCATTGTGAGTGAGACCATGGGAAATACATATCACTGAGTGCACCCTAGTGAAAGGGAATGAGTGGCATGAAGACTGGTCTTGAAGCATCACATCATAGATACCAGCACACCTTTACTCTTTTCTCAACGGACTGTCTGCTGCACTTCTCCCTCTGCAGTCCAGCATTTGTCTCTACTTGCCCGAGGTTTACCCACAATGGCCTCCAGCATTCTATTTAGATTCTTGATATCTAGCTTAATAACCAACTGGACATTTCTGCCTCATCTCTGTTCCTGCCTGGTTTTGACCTTTTTTTTTTACTCTCCTTTCAACCTATGTTTTACTGAGAATTTACACTTTGATTCACTTAAAGCATCGCTGAGTTAAGAAATAATGGTTAAATATAGAAAATAATTAACTCGAGTACAGGAGTATTTGTATGGCACTATTTGTGTGGGTGTTTTCCTTTTTTTAGATCTGTGAAGTGCGATGTTGAGCAACCAAGGAAGAAATTGGAGGGGAGCAAACAACAAAAACAAAAAATACTTTTCTGAGAAGCTATTTGAATGGAATTACAATGTCTTGTTATTTTTGTAAAGTACAATGTTTGCATAAAGAGCACAACACTTTGGAATTGCCTCACGTATCATGCAAATGATCCCCCTCTATAGCCAGCAGTTACGTACTTAAAATCAAGTACATAGGCCAACTATCATCTAACACTACCCATGACCCCTTTACATGATCCATATAGTCACATCAATGAATACAATACATTTAATATGCTTTTAGAATGTTACAGTGACAGTTTTAACTCTCAGTTTTAACTGAAAAGCACTCAGAGCGCAGACCTCTACCAAGCAGCTGATTTTCCTAAAAATGGATTTACACCGTTCACATGGTGATCCGGATCATCATCAAAAGGTTCTACATGTTCTTTGTATGTTTATACACCAACCATGAAAAGTAAAACTAAATCGGAGTTGGTGTGTATTTTTAACTGATTTTTGAATGTTAAAATGTAATATTTTATTCTGACCTCATTCTGGATCAAATCCAGATGACATTATGTGTGATAGTTCATATTTTTGGTGAAATTAATGCATATTTTACAAGGTATGATCTTCAGATTTCTTTTCATCTAGATCCATCCAGCAGATTATCCGTCATCCAAACATTTCCTGAAATTTTAATCCGGATCCGTGCTAACAGATAGACAGACAGACAGACTGACCGCCGGTGATTTCATAACCTCTGCTTCGGCAGAGGTCTGCACTCTCTGAGTGCTTTTCTAGTCTTGTAGATGAGACAAGCTCAATAATCTCATCTACAGTCGCTTTATCCAGCTTGCGGGTCACGGGTCTGATAGAGGCTATCCCAGCTGCCAATGGCAAGAGCCGGAGTACAAACCCCGAATGTTTCTCCAGCACATCGTGGCGCCACACACAGACATACCACCACTCATGCACACACTCACACCTACGGACAATTTGGAGTGATGCATTTACGGTACCTAAATTGCGTGTTTTTGGAGGTGCGAGGAAACCGGAGAAACAGAGAAAACCCACACAGACACGGGGAGAACATACAAACTCCACACAGATAGGAATCGAACCCGGCACCTTCTTGCTATGAGGTGACAGCATTACCGCCTACGCCACAATGCTGCCTGATATGAAGTTTTATTTTATCGTTTTACACTTTTCAGATTTTTTGACAATTTGTGTTTAAAGTTGATAAAGTGAAGCGTCATAATATTCCATGATGCAGAACCAGCATGCACAAACCAGCGTCTTGTTCCTTTTATACCTGAATAGGCATCAGCTACAGCAATATTTTTACTTACCTTATCATTGGGTGACTGAATGGCATGAAAAGGACCTATTGGTTTGAAATTTGCCTGAACTGCTTTTTTTAATGACCCTTTTAATCAGTCTCTTTCACCAGATCCTGCATGTTTAATCAAGGTTAAAGTTATCAAATCATTGATGTTGCACAATGAGGGAGAAGCATCATCCAAATGTTTCTACTAGCTCATTTTCTTTAGTCTAATTTAATGCATACCCATAAATGAGAAATTCCAATAATCTGAAACCTTCACTTAGTATTTCCTTTGAAATGTAATAAAATAAAATAAAAAGTTGGGTATGAAGCAATGTAACTTTTCAGCCATATTTACCGAATGCCAAGTTTACATAACAATTTTCTACAATTACCAAAAATGTTAAATCTTTTTTCATTTAAATAAACAAGTTATAGGTGCACTGTATGATTCTAAGTCTAACCTGTGTCTCCAAAAACAGGAGTCATTTCAGACTCATTCTACCACAACTATATGTGTCATTAGGCACAAGTATACTTACAGCAGAGTGTGTCAGCTACTACAACAACCAATAAAAAATATATAGACACCGGAGTGAGAACAGTTCATTTATTGTCATTTCAAGAGAATTAGCATTACTATATACTGGATGTGACATCTGTAGGGGCCTTTCTGTTATCTTGGGGTTGTTCTTCTCTCAAATGTCAGAACCATCGTTATGATATTCATGTCAGTTGTTGAAGGGATGGTAAAAATGATGATGAAACTCTGAGAAACGTTTTCAAAAGCCTTTCTGGAGACCAGCAGCAGCAGGACTGCGCTTCCGTCTGAGTCCAGACTTGGCAGATGAGTCCCAGAAAAAAGGTATCAACTTGTTGCTGCGTGTACGAACACACGCACACTCTCGCGTCCTTTGCACTATACAGTACATTGTTTTATTATTAACCTCAATGTGACCATTCATCCCCGGACTGGGGATGACACTACAGACCTGAGACACAACAAAGAGTTTGTGCAATGGTTTTAGTTATTTCAGCATTTCTGCTCCTGACATCATCCCCTTTTACAGGAAAGGTACAATAAAGGTTCTGTTGCTGTATCTCATTTAATTGGCGCTTGCCTCCCTATGAACTTGGGCTTCATCGATTGGAGCTATTGTTATGATCACATTGACATGGGCATTGTCCTCACAAAGAGGTCAGGTGTATATATTACGGCCTTCCATTTATAATGAATTGCCGCTCCAAAGCCTTGCTGTTGAAATGGCTATTGATCAGGAAAGGCTGCTGGTACCTGGGTTTGATTATTCATGCGAGGACTTACCTGGGCAGAATCAATATGGCACCAAGGACGGAGCTGCACCCATGTGTTGAGTGTGAAAATGTGGAGACATTCCAACGCATGCAGATGACGAAGGAAAAACCGAGTCACGTTTATAGGTCTTACATCTTAGAGGCTTGATGTAAACTCAGGAAAGGAAATGTCTTCCCTTTAGATTTTATGCTTTGCAAATGTGTGATCCATAAAAGAGGCCATAAACATGTCACTATATATATATATATATAAACAGGCTTATTTGGTTTTATATAGTAATGGCAATTAAGTATTTATGTTGTTGTGATTTACAACTCTACCATATGCAAGCTTGCGCTCAGGTAAAAGGAAAATATGTCAAAACATTAGCAGGAAGCTCACAAATGCGCCATAGAAACACAAACAACAGCCTATTACCTGTGGAGGTGATTGTGCCTGTGTGTGTGTCTCCCCGGTGCTGGCGAAATCCTAGTAGATGGACAATGATGGCAACGGAAGCAATCTCCTCATCCTAAATTAATGTACATCTGCTGGGTTGTTTTTCCCCAAAGAAATCAAGAGGAAACCCCTCCTTCAATTAGCAGACACACACAGATGTGATGCGAATGACAATAATCGGGGGCCGTCCTCCTCCTCCGCCCCAGCAACCAATGTCAAGCATCCAGCAATATGAAAATGAAAGCCCATCAAGCAGCCCTTCCCTCTTACTGAAGATGAAATTCTCTCGTTTGTCTGGGTAATGTTTTTTTTGTTTTGCCTTTGTGGCTTTATTCATTCATTTCATTAACTAGTTTACTTGATAGGGAAGATACAAGTGGACGTTACATTTCTAAATGAAATTAAACCAATGCTCTCTATACAGTATAGGTCTTTTAGCCACAGCTATTTTTACATCCTTGTCCCTGGAGATATTACATTTTTTCAAGAGCAGCACAGTCTCCTCATGCTTAGCTGTAAGAATATTGAATCTCAAAGACGGAGCAATTGGAGAAGCAGAACGGTTGAGTTCGGAACGGCGCCTAAAGGTCAGCATGGAAATATGGAACCTCCTGTGTGTGCAGCTTTTCTCTCGCTCTCCCTCTCTTGCTGTGTTTCTGAATGATGAAATGAGCACATGGAGCAGCAGGTGAGTCTACTCCCACCTGAGGTCCCTGCAGTGAGGCCCTAGATTTGGCTAAGGAAGAGCAGGAGGCCATATCAAAAGCCAGTGGAACAACAATACATCAACTGCACAAAGGACTCCTCAGAAAGAGCAGAAGCACTCATTTTAATATAAGACTGCTGCATCTGTTTCTTCTTTGTTGTAATTCAACACAACTGAGTCTCTGAGTGTATTTTTATTTTTCAGTGTGAGAAATATAATAGAAATAGAAACCATGCTCAGCCTGCTATTTGACAAATATATTGGAAAGCATGCACTGTGGCAGATGAGATAGGAAAAAGACTGCATGCACATGAATAAGTATTACCACTGCATTTACAGTATGCTAATATATGGTATGACTTAAAGGTGATGGATCTGACATGAATGGTCGATTGTCATTCCAATCAAAATATTTTACCTCCTATTCTGATGCTTTAAGAAATATTGCAATAATGAAATGCAAAGCTCAACTTCTTGTTGAATTCTCCTTTTTTTTGAAAAAGAAATACATTGATGGAAATTTAATAAAAAGGCTAGATACAAGACCTGAATGACAAAGTTATCAGCATTGTGTTGCTTTGCAGTCCTTCTCTATCTTTGCACCATGTGCTCAGAAATTATTTAATCCACTGCACGGGTTTATGAAACACATTTTTATGCAGTAAGTATGATGTGAAGTGCTTTGCATTCTGCACTGATGCTCTGTTAATCCTCGTGCTATTATTCCCGTTATGGGACCAATGAAAGAGGAAGCTGCAGCATCTTGAACAGATTAGAAATGTTCAGAGCACATTGAAGTGGAAAAGTAAAGTCAGAGTCACAGAAGGCCATGTTTTTTCCAAACCATAAAACTGTTTGCATTTACCTTTTTCAGATGTGTTATTTGTATTTTTGCTGTTGTGATTGGTCAAAAGAGCAAAATGGTTTCTCCACAGTATTGTCTCTTATCACCAGGACAGAAATACAAACATCGCAACACTAATATTCAAGATGAGAAAGCAGCCTTACATTTTAGACACAACTTTAAATAGTTATTCTCACTCTCCTTTGAAGTATTGCATATTTTGTCCCCACCTTCTTTGGAATGTATACTTAGTATTATCATGGCCACTCTTGATCTACAATGCAATGTCCAAGGTCAGCTTGTTCTCCATGGCAACAGTGCAATATATTTGGCACATTGTCAGGCTATTTAATCAGTCCTGGCTCTCTGTATGTCCGATGAACATGGACGTTATTTTAACTCTGAAATAGCCGAGTGAGAACAACGCCCTCCTGAAAAGTGAAAGGCTGGACAAGAGAGGGAGACATGTTTGCAGCGTGAGTGTGACTGTTTGACGTCCTTGATGATGCCTTTGTATTGATCAAACTTGTACCATGGTCATCCACATTAAGTCCATCCATAGATAGCCACCACAGCTGAAATTGTTTTGGGAACAGGACAGCGGGAGGAATAAACAGAAACATTCCAGCATCTGATTTTCAGTCCACTTAACCTTTCCTCTCCTCATTTGAACAATAACAAAGCAGGAGAAAGGGATGGAGAGGAACAATGGACAAAAGGGGGTGGGGGGTGGCAGGGAGGGTAATTTTGCATCTCGTCTGTTGACAGTCAAGCATGGTGTTATCATTGTATGCTGCCCTCTAGTTTATCTCCCTCTAGAAGATAGTGGCCTATTCCTCGTGACTATAGGGCCAGACAGCCAATTATCTATGTGCCCTCTATCAGATGCGATTTATCTCACCACACTGTCCCTACTCTGCTGTCCCCTGTCCTCCCGTGATCAATCATTTCCTGCACAAACACAAAACAGGCCTTTAACAAAGCATAGTTAATGTTCTAGATTGCCTGCTTAGGAAGCTAAAGATATTAATCAGCTCAGACCCCTGCAGAAATGAAGCAACGCTGACATTGAGACAGAGCACAAGGTGGAGGGAAGCTGGGTTTGATACTTTGAATGTCGCATGCTGCATATATCAAATATCATTTCAGTCCATGGCTTTCATTTTAATGAAGTGAGTTCATTGATCTGTCTGTATTTATACTCACGGAAGAAAGTAGTAATATCAAAGATTTCAGAGCTGGTTCGTCTTTGAAACGTGATTCCTGGTGGTGACAGAAAGGACCTCTGCATCTGTGTCAGGACTTTAACATGAGTACAACTTGTTTTCATGAACTCACAATGCCCTAATTAATTGAGAGTGAGATAATATCCTAATGTAGTGTTATGTTAATGAGAAAATAATAGACATTTTTCCATCAGGACATCACAAAACACCCATAGCAACCTACAGTTCTTCATTAAACTGCTGTGTGACCATTTCTTATTATGTTAATCTGTTCAAAAATAATACACAATCCACAGGCTGTAATTGCAAAAATGTTCTCTGTCTTCTTTACTCGACACATTAATGCTAACCTTGGTGACAAATACTCGATTCCCTTCGGGTGCCTCAAAGATATGGCACGCTGTGTCGCTACATCTTAATGTAAAACAGCATCAGCATCAACAGAGATCAGTTAGATTCACGTTTAGACAATTGCGATGGTTACTATTAGTATCATTCTAAAACGGTGTAACACTTAAGGATATGGCTGCGTAGTTTTCTGTTCATCTCTGGTACATGTAAAGAATATGATTTGATGGATTTCACTCATAGCAATATAACAAAGAGACAAAGAGGGCTAATTATTGAAGAGAAGCACTGTATGGGTTTTGCAGAAAAATGCCAATCATGGATATAATAAATATATTTAAAAACAATCTAATGCTTTTGGCCACTGGAGACAGCGAGTAGTAAACACAACCTTGATATTCTATCGTCTCAGCTTCTTAGCAAACAAGTTGTTTGCATTTCTTTCAGATATG